>NC_053413.1:26132438-26504748 GCF_016859285.1 Xiphias gladius | reverse complement strand
CTACTGTTTTAACATATGGCCATTCATCAAGAAGGTCTGGTCAAGACTCTGACTGTAACAAGGTCAGGACCACTAGTTTAACGGATTGAATAAACAGTAGTAGGTTTTGAGTAGTTTGCGATTACTGTTTGAGAGCAGTTTGGTGCCAGAGATTTTTTTTTCCCTCTTTCTTTCCTCTATTACTGACTCACCTTGATCATCTGATTCCCTTGCTAACGTTACCTGTTTGGAGTTCCTTCCGTGCAGCAGATTTGATCTGGGGGGAAAAAAAGGTGAGATGATTAATGTAACAATTCTTGCAAGTATGTGGCCCTATATATAAAACCTTCCCTAAGCAACTCCCGTGATGTCACTGATGATTGCACAACTCTTGTGCAGCAACAACAAACTCGTTGACTGTAACAAGGTCAGGACCACAGTCAAATCGGACCAAATCGCTGCTTGATCTAGTAGGGTTGGTTAGTCTAGAACAGCCGAACCAACTGGGCTCCTGTAAGGGCAGCAGACAACTACGGACTGGACATGGTGAGCAGTTTTGTGTAGGCTTTCTGAGATCGAGTCATAATAAACTAAACATGAGTCTGTCCCTGATCATTTTTCATCCTCAAATATGTCACAGAGTCATAAGCTCTTACTGAAGCTTCGGCTAAAATATCTAATTTTTTTCAGCGTTAAGTGCAAGCTCAACTCTGCATGACAGAAGTTTGAGACCTTAATGAAATTCTGGTCCTTGAATGACATTTAAGACTTTTTCCAACCACAAAAGTGAAAAGACAAAGGAGTGAAGTATAAAATTTTAACCTAAACATTAGCAAAATAGCCAGTGCCTCTAAGTGTATAATGTATTAAACTGGACTTCCCAGCATTAGATCTTCTTCCTCCTTCGTCTTTCAGTCTAGATGTGAAGAGGTTACTACTGTCACTCTAGAGAACCTCTGAGTAATGAAGTTCAGCTCTCAGAAAGGTGCCACTTGTTGCCATCCCGAAGCAGCCATTGAGTATAGCTTCCTGGCAGCGCAGCTTTAAAGCCAAATGCAAGTCAATTTGACATCAGGCAAATTATACATTACATCCATGTTACATTCAAAAGAAATAGAAATACAGCGAACAGCAAAGGTCACATTCAAGGTCACATGACTTAAGTCAAGGACAGGGCCCCAAATGACCCAAATGACTTAAGAACAGGGCCCCAAACCCATCCACCACCCCAGAACCTGTCCACAACCACATGAACTGTGACATCATCAATGACATCACAACCATGCCTAGGAGAGTTTGTAAATAGGACCCACTGCGAACAAGAAGTTGTTTTTTGACAATGCCACGCAGACGCAGACAGGCTTCTCGCCCCGTTCGCAGACGAAGGAGGCCCCGCAGGCCCCTAGTTCGCAGACGTAGGCGAGTCGCCCGACGCAGACGCTAAGGAAGCTCAATAAACATGTGGTAGCATATAAATGACAGTGAATGTCTGTAATGCAACCTCTCTGACGCTGTTCCCCCGATGGAAATTAGTGATCATTCCCAAGAACTCAAGTCCAAAACATAGTTACCATGGTAACACTGCATGACTTTTAAAGTAAACTAGTGCAGTGCCCGTTCTTTGTGACATCATCAATGGAATCTGCTCTTGTTTTGTGTCAATTCAAAAGAAAATGCGGTTACCTTGGTAACAGCAAGTGCAGTTTAAAAATAAATGCCGGAATCTGTCCGTCAATTTTCTTGACAACCGCTCATCCAAAAAGCTTCACAGTCAACACTGCACTTCCTTGGGCCCTCAGCATTACACCCACGAAGTTTGAAGTTGATCGGATGAGTGGTTGTTTAGAAAATCAAAGGACAGACAGAAGACATAAAGAAAGAAAGAGAAAAGAAAAGAAAGACAGTTTATTAGTAGGATTATTTATAAGATTATTTTTTGTCTGTATTTTCTCTGTCAGTTGGATGCTTGTGTAGGGTTTATATAAATTATTTTATAGGTATTTTCGATTTTCTTGTCAACCACTCATCCGAAAAAATTCATATTCGACACTCCATTCATTGGGTCCTCAGCAATATACCCAAAAAGTTTGAAGTCGATCGGATGAGCGAGCGTCAAGAAAATCAATACAGACATACAGAAAGACAGTTCTTCATTTATTAGTGGGATACATGGAGGAAGTGTTGAGTAACTGTTTTTGCATTAACAGCAAACAGCATTTCTTGGCTGTGCCTAGAAATTTTATGCATGAAAACAGAATTGTCGACAAGGCTAGATCTCTTATGGGTCATTGCTTCATATCTTGAAAAATTGAACGTCTTAAGTAATCCCAACCTTGATTGAATTAAGGCACAAGTGCTTAAAATTTCTCCTAACAGCCTTTCAAAAGGTGAACTGAACAGCACGCAATCATATCCTCCACCCAACTGCAATCTCAGCTCATCCGGCTAGCACCTTGTTCGAAGCGTACCAACCTTGCTGAGACCTTAATGAAATTCTGGTCTGTGAATGACAATTAAGACCTTCTCCAACTCCTAAGGCACCAGAAAAATCAAATGACCCAAATGACTTAAGAACAGGGCCCCAAACCCATCCACCACCCCAAAACCTGTCCACAACCACATGAACTGTGACATCATCAATGACATCACAACCATGCCTAGGAGAGTTTGTAAATAGGACCCACTGCGAACAAGAAGTTGTTTTTTGACAATGCCACGCAGACGCAGACAGGCTTCTCGCCCCGTTCGCAGACGAAGGAGGCCCCGCAGGCCCCTAGTTCGCAGACGTAGGCGAGTCGCCCGACGCAGACGCTAAGGAAGCTCAATAAACATGTGGTAGCATATAAATGACAGTGAATGTCTGTAATGCAACCACTCTGAGGCTGTTCCACCGATGGAAATTAGTGATCATTCCCAAGCACTCAAGTCCAAAACATAGTTACCATGGTAACACTGCATGACTTTTAAAGTAAACTAGTGCAGTGCCCGTTCTTTGTGACATCATCAATGGAATCTGCTCTTGTTTTGTGTCAATTCAAAAGAAAATGCGGTTACCTTGGTAACAGCAAGTGCAGTTTAAAAATAAATGCCGGAATCTGTCCGTCAATTTTCTTGACAACCGCTCATCCAAAAAGCTTCACAGTCAACACTGCACTTCCTTGGGCCCTCAGCATTACACCCACGAAGTTTGAAGTTGATCAGATGAGTGGTTGTTTAGAAAATCAAAGGACAGACAGAAGACATAAAGAAAGAAAGAGAAAAGAAAGACAGTTTATTAGTAGGATTATTTATAAGATTATTTTTTGTCTGTATTTTCTCTGTCAGTTGGATGCTTGTGTAGGGTTTATATAAATTATTTTATGTATTTATTTTCGATTTTCTTGACAACCACTCATCCGAAAAAATTCATATTCGACACTCCATTCATTGGGTCCTCAGCAATACACCCAAAAAGTTTGAAGTCGATCGGATGAGCGAGCGTCAAGAAAATCGAAATACAGACATACAGAAAGACAGTTCTTCATTTATTAGTAGGATACATGGAGGAAGTGTTGAGTAACTGTTTTTGCATTAACAGCAAACAGCATTTCTTGGCTGTGCCTAGAAATTTTATGCATGAAAACAGAATTGTCGACAAGGCTAGATCTCTTATGGGTCATTGCTTCATATCTTGAAAAATTGAACGTCTTAAGTAATCCCAACCTTGATTGAATTAAGGCACAAGTGCTTAAAATTTCTCCTAACAGCCTTTCAAAAGGTGAACTGAACAGCACGCAATCATATCCTCCACCCAACTGCAATCTCAGCTCATCCGGCTAGCACCTTGTTCGAAGCGTACCAACCTTGCTGAGACCTTAATGAAATTCTGGTCTGTGAATGACAATTAAGACCTTCTCCAACTCCTAAGGCACCAGAAAAATCAAATGACCCAAATGACTTAAGAACAGGGCCCCAAACCCATCCACCACCCCAGAACCTGTCCACAACCACATGAACTGTGACATCATCAATGACATCACAACCATGCCTAGGAGAGTTTGTAAATAGGACCCACTGCGAACAAGAAGTTGTTTTTTGACAATGCCACGCAGACGCAGACAGGCTTCTCGCCTGTTAAGAGAGCGGAGGCCCCGCAGGCCCCTAGTTCGCAGACGTAGGCGAGTCGCCCGACGCAGACGCTAAGGAAGCTCAATAAACATGTGGTAGCATATAAATGACAGTGAATGTCTGTAATGCAACCACTCTGAGGCTGTTCCACCGATGGAAATTAGTGATCATTCCCAAGCACTCAAGTCCAAAACATAGTTACCATGGTAACACTGCATGACTTTTAAAGTAAACTAGTGCAGTGCCCGTTCTTTGTGACATCATCAATGGAATCTGCTCTTGTTTTGTGTCAATTCAAAAGAAAATGCGGTTACCATGGTAACAGCAAGTGCAGTTTAAAAATAAATGCCGGAATCTGTCCGTCAATTTTCTTTACAACCGCTCATCCAAAAAACTTCACAGTTGACACTGCACTTTCTTGAGTCATCAGCAATACACCCATGATGTTTGAAGTTGATCGAATGAGTGGTTGTTTAGAAAATCGAAGGACAGACAGAAGACATAAAGAAAGAAAGAGAAAAGAAAGACAGTTTATTAGTAGGATTATTAATAAGATTATTTTTTGTATGTATTTTCTCTGTCAGTTGGATGCTTGTGTAGGGTTTATATAAATTATTTTATGTAGGTATTTTCGATTTTCTTGACAACCACTCATCCGAAAAAATTCATATTCGACACTCCATTCATTGGGTCCTCAGCAATACACCCAAAAAGTTTGAAGTCGATCGGATGAGCGAGCGTCAAGAAAATCGAAATACAGACATACAGAAAGACAGTTCTTCATTTATTAGTAGGATACATGGAGGAAGTGTTGAGTAACTGTTTTTGCATTAACAGCAAACAGCATTTCTTGGCTGTGCCTAGAAATTTTATGCATGAAAACAGAATTGTCGACAAGGCTAGATCTCTTATGGGTCATTGCTTCATATCTTGAAAAATTGAACGTCTTAAGTAATCCCAACCTTGATTGAATTAAGGCACAAGTGCTTAAAATTTCTCCTAACAGCCTTTCAAAAGGTGAACTGAACAGCACGCAATCATATCCTCCACCCGACTGCAATCTCAGCTCAAAGACACTTAAAGATGCTTAAACCCTGCCTCACTTTCACTGCCACAGGGGAAAATGCATGTGAATGTCCACTTGCCTGGTTCAGAAAGTTACAAAAATGGTCTGACTCAGCTGCCCACAGTTCTGGGATTGGAGAGGTGGTTTCAGACACTGTTAGACAATCCGGCTAGCACCTTGTTCGAAGCGTACCAACCTTGCTGAGACCTTAATGAAATTCTGGTCTGTGAATGACAATTAAGACCTTCTCCAACTCCTAAGGCACCAGAAAAATCAAATGACCCAAATGACTTAAGAACAGGGCCCCAAACCCATCCACCACCCCAGAACCTGTCCACAACCACATGAACTGTGACATCATCAATGACATCACAACCATGCCTAGGAGAGTTTGTAAATAGGACCCACTGCGAACAAGAAGTTGTTTTTTGACAATGCCACGCAGACGCAGACAGGCTTCTCGCCCCGTTCGCAGACGAAGGAGGCCCCGCAGGCCCCTAGTTCGCAGAGCGAGGCGAAGTCGCCAACGCAGACGCTAAGGAAGCTCAATAAACATGTGGTAGCATATAAATGACAGTGAATGTCTGTAATGCAACCTCTCTGACACTGTTCCCCCGATGGAAATTAGTGATCATTCCCAAGCACTCGAGTCCAAAACATAGTTACCATGGTAACACTGCATGACTTTTAAAGTAAACTAGTGCAGTGCCCGTTCTTTGTGACATCATCAATGGAATCTGCTCTTGTTTTGTGTCAATTCAAAAGAAAATGCGGTTACCGTGGTAACAGCAAGTGCAGTTTAAAAATAAATGCCGGAATCTGTCCGTCAATTTTCTTTACAACTGTGCATCCAAAAAGCTTCACAGTCAACACTGCACTTCCTTGGGCCCTCAGTATTACACCCATGAAGTTTGAAGTTGATCAGATCAGTGGCTGTCGAGAAAATCAAAGGACAGACAGAAGACATAAAGAAAGAGAGAGATTTCTCCATTTATTAGTAGGATTATTTTATGTCTGTATTTTTTCTCTCAGTTGGATTATTGCGTAGGGTTCATATAAAATATTTTAATTCGATTCAATTCAATTTTATTTATATAGTGCCATATTATAACAGAAGATATCTCGGGGCACTTTCCATATAGAGCAGGTCTAGACCACGGTCTTTATAGTTATATTTACAGATGTGCAACATTCCCCCATGAGCAAGCACTTTGCGACAGTGGCAAGGATAAACTCCCCTTTAACAGGTGGACACCTTGAACAGGACCTGGCTTATGGTGGGCGGCCGCCTGCCCCAACCGATCGGGTTGAAAGATGAAGAGAGAGGGAGAGGCAGAGGGAAAGAAAACACAGCAACATGCAGGTTCCACATAAAGATGTACTATAATAATAATAAGACTAATAATAAAAAACTAATAATTATAATAATAGGTATAATAACAATAATAATCAGACTGACTGTAATAATAATAATAGCAATGATCAGAATAATTGAAGCAGTGGGTGTTGAGCAGGATCATGGGGGCAGTAGGTTTGCAGTCACAGATCCAGACTCTGGCGGCAAAGGGGGCAGAAACACCAGCAGAAAGCGACAGGAAGAGAGAGGAGAGAGACGAGGAAAGACAAAACTACGGGAGAGAGAAGAGGTCAAGTTAGTGACGGGCATTGATGGGATATGAATGCATGCGGATGGAGAAGGAGAGGAGGAGAGAGGAGCTTGGTGCATCATGGGAAGTCACCAGGCAGTCTAGGCCTATAGCAGCATGACTAGGGGATGGTTCAAGCCAAGCCTGAGCCAGTCCTGACTGTAAGTTTTATCAGAAAGGAGGGTTTTTAAGCCTCCTCTTAAACAGGGAGAGGGTGTCTGCTTCCCGGACCAAAACTGGAAGATGGTTCCACAGATGAGGAGCCTGATAACTGAAGGCTTTGGAGACTCTAGGAACCACAAGCAAGCCTGTGTTCTGGGACCGCAGTGTTCTAGTGGGGTAAGCTCTTTAAGATATGACGGTGCTTACAATTAAGGGCTTTGTAGGTGAGGAGGAGGTCTTTAAATTCTAGTCTGGATTTTACAGGGAGCCAATGCAGAGACGCTAACGCGGGAGAAATATGATGTCTTTTCCTAGTTCCTGTCAGTGCTCGCGCTGCAGCGTTCTGGATCAGCTGGAGAGTATTTACAGACTGGTTGGGACATCCTTTTAATACAGAACTACGATAATCCAGCCTAGAAGTAACAAAAGCATGGACAGCATTTCTTGGCTGTGCCTAGAAATTTTATGCATGAAGATACAATTATTGATAAGGAACAATCTCTTAAGGGTCATTGTTTCTTTATGACCGTGTGACTGCATTCTCAGCTCAGAGACGTTCAAACCCTGCCTCACTTTCACTGCCACAGGGGAAAATGCATATGAATGTCGCCTTGTCTGGTTCAGGAAGTTACAAACAATGGTCTGACTCAGCTGCCCACAGTTCTGGGATTGGAGAGGTGGTTTCAGACACTGTTAGACAATCCGGCTAGCACCTTGTTCGAAGCGTACCAACCTTGCTGAGACCTTAATGAAGTTCTGGTCTGTAGATGACATTTAAGACTTTTTCCAACCACAAAAGTGACAAGGCAAAGGAGTGCAGTACAAATTTTAACCTAAACATTAGCAAAACAGCCAGTGCCTCTAACTGCACAATATATTAAACTGGACTTCCCAGCATTAGATCTTCTTCCTCTTTCGTCCCTCGGTTTGATGTAAAGAGGCTACTACTGTCACTCTAAAGTGACAGTTGCTGCAGCGCAGCTTTAAATCCAAATGCACTTAAAGTCAGTTTGACATCAGGCAAATAAGACAAATAAATCTCTGTGTATATAAATATTCTTTATACATTACATCCATGTTACATTCAAAAGAAATAGAAATACAGCCAACAGCAAAGGTCACATTCAAGTCATTTCTGTGCTGCACATTGCAACGTCGTCACCCAGCCTCCTAAGGCACCAAAAAAAACCCCAAATGACTTAAGTCAAGAAACAGAGCCCCAAACCCATCCACCACCCCAAAACCTGTCCACAACCCAAATACCACAAGGCTCCTGGAAGCTCAGCAGACTGGCATACAGACAGATCGAGACTACAGTCTCAGCCGCTGTATTCATACCGGCACAAATCATCTGAGGATCAATCCTTTGTGGCAGCCCAGCAGACTTTCTGACATAGAACAGATGTTTATATGCCAGCATATACAGACACTGAGAGCTATTAGATATAACCTTTAAATGATATTCAAAAATGTTCATATTATCTGCTTGTATCATTGTGTCTAAAACCTATATAGCTTTTCTGACATCAGTTTTTTGTTTTTGTTTTTTTGTGCTCATTTGTAATCTGTCTAAATTGCTGAGTCCTGCATCCTCATTCGTCAATTGCTTGCTGGGAAATATGTGTTTCTCTAAACGTTAAGATTTCTTTGTACAAAACATAAAGCAGATCTATCCCAGGAAAACATGGCGATAAAGCCACGAAGACTCCCTACGTGGTTCAGCAGTTTTGAGAAACCACATTCCGAATCCCATTTGTAACCACGCTGATAACCAAAAATCCCGCCTTGGAACAGAGGCTCTCTCAACAGTACGTCGGGTCTCTTTGCTGTGGTTTACTGTAACCAATCGGAATCCACCAATTTCATTTTCAGCGGACACAAAAACTGTGGTAGCAGTTACCCTATTGATTTCAATGCAAATCAAAGAAATATGCCAATTTAAGAGTTATACAGTATCTACAAGTCTACTTACATCAATGCCGCCTGTCCCCTTATTTCCTCATTTTCTGTCCTGCATACAAAGCTCTGATTGGACGATTGTTTTCAGTTGTTCCGCTAATTTTCCTTCGGTTTCTCTCAGTTTTGCTCCAGTTTTCCCAGGGCGGGCTGCTGCAGCTTTGGGATAAGCTCAAATTGTGGCCGAAGTAGAAATGTTTTAAACTCTCATGGACAAGTCTACGCCTCAATTGACTCTACACTGCCGAGAGCAAATCTTTATACTGAGTCTGAACACGCCTCTTAAGTCTTGTTTAGATCGATAACTTTTTTTTGCCGCGTTGGAGGTAAGTGTCGTAGAATAAACATCTTTTCCCTCCCTTTTATAGCCACCCAGGAAATCGTTTCTGATCTATAATGAGTATTACATCGTCACGTGCATGCTGGCATGGCTTTACACTTTTACTCTTGTTGCTTCGATACTGCTAATAATTTGATACTGATCAAAAATAGAGAACAGAGACTGAGTTCTGAAGCAGAGACTAAGTTCTTATCTATGAATAATTTGTTGATTTCAAGAATGAGTCCCTTGAAATAACAGCTCTATTTTAACCCAAGTAAACCCTGGTAAATTTTTCATTCATTATTAATGTATTAATGGAAATTGGAAGTCTGCCAATTGGACGTGGTCTCCATTGCCCTATAGCTAGTGCCGAATGACAGTTCTTTCTAGGAATCGTCCTATAAATTTACAGTTACGTATCATTTCCTTTCTATTAAATTATAGGAAACTATCGTACTGTAAAATAAAGTTTGACCAGAATATTCAAAGATATTTGAAGATATTTTGTCTCGGTACACATTAGTCTCAATGCTGCTTAATGCTTCATGTCATGTGGTAACTTCTGTCATTACCAACTTGCTCACGTCAGCATTCCAATCACAATTCCAACCGGGAAATTCTGATTTCCCACGTGTTCCGACCGAGCGCTAAATATTGCAGAAGTGCCTTATAAAGCAAGCGTGGATGCCACAAATCAGCCAAAGTCCGTAGTTCAAGGTCATTAAAACCAAGTCTAAGGGATGTAGTGCTATATTGACCATGCACAGTATTTATTAACTCTCACACCGCCAGCTCTGCAATCCAAAACCCTCATGAATGTGAGTATCGGATTTACAACGCTTGCAAACTCTAAATCTGATCATCTAGAAAAAGGGGGGGTTGTGGTTCATGTCTGTCTATGCAGCAAAAACGTTAACGTACTTAAACTGTGAAGATTGTTTTGAGGACCGGCCCCAGAGCAGACACACAATTCTAGTTCATTAGGAAATCATGTGGTAACGGGGAAATCTGCAAAAAAAAAAGAAAAAAGAACAGCACACTGTGTGTAATCCCAGCAAAACTCAGACTGTTACCACCAAGTGCAAACCATCAGATGTTTTGTTCCCGCATAAACACCGCTGTTGTTACACCGATGTTACACGAATGACAACCTCTCCTGAGTCACTGTCCTGGCTGAGGTTGTTTTGGGGCACTAGGCTGGGACAGAGAGGGGCCAAACAGAGGCAGGTCCATGGCTGCGGCCCAAGTTGGGTGGCGTGTGAGGGGCCGTTGGGGCCAAAGGTGGCCAGGGGCAACAAAAGCGTCCTGGGGGCCAACGAGGAATGACCGGTGCTCGTCTCCTCCATGTCCTTGGCCTTATCGTAGCTCTGAACGTCCCAGTGGAGGTTTACGGCCCGCCAGCGCATGAAGACGTTGTACACTGCTGCCCCCTCATGGACAATCAAACCTGTTGCAACCACAGACATGGGTACATTAAAGGAAGTGTTGATCCTCCGACACTGCTGACAATCTTAAGTATCAGTCAAATAGTCATTGTCAAGCTCCGAGCAATATTCAGTGTCAGGTATCATAATTTCTTTTTTTTTTTTTTTTTTACTTCAACAAGTCTCATCCTCTTCCACCCCAGGTTATGGTTCCCAGATAAAACAGGATTTATGCAAAGCACTTGCTCAGACTCAGATGGTTCCCTGGTTCCCTGGTTCCCTGGTTCCCTGGTTCCCTGGTTCCCTGGTTCCCTGGTCATATCATGTTAAGAGCCCCCAAACCCTTTAAACCCTTTTTGGATTTTTGAATCCTTGTGCTGATTGTTAGAGCAGGAAAAAAAATGATTTCAAAGGCAACTTATCAAACATACTAGCTTGTCCCTGAAACTAGCTTTCAGCAACGTTTTTAGGTTTTCACTAATAACTCAAACCCGTAATCCAAACCTATGGTAAACGCAGTCGAATCTGAACACACAGACATGACACGCAAACGTTTAGATTCAGTGAGACTTACATTTTCTGAGGATATCGTTATCTCTAGTGTCCATTGTGAATAAATCTCCATAAATTCACTCAATAATCAGCAAAAAAAGAGGCTCCTTAATAGTCCAGAACGTGCGTGGGAATTAGTGCGTTTTTTGTTTTTCTTCAGTATCACGGTACTCCAGTGATGGTTGTCTGTACCTCCACGGGTAAACTGCAAACAGCAACTGCTAATGGCTAATTCAGCATATTTTTAATGTCGCCCTTTTGCCAAAATTGAAATAACTGGAGGCTAAAAAAACAAAAAAACGAAAAAAACAAAAACAGGGCTCAAGCCGCAGGTGACGGCGTGACTCACTGCATCCATGGCAACATCATTAGGTGTCATTAGAGTAGTCTGTGAAAACTGCCCGGTTATAATGAGCGTTGTCAACATGTGTATAAACCTGATCAGATGTTGCTAATCAGCTTGTAGCCAAGCAGTGTGTGAAAGATGGTGAAGCAGCCGATGCCAATCAGCTCATGCAAGCTGTGGCTTTAGTGCTGTAGCGGAACTAACTCTACGCTCCATCTGTGTTGTATTTGTCTTACGTAACTTTGACAGAAGAAAAAGTGAAATCATCTTTTTTTTTTTTTATATTTCACAAACACCAAAAATGTTTTCAGACCTCTGGTAGATCTGGGACCATTTCTGTATTACATTTTTTTCCTTAAGATTCACTCTTAACTTGGGAATCAAATGCTGAAGGTAAGAGGCCGATGTCAGCCCGACAGAAGTCGGGATGCATAGGGTTCAGTGGAGTCTCTGTTTGACAGGCGACTCTGATCCCGAAGGACTGACACACAAGCCTGGTGTTACTGATAATTATTTACCCTGGAACATTTCCTGCCATCGCACACCTGTGTGACATCTGGAAATATCTCGGCGTAAGGTTGTGTTATACAGTATGTTTGGCCCATTACCTGCAACAGCAGATAAATGACACCAAACAACAAAATGGACCCAAAAAGCCAAATGGTTCCCTGTGCAAATACGTGTATGAAGATACCAGTTTTTCATGTATAACTGACCACAGAGGATAGGTGTTTGGTGTGTTTCGCATTCTGCTGGTGACAGCTGCATTAAGGGTTCCTGTCCTCACCTACGCAGACCAGGTCCATGAAGCCGTACATGCCGTAGCAGATCTGGAAGAGGACGTCCCGCCGCTGCCAGACGGCCTGCGGGCTGAGAGCCGACCACAGCAGCCAGGAGATGCTGGCCACCAAGAAGAGAGAGCCCAGGAACACGGCAATGATCTGCACCTTCTCCACCAGGGTGATGGTGATGGACTGCCACTGTCAATACATAAAATGGACTGAAACAAAATACAGTGTATAGTTCCTTTATCCATGTGGCTGTTACAGAAACTGCTCGGAGGAGCATTTTCTGATCTGCCACCTTTATGGTTAAGGTCTGATTAGGTTCAGACGACTAAAACAACTGGGTTTATTTTAACCGGGACCGGACCCCCTTACCGAAACTTAACCAACACTGACTTTTGCTTGGTCTTCATGTCACAATATACCCAACAATGCATGTTGACCTCCACAAAGAGCCACACACACCGGTTTGTTTTTTCGAAAAGTGCTGTCAAAGTGTGTGGCATCACGAACCGATGTGCTATCCCACTGTCCCATTTCCCCGAGTTGATGAGCATCAACGCTCTAGACGAGCCTCAATACTATACCATTGTATACGAATATATAATGGTACCGAAACATATGATGGCTCATGGTGAAATAAATTACCATTTAAAGCAGCTATAATTTATATCTTTATGATAACAATAGATCAGACAACTGTGTGGACTGTGAAAGGTGTTGCTCGTAGCGATTAACCCTTCAGAGAATCATTACCAGACTCTGCCTGATAGGGTCCTTCAGCTGTTTTATTTCCCGCAACTTCATGGTTTTTATTCACTACTGATAAAATAGCGTTTTCTGCAGCAGCAGAACGCTGTTTTCATTGAAAGTGGCCTAAAAACGCACCGTACAGTACCTACTCAGCATCAAACAGCAGACAGACACAGAGGAGCCTGTCCTCTCTGCTGTCGTATAGGCAGTGACCGGTCTCACCGGCGGGACCCTCACCTGGCTGGAAAGCCACATCGACCAGAGTAGGACGTGTTATGTCAGAAGGCGGGAACACAAAATGATCACCATGCAAATGATCACCAACGCTGCCCTGAAAACCTGCCACAGGCATGACAAAATGTCCAAAAAGGAGACGGAGGTGGCTGAGAAGAGGTGGAAAGAGGCCGTGAAGAACGTGAAAGAGGAGGGAAGAGCTGTGGGAAGAAGAAATTTGGGTGTCAGAGCCAAATCAATAACGAGAGAAAAAGGAGAAGAAAAAAGAACGGACAGAATAAACTTGATAAAATAACTTGGAACAGAAAATTGTTGATGCCGAGCAGATGATTGTAAAGCTGCACAGTGCTTGTTTCAGAGGAAAAGGCGTTGGGCAGACTGTTGGGACGGAGAGAAAAGCTCTGCTGAGCCTCAGCTGCAGGTTTGTTCAGTCTGCCAGTGACTCACGTCCCATCTGGAGCGGACAAATCCGAAAGGGCCTGAATGTTCTTCCGTGAAACGAAACGATCCAGAATGCGGATATTTTAAAGCATCAAGAGCCTCTGTCTGTTCAGCCTTGGAGGAAGGGAGGACTGAAGGAGGACTGAATGAATCCTGACGCTCCAAACTCACAGCAGAGACCTCAAGAGGAAACAAAAGCTACTTTTGCCTCAAGACACCAAACACAGCCATCAATATTTCTGTGTTTTCTTGAAAATTACATCTCTACCACATTATTTTAGGTGCACTGTAGCTTTTTAAGTTCAGTTGAGCAGAACCCCTCAAAAAGCAAAAGCAAAGAATCAGGTTAAGGAAAGGTCACAAATCGGAGCAGCTGAGGCAGACATTCAAAATTTTCAGTCAATAATGTGGCTGAAGCTTCAGAACCACCGAGTCCGACGCTTCCTACAGAGCGAACTGATTGGGTCTTTCGTTGGACCCCGCCTGCTAAACTCTTGCAACTTTTAAACCGAGGTTATTTGTGTGCATAGATCATGGGATGACTAAGGCATTTTCTGTTTTGGTTTTGTGAGAAATGTTGATTATCCCTTATTATCACCTTGGGCATTTTATCACTAATGCAGCCCAATAGTTTTTCTGCTCTATCGTGGTTGAAGCCGTTGCAGCTTCAACCACATGCTGCCAAATGGACTGAGAGTTTGGATTCTGCACTTTTGAGATAACAGCTCTGCTTCTACTGCGAGTAGAGACTCAAATCACAACTATGAGGTCAGAATGTGCACCTGTGGCAGATCCGTCCACCTGTTCCTCAATTTTATGAGCGACGAGTCATTATCAAAAAGCAATAATTATTTCAGAGGGCTACGGAGAGGAAGGAAAATCTACACAATTAGTAGAGCTGGAGCACTTCAAAATCTGGGTTTTGAAATTGAGTTTAAGCGAACCATTTTGCGGGAAGGGCTCCCACAGACGCAGGTGGGTTTATTTGTCGTGAGCCTGCCTGTGAAACTGCTGGCTCACTAGATCTCACTGGTGGGTCGATACAGAGATTGAAAAAACAATCTCTTGTTAATGCCTCCACAATGATTTCGAGAGCAGGCTTGGTGGGAGAAACCAGTAACCTCAAAGGTTTATGGCTGTAAAAAGCAAAAAAAAAAAAAAAATTTAACTGAAAATCTGACAAGAGTATTTTTCAGGAAGAAGTGCACTTGTTCTTTCAATGTTCTCCAAACATCACCTACATAAAATACATTCAGTTAGATGTCACATGACTGCAGGGTTTTTTTGTGAAAATCAGACAGCGCTGTTTTTCCAGCACGGTAGTTACTGCTCAGCAGGGCTGTCCTGGCATCTCCAAAAACAACTGTTGTCTTTCCACAGCAGTCTCCAGGATTTCCAGAGAATAGTGCAAAAAGAGGTGCATCTTTTGACTAAAAGATGCCACCAGTTAATCTGATTTGAAATCATCGAACTGGCCTCTGGGACCTCGGGGTCCTCAAGGGGCACTCATCGAGACGACTCATTTTTAAAAGCTTCAAGAACGACTCCCCTTTCCATGCATCTCACGAGTAGGCCAAGTTGTGCCAGATCCCCGTATAATAATCTGTAAGAACAACAGGTCTTTTAAATTCAGAAATAAATGACCTCAGACCACCTCCACTTGCAAGACTGTGCTAATCAGACAAACCCCAGCATTGGTCGAATCCCTCAGTCTTGTGTGTAACATTTCAGAAAGGTACTGTCCAATAGCAGGTCAGATAAAAGAAAATAGGAGGGAAATGACACGGCCTCTTTTATCATTTAGTCTGGTGGACTGAAATTCCTAGTGGCTTGGAGATTTAATAATTAATAATTAATTCAATGAATGTTTTTAAAAACCCGTTAACATCTCCACAATCAAGCATCTTAAAACCCCTTCTAATATCTGTTAGGTAAATACTGCAATTTTTAAGATGCTGACACTTTTTTTAAAAAAATGTTAAAATCAAAGCACCATCTACTTTGAGCAAGTAGAATATTTTTTTATGCAGAAACTACAGCTGTTGCTTTCATCTCTCTCATTTAATTCTCTTCTCAGACTGAATATCCCGCAGAGATACTGATATTGTGGCGGGGTTTTCCCGATAAGAAGGTAGGCAGGTGTGCATTTCCACACGGGGCAGTACCTTGAAGCCTCGTTGCGCTGGTTCTCGCTGCCATCGCCGCCAAGCAGTTCAACAGTCCCTCTAACTGAGGTCATTTTAAACAGAGGGGAACCAGCCCATGAAAAGAGCTGTAGTTATTGGGGTCAAAGCCGCAGAGTGCGAACTTTCCTCCGCAGTATTTTACCTGCCACGGTCTCTTCATGTTGATGGCGATGACGTGGAAGCGATAGCAGCAGAGCTCGCAGGTCCAGCAGCCTCGCTCACTGATCCACTTCAGCAGGCAGTGCTGGTGGGTGTAACGCACCGAGCCGTCACACCGACAAGGGTTCAACAGGTCGCCCTGGGGACCGGACAAAGGGCAAAAGGTCAGGTGCATACAGAGGTGACGTGGATTACGATAACGGCAAGTTAAAAAGACATGCAGTTGGGGTCACAAAAGTGGTGGTGGGGGGGGCACTTGAAAGGGAAGAACAATAATAATCAAAACACAACAGCAGGAATTTTACTGTTCTATCCTCAGATGAAGATGATAAATACCTCATAATACAATTTTATGATTCCTTGGCCAGATGCTGAGATTTATACCTTCCTAAAGGCGGGAGCCTGTAGGATTGAGCTACAGCCAAATCACCCCAACGTACTGCACCCGAGAAGGCTCAAAGGTGATATTTTCAAGGGAAACCAGCCAGTGGTGGTGCTGCAGCTTTGCTCTGTCCTGTCCAGCTTCGATGTTGTTGTTGTTACTCCTGCTGATTGCTAACAGAGCCCATTAAAAGTCGTATACTCTACTACTGAACGTTCTCGTGAAGAACATTTCTGTTTTAGCCCGTTAACTCATCCCAAGTACTCAGTGTGAGTGTCGGCGTCACTGCCAACCATTTGCCAAAGCATTCTGCAGTGCTTTAGTTTATCAAGCGTTCTTCCTGGATTTTTCGCGACATTTCACCATTTCACCATTTTGTAATATCGCAAAACGGAAATCTGAGAGCTCGTCACCCATACCCACGCAGTTCACGGCGGGAAAGGGGTACACTACACCCTGGACCGGTCAAGACACTATCTCAAGGACAGCACTTGCTTCCAATATAAAAAAATCGGACATGTGATTCAGTGTGAAAAACAGTCAGTACCTCTAGGGAGATCAACGCACGTTAGCATTAGGATACTGCTGTGGTACACCATGTTGAGGAAATCCAGAATGTTCTGGTGAACGGCGGAAGAGATTCCAACTATTTCCTGGCCTCAACAGTCAGCACAGAGGAACCAGATTTCTGCCCGTGTCATCACTCGAACAGCTGTAAAGAAGCTGTCCCTCGGCTATCCTCCTGCAAACAGTTAACAATGTGGTATGGAAGCGCTCTGGAGCAAAAGGCTCGTCCTACGAGTTACCGGACACTTGATATTCACATCTTGTCTGGTGTTTCTGTAATTTTGGCCACTCCCTGGAGTACCAGTGACGGATTAAACCTCAGGATCTTTTCAGGAATAGAGAGAAACTCTGCTTTTGGATCAGTATTAGAACCGTCTCCCCAATATCAATCTTACATCCATTTACAAAGACTCTGTGGCAACTTCCCCCCTTCATCTAAAAATCCTTGTTTTCAGGCCTCGGTTTGGCCTTTTCTTCCAGCAGGTCATACATCAGAGAAAATACACGACTCGTTCGGCAGAGGGCTTCGCCGGCATCGGTCAGATCAATGATCATTTCTCAAAGATACAACACTAGCGGGTATTAAAGGCAGGATGCAGCGCGACATTAATCATCACAGCCGTATATATTTGTTCTGAAGGGTTTTTTTTTTTTCCTTCCTCGAGGCATTCCTCAAGCAGCCAATACTGCAGGTTTGACCTGCCGGCCGGGCGGCGAGTGGCACGTTAATTGTATATTAAGGTCAGCGGTCAGGGAGCTCGTTTTTCATCGTGTCATATTAACCTTGTGGGTTTAAAAGGACCTCGGAGGCTTTCACATAAATGTACTGACGCAGGTCAGCTACCCACCGAAGCTGTGACTGATGAAACCAACATCAAGGACTATTTTAATATGCTTCCGAAATCTCTGAGGGGACATTTGAGGAAAAAATACCACTTCTTTTGAGCACTACCAAGGCCGATGGATTCTGGAGTCTACACGAATGCCAACAAAGACTCCAACTGGAGGGTGTAAATAAAACTATAATATCCGCATGTTCTTCTTTATGAGAGCGTAGAGAGACAGGAAACACGGGGAGAGTGAGAGGGGTGATGACATGAGCCGAAGGTTCCTGGGCCGGGAGCGTTAAGTTACAGGGTATATACGTCCTTACCACTCCGTTTCCAAGACATCCCAATAAAAATACAATAATGAGCATGCAAGTAGATTCTTGACCTCGGAAACAGTCGGTTGATTTTGTAATCATCTTAACTCAAGGTCCTCCTACTAGTTTTTTTTTACAGCACTTTCCACGGAATCTTCTGGTCTTCATCAGTGTATGAAGTTTGTACGTAGTCAAAAGCTCCCCAAAAAGTTAGCAAGTGGACCTTGAGATCATTTTGTCAAAGAACTGCAGTAATTGACAAAACAGTATCAGCTCAAGGTGTCCTTACTCGCCTATTCTGGAGCTTTCGACCGGATGTCATGGTTTTCCTTGACATACAGTCAAAGGAGTAAGCAGACCTCGAATTGTGATTTTGACATTTTGTCAATTAGCCCCTGACAAAGATTATTACTCTATTACTTTTATAATCATCATATTCATTATTATTATTATTAGTAGTACTACGACTGTTACAATTGACAAAACAGTCTCAAATCAAGGTCCATAGCCACTAGCAAATCAAGGTCCACTAGCTTTCTGCAGAGCTTTTTTCAACCGCAATTCACAGTTTTTAATCAACAGATGGATTTTTGCAGCTGAAAGCTCCCATAAAAGCAGGTACGTGGACCATAGGTTAGAAATGTTTTGTCAAAGAACTGCAATGTTTGCTGGCTTTTTCGGGAGATTTTAACCGTGCTGCAAACTCTACCAACTGAGGAGGACCTTGAGATGTGGTTGAAAGCCCCGGAAAAGACTGGCGGGTGAACCTGGAGTTTTTTTAGGACCCCGCATCCATGTTGGCAGCAGTTGTCAGCCGCCGTTTGAAAGAACTAACAAAACAGAAATGTGAAACATGGACAAAGAAGTCTTGAAAGTTTTCTGAATAGGAGAAACTTTATACCGATCCATCAGAACCGAGCCAACTCCACCTGCCGTAGGGTAGGACTGAAAGCTGCAGAGAAGTGTGTAAGTGGACATTGAGTTGAGTCCAAAGTTAAGAATGAGCTGTGAAGTTCAACTACAATTCCCCCCCTTTGGTTTTGTGAATCAAAGAGCACTTGTTTCTAAAAGGACAGGGAAAAGGTTTAAAAGATACTTGATCTAAGCTCAAAACGCCGGCCTACTGATGCTGGTTTGGCCTTTTCTCGCGTTAAATAACATCTTATTCTCACTCTATCTGCTCACACACGAATATTTAGAGTGTCAAATTTCTGTTTTGCAATTTTCTTGATAACTGGTGAGCATGCCCAGCCTGCAGCCTTCTATCAAAATCAAATATCAGTCTGGACCTGGAGGCAGTGCTATTAGATTAGCTCTGCTAATAGGCCATAGCCCACGTTCAGAAGACAGGATATTCACTTAGGCATTTACTGCCCTGACTCCTCTCTTTCCCTTAACCTCCGGCGGGGATGATTCGTCCCTCATCGAGCCTCACTGTCACGGACCAAACAGGCCCACAGAGTGTCAGATTTCAGAGATGGTCGGACAGAGTGCCCATTTGTCCCTGCTGGTCCACATCTGTCCGTCCAGCTCCAGGAAGACGAGCAGACAGTTAGACTGATGCATCGCATGGGGAGGATATTTATTGTAAGTAGGTTATAATTCAGCCATTGTCATCCACCTCTGACATGACGCAGTCTGTTTCATAGTGTATTGATTGTGCAACTGACCAATATTTCCTTAGTTGTCTATAGGAAAACCACGACTTGACTTGACTCTCTACAGGGATGAAAAAATTTTTTTTTTTTTAAATGTTTAAAAACACCAATCATGATAAAATGTGTTTTGTCACCATTGAGAAAACATGAAAATATGCACCTTCTACAGGGAACCGCAGCGTAATTTTATCTCCATTTCCGGGTTCCTCTTCTCACATTTGATGGTATCAGGCTTGGTCAAATATGGATTTCTCAAATCTGGATTTGGGTTGGAACCAAACGGCATTTTTAAAGGCTCTGATAAACATTTTTCACTATGACCGAAGAACTGTTCTTTTATTTAAATGGAGAATTCAGAGCATCAGTGGACACTTAACTTGTCCACTGGACTCAAACTGATGGTCTGATGAAACAGCTAGCACCGCTTTAAACCAACGCTACCCCACAGTACGGCCTTTAATTTGTTGCTGAATTTAGGACAACGCAGCTAGAAGCGCAGAACCTGCTCTCAGTGCCGCCAACGGTGCAAAATGGTCTGAAGCGTGGACGCCGACAGAGCGGTGCAGCGAGTTTTTTCTGCTCTTGGCAGGGATCGTGTTAAAGAAGGGAAGAAGTAAAAATCAACACCCTCCAGAGTTACAACTGTCAGGGCACTTTGACCTCTGACCCTGTGCCCCCTTGCTATATACTTGTGTAAATTAAGCAGGCCTGCTCTGGATCTTTATCGTACAACGGATCTGTAGGACAGGTCTGAGTTTTCCTCAGTCTTAGCTTTGCTGGTAGACAAGTATAAAGGCAAGATGATTATTTGCCTTAAAAGTTATCCAATGTGCTCCCAATGGTACTGCAACCTACCCCTGAACCAACGTTTGTGTTTTCATGAATAACCGACACGTGACACCTGATTGCAATCGACCGAAAAGCTGAAAAACAGGAAGGTGCAGGCCGGTATTGAATTTTGTGGTTGGCAAAAAACGGAAAAATTTCTATGTAACTATACAGTTGAAACCTTTGTCCTTTCTCTGGAGAGCGTGAAGCTGAAAAAAAAAAGGGTTGAGGCTTTTTGGCAAAGTTTTAACTGAACGGTCTAAATTTACTTGGAACAAATAACAAGTCCAAGGCAGCTTGAGAGAGTCTAACAGAGAGAGTTAAAACTATGACCGGATTCTGTGGTCGTGAAACCGGCCACTTGTGTCTCACTCGAGATGAGTTGCTCTGAATTTTTTTTTTTTTTTTTTTTTCAATGTAAATCTAGTTAATGAAACTGGTGGGAAATGGACATCGCCCACGTTGATTGTTGATCCTGATCCCGATGTGGTGAGCTGAACTTCTGAAGCTCTGTCCGTGGTGCTGAGAAGGGAATTCTGGCGGGGCACAAGGTTTTCGGTCGTGTTACAATTCATTTGATCAATTTCTTTTTTTTTGGAGAACTACTTTTAACGGCGGCAGGCTACAAGTTGTTGTTGCGGTTCCCAAGCCGAGGTTCTCCTGAGCAGGGTGTCAGGGTCATTACGAACAATGTCAGAAATCCAACTAGGATTGTCTAATTAATTACCCATTGGGTCAGGTTTAACAAATAAATCTTCGAAAATGTTTTTCCAAGATCTGACATGGATCTATTTTATATTTAAAAAAAAAAAGAAAGAAAGGAAAAGAACCTGGATTGGTCATTTCAGGGACAAGGTACGACCCAGTGGCCATGGAGGAGGTAGCGTGGTTACAGGTCACATTGCCCCTAACCTGCTGTGGCCTCAGCTTTTGTGAAACCGCACCACGTTAGTTCCCCGGATTCGGACGCTTTTAGCTTTCTGAGGGACGGTGCAGGCTACATGCGGACTTCACCTTGGCTGCCCCAAGCCGGGAACCACCAGCTGACAACAAAAGGGTCATTCCCTCCGTTGATTGATCGATTACTTGTCCAAATAAGTGTCGGAAGATAATGAAGGTAAACGAACGAATTAAACGAATTAATGAATAATGCCCGTCAGTTTTCTATAGCAAAAGGTGACGTCATCCAATTGTTCACTTTTTACAACCAAAATCTCCAAAATCTCCTTAGAATCATATGAGGGGGGGGGGGCACATTTTCATAACTGACAATGTGGAACCAGAGAATATCAGTGTTAGAAGAGACTAATTCTCTGTGCACTGGGTAATTGACTTATTTCAGCTCCGGCTGTTGGTGAATTGCCTACGCGAAGGATTTCATTGACCAAAGAAAGCCTCTACATTCAGACCTTTTACCTGCCAGGTTTGCCCAGTAGAGGCGGCTGGAGGTTTTACTCTGAAGGCAAGATTTTGTGAAAACAAAAACAAAAAAACAAACAACCTGTGTCCCTTGTGCCAGTTTTTGTACATGGCAATGATATAATTTAGTGTGATGTGAGTCAGCTGTTGCAGCTGACATTATGCTGGGGGCCTCCTGGGGGCCCCTGAGGGACCCCGGAGGTTTCCCGAGCTCACTTTTCGCGCCGCCATTGTCCCCGGTGCTGGTGACATTTAACCTCTTTCTGTACCACCGTAGATGTTTTTGTAATCTCTCGCGTTTTGAATTTGTTGTTGATGTTGGGTCTGTTACACGTCGAGTCTTCGCGGTTCTTTTGGTTCTGGTTCTGATTCTCTCTCCTCACTAAAGAACTGCTGAAAATCGGTCCAGTCTACCAGCATATGAGCTGCGCAGCCTCCACCTGAGCAGGTTTACCTCCTTTTAACTACACGGCCTTGCTGCCCTCGGCCAATCGGGGTCCAGTTGCCTACTAAGAGGACTGCGCCCTGGCTTTCATTCAAATGGTCTCAACCGTCGCCATTCACAAAACCGGGACTTTCGATCCGATAGCGCCAGGGACCGAGTGGGTTCGTTAACTAATGCCCGGACGCGCCGGCGTCGGACCCGCCGACGGTTTCGCCTACATGTCGGCGGCGCATTTACCTGCTCTGCGCCTTGGAAGCAGATCCGGCAGCTGGGAGTGGGGATGCAGGTTTCGCTGCTGCAGTTTGAGTGCATCGCCTGCGTCTTGCACGACGTGCCCCCGACCGCCCCATCCTCGCTGGAGAAATTCTCCGCGTTCCCCTCACACGTTTCCCCGCAGCTCCGGCCCTCCCGGCGGTCCTCTGCTTCCTCTTCCTCCCGTCCCTGCTCCTCCGTGTCCTCGTCGTCGGGACGCGGACGTCCTTGGGCGCCGCGCGGTTCGCCCTCCTCCCAGGTGTGGCGGTGGGCGACGGCGGTGCCTCCGCCCGCCTCTCCCTCCTCTGTGCTCATAATAAAATGAAAAGTGGAACTGAAATTGCATAGATGCCGCCCGACGAGCTCACACCGTATCCGCCACCACTGCGTCGCCGGGGATGCGATGCAGCCTGTAGGCTTCCAGATCACGGCGCTGTCCGCGGATATGCGTCCGTTCCGCGGATGCCGAACCGAGCCGCGCTCCTGTGGCCGGACCTACGGCGCGGCAGCTCGGCAGAGCTGCGGATCGGCGGCCGAATCCCCCCGGTGCCGCGGGCCGTCGGTCGGCTGAAACCGCCTCACTCGCTCCGGAGACCCGGGGAGCATTTCCAAGCAGCCTCCATGCATCGCAACGGGACTCAACGGTCCCGAGGCGCCGGATTCCCCCTCTTCCTCTCCCCTTCCTCCCCCTCCGCCTCCGCCTCTTTAGTCCTCCGACGGCCGACGGCTATGCAGCAGCGTCAGGGTAAGAATCTTCTGAACGGGACAACCCGGGGGTGATGCCCCCTCCCTCCTCCTCCTCCTCCTCCTCCTCCCGACGCGGCCGAGTATTCACCCACCTGAGGGGGTCTCGAGCAAGAGTCCTTCAAGTCAGCCGCCGGTTCTCTGATGAGTCTTGTACTCTCAGGAAGCAGAGAAGAGCATTTCCCCGGAGACATGACCAATCAGTCACATTATGATCCCATTAATATGATGGAGGAGATAACTTTCCAGACCCAGTGCACGCACCACTTCTGCACAGTCGCCCGTGAGAAAGAGATGAGCTGCATCATGTTCGCAGGAGCAGCCTGATCAGTCCCTCCGGTTTAGACCACAGGGTCTCTTTGGGGAGGGCTTGGTCTCGTTGAGGGATCACAGGGGTCCCGGAAGGGCTCTCCTCTTTTAAGTTTTCTTGCCACTTTAAGGGGACATCTGATGGTGGTCCAGGGACCTCTGATGGGGTAAGACAGTTTGGTCCGACCTATGAGTGATGAGGGGGTTGACCGGGGTCCCTGATGTTGTCGAACAGTTTTAAGGGTCCCTGAACGTGGTCACATGGATTCCTGGGCCAGTTTCTAAATGTCCATAACAGGACTAGCTGCTCATGAGATCTCTCCTACTACTAACCACTAAAGTAGGTTTGCAGTTAAATAATATATATCATATACATATTTAATATATATTATATATATGATATATATCTATATCTATTTATATATATAGAGATAGAAATAGTTATATATACATATATCGATAGTTGCAGTTATATATATATATATATATATATATATATATATATATATATATATATATATATATAGAGAGAGAGAGAGAGAGAGAGAGAGAGAGAGAGAGAGAGAGAGAGATATCTATAGGGATATATCTATCTCTATAGATATATATATCTATATAGATATATATAGATTGGAGACATTAGAGAGGGGAGCCAATCCGGACCAAGTTCATGCTTTTATCAATAGTTAATAAGTCATTTATTAAGCTGTGGACATCAGTTAAAAGACATTTATTGGAATAACTTTTGGGTTTCCAGGTTCTGAAATCTCTTTGGCTGGTGTTTGTCCTCCTCCATCATGACCTTTAACTCTTTAATTCATCAGAAGACCCCACCTGAGGACTGTTTGACCTCCGTGTCGACCTCCAATGTTGTTCTTCTGGACCAGAAGAAATCTTGGTCAATACTTTAGTAAATCAAATGTCACATGGGGAAAAGTGTTTGGTACAACAACCCAGGGAAAAGTCCAGGGAAATGTATTCCTATTGCTTGTTTTATTGGACTAACATTCCAAACTCAGAAGATATTCAATTTGCCATCATATATGACAAAGAAAAGCCTCAAATTCTCACATTTGGGAAGCTGGAACGAACAAGTTTGGCAAAAATACTTGCTCGATGGATTTATTGCCTGATTGTTGTGGCTCTCGCTGTTTTACCAACAAGTACCGACGTGTTAGCTTATTTAAAAATAAATAAACTGCTTTAACATTTCTTACTGAAGACGGCAAAAAAAAAAAAAAGATTTTTCACGACCTGGTGACCCAAAAGTTCTCATTAATGGCTAATAACTGATGGACTGTATACAGCGTAAGTGGGTGACGCGTTTAGCTGCAACTTACAGTTCAGGAAGGGTGACTTGCCAAAATTGTTCCTCTCAGACACATGAGAGGAAATTTGGTTTCATTAAACACACTTAACTTTATACAGTAAGTTTGTATACAAGAATAAAACCTTAACTTCCTATAAAAAGACGTCTTCTAAATATGTATATCGGTAGATGGGCGCCACACCATCAGACAAAAATCCAAAAGTAAATTCAGAGACAGTCCGTCTCAGTCCCACACCCCCCCCCCGAACAAAACGTGTTTCGAAGCAGTTCACCCGGCCCTCCCTGCTCTCAGCACGAGCCCGGTCTCCCTCCGAGCCCTGGGGACCTGGTATTGATCGGTGCCTCGTAGGTAGTGATTGGACATGAGTGGATAATTTCCTTTGCTGCATTAGAGTCCATTACTGGCCCACTCCCCGGAAAGCGATAGACATCGTCCAAAAAAAAAAAAAAAAAAAAACAGAGAGAGAGAGAGAGAAGATTCTTCTTGGAAAAGCAGTCCCCTCCAACCAATGATTTGCCGGCTGAGGCTCCTCGAACTTTATTATCAGGTCCATTTGGAGGTTGATAATAAGATACCGGGCAACAGCAAAGGAGGTCATGGCAATAATCCTGACATTCTGAGTCCTTTACGAAAAGCCCAGAACAATATGGGGCAGTTCTTAAAGCATCACATATGTTCAGCAGACTGAGAGAAGCCATCAGTCATGTTGGAATTAAGACGTTTTTTCATGTCAGACTAGGTTTAATCCACTTACCACCCCCCCCATTCAGGAAAGATTTGTCGATCTTGCAGCACCACTGTCCTTCATTTACACCTTTCAACAGAATCCCAGCTGAGGTTTTAACCTCTCCACTCAGACTCCTCTTCCCCTTCGGGAGGAAGAGTCTTCCCTGAGGGGAAGGAGAGTCTGGCGGTACATCCAGTAAGAGCTACCGTCGGATCTTAACATGCGGCTGAAGTTTGGTTAAAAGTGCTTGTTCGAAGGGGTGCGGATGTTTGAAAGGCTCGCGTTAAACTTGATCGGCTTTATCAGAGAGTCCACGTCAGCTCTTCCGGATCTTAACGTGGGCCGCAGACTCGAGCTCAAACGCTATCGTTTCTCTGTCTCTCTTTAACTATGTTAAAAAAGCTAGTACAACACACACGTATCCCTTGAAAAGTCTACAGGGGTGCACTGTATGCTGCTCCAGTAATGCTCATTAGTCTAACATGCTTGTATTGCAACTGTTTAGGAGCGAAATAAAAATTTCTCACCCGATTGGGCTCTGGGAATGGCACAATATCTTACTATTGCTTAAACCTCTACAGCACCTGTAGGCCTCAAATGGCTTTTTATATTTTGTAGATTTAGCTTAACCACCGTTGGTAAGACTGTGGCCCACAGTGGAAGATGTTATTGGCTGCTGCCTCTGCACCACGTTGTATAGTAGAACCGGCTCCGGACTGAACTCACTGACTGAAATGATCAATTAAAGAATGTGTAAAAACAACAAATATTTGGTTACAGCTTCTCAAATTTGAAAATTTGCTGTTTCACGTATCCATTTTGTATCACTGTAAACAGAGTAACTGTTTTTTGAGCTTTAGTTACAAAGTAAGCAAATCTGTCATCTTATTAAACAGTTATATATATATATCTATAATATTAGATATTATATAGATATCTAATATTAGATATTATAGATATCTAATATCTAATATCTATCTATCTATATAGATGTATATATCTATCTATCTAGATAGATATGAACAGTTATATATAGATACATATCTAGATATGTATCTCTCTCTAATATATATGATAGAGATACAGATCTATATCTCTATATATATCTATAGATATATATCTCTATATCTAGATCGATCTCTCTATATATCTCCAATCAGTCCATTCATACCAGTTTTCAGCAGCTGTAACTAAAAACCTCTCCTCCGCATCTTTAGGGGAGCCTCGCGGCAGCTGCCGCCTTCCGCCAATTATCCATTGTGAAAATTTAGTGTTTACATTAAATCGGTTTATCTCATTCAACTTTAAACCAACTTTATTTGCAAAAATCCCTCGGAACATGAGCTGCACTAGACTTTAAGGCAACAATACAAACACTGAAGATAAGCAATTGAGATAGATTAACATCTCGTGTCCAACATGATCAATATCGGCCTTCAGAGACGCATCGGTCAAACCGTCGCCCTATTTAAAACAATCACCTCCTCCCACGACGTCCACCGTGCTAATGCCTCGCCATTTGCCCCGGTTCTCTCCCCAAGTCGCCCTGATCAATTAGTCTCCTTCTCGCCGTCGGCCTGTCTGCGGGGCCCCTCCCCCTCTCCGTTTTACCTCTCGACTCTGTCAGTGCTAGTGGCAGTGCGCCATAAACCCCTGAAACCATTGCGCCGCAAACACTCTCCCTGCTTGCAAAGGGAAGTGGAGAGCCTGCCAAAGATAGAGTGGAGGACCACAAACAAATGGGAGTAGCTGAGCTCATTAAATGGGTGTTGCGGTGGGTCAGCATCCTGCTGAAGCCCGATCAGCTTTCGATGACATCATCTGCACGAGGCCCGCAGTCACTAAGTCTGACGTATCTGGAAAGAACTCCAGTGGTGATGAACTCAAGCCCTTTCCTTCAGCAGAAAGTTTACTTAGGGTAGTAGAAGCACCCAAGGGTCAAAAGTAAGAGCTCTCGCTGAGAAGAGGAGCTGGGACATAGTTTTGCTGGTGAGTGAAAACCTTGTAAGGCAAAATTTGGGGGGGGGGGGAATTGCACTCTGAAATAATATGAGAGGGGTAAAAAAAAATAAATAAAGACGAGAAGAAGAAAAGAAAAAATATGGCGGGAAAGAAAAGCAGAAAAGGAAATTAATGACGACATTATCACACTGTCATATTAAATTTAAGGGGATTTCAAAGTTTGGTTGTCCTGGATCTTTGGACCCATCCATGTTGGCATGCTAGCATAGCATGCTAACATGGCAAGGTTACCATACTAATCTGCTTCGGAGCTGCAAAGATTAGTTGATTAGTCAACTGAAAGTGAATTAATCACCAACTATTTGGATAATCAATCAATCGTTTCAGTCATTTTCAAGTAAAAATGCAAGAGATTTGATGGTTCTAGCTTCTTAAATCTGAGATTTTTTTTTCCTTGGTCTTAAAGTATAAGAAATTGAGTATTTTTTATATTTTGGACTGTTGGTCGGACAAAACAAGACATAAGATGACTGGTGCCGCAAGATACTGTGATGGGCATTCGTCAGCGTTTTCTGATGTTTTGTAGACAATATTAATCTGCAGGTTGATCACTTATAAATATTATCGTTAGTTGAGGCCCCAATATGCTTAATGTTACTATGTCAAGGTAACAGGGCTGAATGCACAGGGTTGGCACAAATGTTAACATGCTAATTATAGCTAATAAGCTAATGTGCTAAGTGTTACATAATGCCCTTTAATGTTAACATCCAATAGTTAGCATAACGCTAACTGCAGGCATATTCATTTGAGAGTGCTTAGGCGCTAATGAAAGCCCAACCAATACCGGACTTTTAAGGACAAGTATGCTAGACATTTGTTGTATTTGGAGTTTAAAAAAAAACAAAAACAAAACAAAAAAAACCCAATAAAAACCAATATTGGCTAATATGTTATGTACATACATAAACAAACATATCTGATAAAGATCCTTAAATTTGCTTATATTTCAGACATGTAGTACACGGGACATTTTACAGCTGAAAGATTATGTTGCTGCTCTTGGACAAACTATAATGAAGACACCGTTTCTTGATAACCTCAATCATATCTTTGGTATTTGTTTGCTGTAATTCCTTCAAAGGATCCAAAAAAAGTTCAAGCAATTTCAACAAGCCAACTTCTTCTCTTTTTCTTTTTCCTCCTCCTGGTGTTTAAGAGTTTGGAAAAATTCTACTATAACTTGGATTCTGCTCATCAGCTGGAAACGGGACCAATCGTCAAATTACGGGGTACCGTTGACAACGTGACACGATTTGCAGCCTTCTCACAAATCCTAAACCCCGTCAACACCACACCAAAATTTTGGCTTGTTGTGTTTAATGTGAATTACAGCGCTCACAGGACAGATACTGTGGCTGCACCGTTTCAGCCACGTTAACACGCCGTCCGCATTGAATCCTGCTAATGTTTTAATCGCAAAAGAGCAAAACATTTAAGGGACATTCTGTCTAGGACGCGGCTCGTAGCCGCAGAGTTTTGGCGCCGAATCAGGTTCTTCCACCTGAAAACGAAGTGTAAGATAGTTAATAACAATTATTTTACTCCATTTAAGGAAGACTGCCATGTATCCAAGAAATATGAAATAAATTTATTTAGCTGGATGTATTATGAGCATGCTGAATCATGTAGATGTAGTCCTTTCATTAGTCTAAAAAAAATATTGTGTTATGCAACTGAAGAGTCTAAAATGTTAAGACCACCTCCTTAATATTGATATACTGTAGCCTCTACATGATCCACATAGCTTGTAAAGTAATTCGGTAACTGTGACTCATGCCCTTGATCTTCACCCAAGTGGTTGTTTTTGCAGTTCGGTTGCTGAGATGTCAGAGTTTCCACGTGGATCCCTACCACAAGTCAATGTCAAGCAGCTTTACTGCAAACATTACAGAGATGTCTGAAAGTTGGAAATTTGAAAAAAAAAAAAAAAGTGATATAACTGCTCTTCATAATCGAAATCTTAGAAGTAAAGTTGCTAAAGATTTCTACCTTTCAGGGTTTTTGCTGCAGTTATCAAATCTCAAATCAACAGAGCTGCATTTACTTTAAACGCAAAACAGCATTGATATCAGGTGATCAACAGGTTTGATACTTCTTTCTGCCACGGTGCATGTAACCACAGTTTCTGGAGCTGTACTTGATTCTGTACTCAAAAGTCCTGTCGGCTGGAAAACGGCAACGACGTGACCGGTCCACGTCACGTTTCACGGCACATCTGGCCGCCTCCAGCCCGAGCTTAGAAGATGACTTGGACTCTGAAGTGCTTCTGCTTGGTGGCGTTGTTGCTCACGCCCATCTTCAGCATCCATTTTGACTTCATCATCTGTACGTACTGCATGTCTCTCTGTTTCTGATGCAAGGAGCGGTTTCCTAGAGGGACATAGAGAAGGGTGGGGCAGCATGCATGTACATGCAGTGAGTCATAATGGTGTTTATGAGCAGTTCTCTTGCAGTTATGGGCATAACGAAAAGCAAACACAAGGGGGAGCCCATTCAACACTGGCTCACTTACTCCATGAGAAACACAAATGTTCAGAGTAGAGGGAAGAGGTCATCACAGATAAAACAAAAGAACAAAACAAAAGCAATCTCAGAAAGTGTATATTGTTCAGACACACATTTATCATGAGGCTACAACATAACGTGAAAAGATTAAAGGGGTCTGAATACTTTCTGAATGCACCGTATTTGAAACACTGGTGACTGTTTTTTTTTTTCAGTGGTTACAACATACAGTTGTCACTGTATCAGTGGGATGTTCGTTGCACAGCGTTGTTTTTGAGCTTATCTTGCTCTATTTTATCATTTTCCAGGAGTTTGTCAAGACCTGAAAGATGAAAGTAAAATTTCGTCCAGGTTTTCCAGGACATGTATAGTCCCCATGGATTGCCCTCATGTGAAGCATGGTTAAGAAATGGCTAACCCTGGTAGTGACGGTGCCTCTCTCTACCTAATAAGCCACAAGAAATAATGGGTGAAAGAGGAAGCTGTTGGAACCGAAAAACAAAAGGAAATAGCATTATCAATAAACTTAAACTGGCAGAACACAATACAGAATGGAATAAAATCAAATCCTCAAATTAGCAGCAAAAGACAACTTAGCAAAAGAAAACCGGAAGCTGGCAATGACGGTAAGAGTCGGACTTTCAAAAGGAGGGATAAAGAGCGTCTTCCTTTCCCAAAACACTTAAGTAAACACAATAAATCAAAACTGGGATACGGCAATACTGCAGGGTCAGAATCAGGTGAACGGAGGAAATTAGGGTTTGATTTTAGCGTGAGAGCTTATCCTTGGCTGAGATACATTTACACAAATGTTTATATTTGAGAAACACAATTCAAATATTTGAGCACTAAACATACTTTTAATTATATTGTTTCAACTCTTAATATTTCTCCTTTGGATCTAGTTGTTCAGAGCAATTTGTTATGATGCTCCTGGTGACAGTGGTGGTATTATAATGCCTTCACACCACCTCCAATTATAGCCTGCTATGCCACCGTGTGATCAGGGGCTTGTTCAAAAGGCATCGTCCCAGGTCAAAGTCAAAAAAGTGCTTCACAACTGTAAAGATGACCCGGCTCGATAAATGATAGAGAAAAAAAAAACAACAGAAACAGAAACAGAAACTGGGTTTGAATGTTCAGGAGACATTCCCAGACTGGTACAAAACCTCAATCAGTTTCTCTCTTCAAACTGTTAAATATAAAACAAATGATCCCAAAAAAACAACTCCAAGGTTTTGTGGTCCTGGTTGAATCTTACCTCCATCTCCTCCCCAGCCCAGGGCCTTGTACTGCCGCAGGACTCTGCCAACAGCGTTCTTATTGTGGGTCAGAGCCACCGCTCGCTGAACTCCAAATCGCTGTTTGTAGTACCTCATGAGGGAGCGGTGGCCGATCTTAGCACCTGAAGAAACACACAGCAAGGAGGCGTGTTCTGTTACAGTGTGAGCGCATCATCAGACGATAAAAAGCCACACTATGACCAGGACAAGCGAATGAGAGCACAGATCTCACAGAAACGGCCTGCAAAGTTGTTAATTGTTAAATTCTACTGTTCTACTCGTGGCCGACCCCATCGCCCCCATTTTTTTTTTCGTTTGTATTATTTCCATTTGAAAGTTGCATGGTGTTTAAAACTGGTTTAGCTGAGCTTAGACTGAACATCTGAAGGTGAACAGATCGTACTTACTGTGTTTTGACGTGATCAGAGAGCAAAGGTAAAGACACGAGGCAGGGCCTTATAATTCATGTCTATAAAACTGCAGAATGCTGCTGCATTTAGGACTGCGACTTACAATTAGCAATTTTATGATCTCTAAAATGTCAGGATATAGTGAAAACTTCCCTCACAATTTCCGATGTCTTCACCTTGTTTGTTTTTGTCTGGCTGACAGTCCAAAACCCCCAAAAATAATAAATAATAAAAATAATAAATTTAAAAAACTTTTTCTCTGCTTTACTAAAAGCAGAGAAAAAGAATCAAATCTCATATTATGGAGGTTGGAACCAAAGACTGTTTGGTATTTTTTTCATTGAACAATTTGTTTCTCAGTGGACAACTCACTTTGATAACTCATCAGTTAAATAATGCTGCTTAAAATGCCACAGAAGATTGGTTTTCTTTAAAATCACTAAAAAAAAAAAAAAAAAATTAAAAAAATATTTTAAATTAAAATCACTGAAATCACTAACTGAACTTTTAGAATTATTTACATTACTTAAAGTTAGCGTTATTTTAGTTAAATTCAGCCCATCGCGAATTGCCGACACATTTTATATGCAATTTTTTAAGACCTGCATAGGAGGCCCACATTCTGTACGGTTGATAGTGATCCACTGTCGACCTTTGCTGATTCTAAAAAACGAATTTTTTAAGTCAAGTCACCTGACGGCAGACTCAGCTCCAGCGTTTCGTCGTCGTACTCCAAGTTCTTGTCGTCGGGCAGCTCTTCGTTCATTTCAGAATCCTCTCCCTCCTTTCTGTCAGGGTAGCTGCTCCTGTTGGCAAAAAAAAAAAAAAAAAAAAAAAAAAGAACGTGTGAATCAGAATGACAGAGATGCAGCTGCTGCCATTAGAGGCTGTTATAACTGCAGGGGAAAGTATATTTCCTGTATCCCCACGGGTCACTAAACAGGGTTAAAGCAGATCACAGATTATTAATTTGCTAAAAATTAATTTATCACCTGAAGTCATAGAAGTCTGCAAACTCCAGAGCAGCATCGCCGTCTGTGAAGAGTTTACAGTGGCTTTTGTCTGTCATGTGACTCTGTACCGCCTCTGTCGAGTAAAACGAACGCCCCTTCTCGTTACACCATAAACACACGTTCCCGGCACCAACTTTTTCTCCTTTAACAAGAGGGAAAAAACAACAACAAACAAACAAACAAACAAACAAACAATATTAGATTTGGCTGTAAAGTTTAAAAAATAGAAATGAAAAAATAACTAAATAAATCACATGCAACATCAAATCATCTTTTGCACACAGGATGTGTCTATGGATACTGGTTCTAGTCCAGCTGCGAAAATCCTTAATCTGACATTTAGAAAGACTGAGTCAGAGCGATTGGTTGAATAAATCTGTAGGTCTTGTTGTTATTTTGTCTCACACACAGACATAAAAACAAAACAGCATCAGTTCTTTAAAGTATAATGCTTTCCGATAAATATGAACGCGTAGTTGAATGTACACATCAAAAACACGAAGCCATCATTTTCTTAAGAGGCAGAATCTGTTGCAGGACCACTGTCTTGTCTTGTCCTTTATTGCATTGTGCAAAAAGTTGGCTGCCAGTGCCGTCTACCCCGACTGCAGACAGCTGAGGTTCCTATACACGAGAGTTTCTCTGTAAAGATGAAAACGTGTTCCTGAGGTTCTCTGTCCATAATCTACCACCATACCGGACAGTTGCAGTTTGACCCTGTGTCACTTTAGCGATGGTTATTATTTGTTAGCGCTCAGCTTCCACGGCTCTCCTGAGGGATTAACAGCTCCTCTGAGGCTAAGCCTCAAAGAATATGTTGCTGTTGACTGTTAGTGATAGAAAAACTGATGAGCGCCAGCTCGACTGTTAATACACAGGTACACGAGTGGCATCCATCTTCTCATCTCATTCTCCAATAGAAAGCAAGTAAGCACAGTTCCCAAAACGATTCATGTAAGAGCCATTAGAGCATATATTTGTTATTTGGTCATTTGCTTATGTTGTGATCACAGGTTTTACGAGTTCTAATATTATTTTTTTAAGTTTATGAAAAAATTAATGTCTATTGAAACGTGTCTTATAGGTCAACCATGCTATGGTTAGGTTTATATTTGCTATTATTCTGTTTTTAAGTGCTACAATACAGGTGGATATGTTTTTTGTTATTTACAACAGGTGATGGTGGCCTACGGCAGCTTGAAGAGCGCATGGGTAAGAAGTTTAGGAAGGACGTGGTACAAGTTAGATGCAGACAAGTCTGTAAAACCGTGGGCCGAAACATCCTTTTCACCGCGTGTCCTGGATAACACCAAGCCGTGTGAGAATGTGTGACAATGTGTAGCTACCGTCATGTGAGCAGGCGTGGAACATCAAGTCGGTAACGGGCCGGACTGAGCAGTAACTTTGGATAAGAATCACCTGCCGCGATGTTGTAATCTATCTTCAAATAAACCCCCAATTCAATGTTTTCCCTGCCTCCTTGTGAGGACATTTGGTTTTCACAATAACAAGGTTTTTAATGCAGTGGGTCAGAACTAAGAAATGGTTGCCAGGGGGGCGCGTGCGGATACAGCTGCCTTCTCACGGCCCGAATATTTCAGTGCGTTTGTCGTGTTACGTGTCTTCAACTGTTTATTAAAAAAAAAAAAAAAAAAAAAAAAAAAGCATCAAAACTCAGCTACAGCAGCCAGGATTTTCCAGAGACCGGCAGAGCTCGTACAACTGACTATCCAGCGTGAAATGAAGAACTGCTGCGTCCCGGTTTTCATTGAAACGTGGCTGCACAGCGACACTCTGGACACCAACTCACTGCTTGAAACATCATCGCCGCCCGGTGGGACTCGTGGCGGTGGACCGTTGGTGGAGTTTGAAGTTTACCAGGTGCCGAGGGAGCTCACCGCTGTCGTCGTCATCGTGTGTAGTCCACCTGCGACAGCTTTACAGCAGCGTCAGCGATCGACAAACGGCACAACCAATCAAGCACACCCTCAATCGTGATAATTTAAAAGACTGTTTTGCCAAAATTCCACCAACATGTCAAGTTTGCTACAAGAGGAGAAAATACACTGGACCTTGTTTACATCCAAGTTGTTGCTGCTAATGTCAGACTGCTCACTTTTACCCGTAAGACTGTCTGGTGTTTGTATGTCTGTTTCTATGCTGCACCGAGGTCCACAAGGAACGACGTTTTGTGTGTCAAGCACGCGTGTGGAAAGGACAATAAACCCGAACCTGAGACCAAGTGGCCGAGGAACTTGTACCAAACTCACCGAGGTAACGGACGAGGCCCTTGAGGTCGACAAGGAACTCCACATCAGGGATGAAGAAGCTGTGGACCTTGGTCATGTGGGTGACGTTCTTCATGAGTGACTTTGAGTGATGTGAGCAGAACAGGCAGTCGCTGATGGGGATGGAGCCTGGCAGGGAAGCTGGCTGGGGGTCAGACAGAGCCGCCAAGTCTCCTTCCTCCTGGTCCATTGTCTCCTCTTCATCTTCATCCTCCTCCATCTCATCATCGTCGTCGTCGTCGTCTTCCTCGTCAACATCCTCCCACTCTTCTGGAAAATTTTCATGGGAACATTTTAACACCACAAACTAAGTAGAACAACTTGAACTTCTGTACATTTATCTTACAACTGAAGGGAGTTTATTTACCTTAATTATATATTAGGGTAAATAAATATGATTAAATATAATTTTTCTGGAATCATTTGTTCCAATGTGATTATATCTTGCTATCATTCTCTTTATAAAAGTCTGTTATACAAATGAATGATTCCAAGCAAGCTGTAGTTAAAAACTAACAAAATGAGTTGTTGGGAGTTTGAGTTTTCCAAACATGAAGACTGTTGTGTAAATTTTTTCTTCTTGTTAACAAATTCCATGAAAAGACAAAAACCAACAAATACTGTGTGTGTATCGAAGCCTGAAATATCTTATTCGTCTGTGCCACAGAGCTCCACTATTGTACAAATACTATTAAAAACACATCTGTGAGCCACACTGTCACGCTCCATCACACACTGTAGTTTTTTTTTGGACGGAGTCCCACACACACACCATCCTGCTGCCCCAAATACTCACTACAGCACCAAATGGATGGATTAACCGGCCGCTGAAAACAGTCCGCCACAAATGAGCTACTACCTTATGATTGACTGAAAAACTACTGTGTCCAACTGTTTTTGAAAATTACTGAGCCGTTTTAAAATAAAAATGGAAATATATATTTACGAGTCATTTTTAAAAGATTATGTATTCAGTAGGAACCAATGTGTTTGGGGTTTAATGCCGCAGACAAGATGGGTAAGAAAGTATTGACAGTAATAAAAGACTAATAAAAATATCTTGAAACAAGCAGACTGTGCTTTCACTGTAAGACAAATACACTGGGCAGTGTCTAATACAAGTTTGGATTATTGGAACGGTCAGAGTTTCGGTCATTTGTAATTAAAAAAAAAAAAAAAAAGGTCACAACAGTAAGAGGTGTACTCAGTGATGTCCACAGTGGTTTGATCTCTCCTCCTCACCTTCCTGAGCTTCGGCTCCCTCTTCTCTCTCTCGTCTCTTGGCTTGCTCCTCCAGCCACATCATCCGGGGAGGTTTGTCCGGCCTCTCTGTCCTCTGCTTCGTCGCTCCTTGTGATGTCTGGGCCTTCTCTTGCTTGGCCAGGCTTGATCTGTGCTGCTCTTTCAGGGCTTGCTGCAGGGCCTCGTTCCTGGCATCGTGGTCCACCTTCTCGTCGCCAAGTCCTTTTTCCAGGTTCTTCTCGTTCATCCTCTCCACTTTCCTCTGGGCAGCGAGCAGGGCCTGACTCTCGGCCTGCTGGTGTCTGCGGGAATGCAGGTGGTTCTGGTAGGCGTTGGCACTGGAGAACTTCTTGTTGCAGACGGTGCAGGCCTCTGTGACCGCTGCGTCATCCAGATGCTGTTCGGCAGCGGCCCTCTGCGCCAGGACGCGCTCCTGGAAGTTTTCAGCAGTGACAGGTGGCATGTCGGCCACCTTGCGCTTCAGGTTGTAGCGGTGCCAGTCGGTTTTGTAGTGTGCTCGCTGCACCTCGCCATCTGCGAAAGCCACTCGACAGCTGATGCAAGTGTAGGAGGCCATGACAACCTTAAAATAAGAGAGGAAAGTTAAGCTTACATTATTTATGTATCACAAATCAAAACTTTGTCTCAGAGGGCTTTAAAATATGGACGACGTATGACACCCTCGGTCATTAGACCCATTTGGATCTTGTTCAAATTTATGAGAGGACATCGTATTAAACTCCATTAAAAAATGTTATTCTCAGTATCGATTACACTGCCAATTATTTTCTCCATTTATTGTTTAGTCTATGAAATGTCACAAGTGAAAAATAAATGGCTATTTTTGACCAAACAGTCTAAAACCCATAGATATTCAACTTATTGTCATAAATGACAATTACAGCAGCAATGCCTCTCATTTGTGAAGCTAGAGGAGCGAATGGTATTTTTTCTTTAAAAATTACTGGGAAAAAAAAATTATAAAAGTTGTCTAGTAATTATGAATTTAGCAATTGATTAACCAGCTAGTAATTTAAGGTCTGTTTAGGTTGTTTGGCAACAAAACCGCTGGCAAAACATAACATGGCCTTTTATCAGTTGTTGCAGACTGATGGGTATATTAATTATAAGGAAATCAGTATTTTAATAAAATTGCAAATATTACGCACTATGGAAGACGACGACAATGGACAACCAAATAGCAAAAGATCACATTTTAATGAAATTAAAGATGTGTATATTTCACATATGTTGGGTCTAAAATTGTGTATTTTTTTCTGCACCTTCGCCAAAGAGCAAGGTAACTTGAACCCTCAGATTTTTACACAGAGTTTAGTATAATGTCACTTAATACCAATAGAGCTGAAAGGATTAGGTAACTACTCCGTGTATGAGCAAATATTATTCACTAACCATTTTGAGAATAAATTGTTTACCATTTTTCAAGCTGAAATTTAAATAAATAATAATTAATAATAATAATAATAATAATAATAACCTAGTTCAAGATTCACAATTGAGAGGATCTGGTTCTTTTGTTTTGTTTTTCTTATGTAACAGTAAAGTAAGTATAAGTGTGTTTTGGACTTTAAAATCAGACAAAACAAGCATTTCTAACTTTAGCAAACGAAATTGTGAAGGACATTTTTCACCATTTTCTGGATTATTCTCAACCTAGCGATTAATCGGTTCAGTAAGAAAATTATTATTAATCAATCTTAAAAATAATAGTCACTTGCAGTCCTACATAAGGATGTGAGGTGTTTTTAAAAAAGTAAAAAAACAAAACACACCTCTCAGTAGAACATGAAAAATCTCAACAGCATCACAAACTGCAGCCTCCAAAATGACCATTAAGTTGAATTAACAGCTCTCTAACAATAAAAACTCAGCATCATAACCTTTTTTCTATAATGTTAGGACTGCTGCATTAAACACTATTAGTTTTAGCTAGATGTACCTGAAATAAACTGAACATTTAACGTGCGTTGTTATGTTAAAATAAAGAAATGTAACAATGTGCAATAAATGAGGATTTTTTTACTAATCCTAAAATATAACCGGGCCACGCAGAAGGGACATTATTGTTAAGCTGTAATGTCAGTTTATCCGGTGACTGTTTCATAACATCAACTTAACGGATGTTAAAGTCGTACAGGTAGGTTAGCATAGCCCGCCTGTACCACACAGTAGTTAGCCAGCTGTCTGGTAAAGACACTGAGTGATAAAGCAGGTCTCAAGCGATACACAACGATACCAAAAAGTAACTTAACTAAAGTAAAATAAACTAAACACGAGCTGCTGAACTGTGGCGTTTCGCTGATCCGAGACAAACCATGCTAGCGTCGGCTAGCAACCGGCTAACCAAACTTTGGTCTTGACATTAGCTAGTAACAGCTGAAAGCACAGACATTCATGATACCTGAATAACGACAGACGGAGGGCACAGCGGGCGACTTTTACTTACTTATTCGGTGAGCTGACTCCTCCGAAATAACCGCGTTTTTGCTCTCTTTTTCGGTGAGCTTGCCCCTGCCTCACTGCCGCGCCCGCACCACCACCACCACCACACGAGGGTTCCGGCTGGACGTCTTCCTCTTGATGCTTCTTGGCGCTCGGTAAGCAGCGCTTTAGGCGCATTACCGCCCCCTACTGCTTCACGGTGTGTCTACCGGCCGTGTGTTGAAATAGGTGGGTTTTTACTATTGACTTCACCTTGATTGCACTGGGTTGGAGACAGTAATGAAACCCAACCACTGGTACTATATATATTGTGAATATGCAATACTACTTTGTGACTCTATGATCACAAATATAATAATAACACTACTCATAATAATACTGTTTTTTTGGCATCTGTTTAAATACTTGGCCTTGTGTGCGTGTTGAAAGAGTTAGGCCTGTCCATTGATAAATTAATTTCTCCTGTTAATACCACAACAATACAGCCTAATCAAGTGGGTATTTTTTGCATAGTTACAGTCTTTTTGCGCAAAATTCTCTCTCGGGGAAGAGAAACGATGCTTCCCTTGCAATACAAGAGATCGATCAATCAATCAGCCTTTAATTGCACAGCATCTTTCACGGAGGTTGACGCAATGCAAAGTGCTTTACACATGACTGACTGCTGATAATTAGACAGTACAAATGCAGACATGTACGCATTAAACTGAAAAAATTGCAACTAATGGATATGAGAAATTATTTTAAGATGATAAAACCAATGAAAGTGATTATAAAATAGATTTAAAAACTATAAAATAGATAAAACATTAAAAAAAATAGAAATAACTATAGATAAGATGAAATTAAAAACGTTTTAAAACAAAAATAAAACAAAATAAATCATGGCCATAAAACCATCTAAATAAAGGATATCAACACTTTCAGCAGCTCTAAGATCCTCAGGCAGACTGTCCCAGTGGCTCAGGGCATGATAACTAAAAGCTGCTTCACTGAAAGGTTTGGTCCGGCTCCCAGGTAAAACCAAAAGACTAACGCCAGAGGACCAAAGGGGCTGTCATGGCTCATACGTTGTGAGCATGTAAGCATTTCTTGACAAAAGGCAACAGCTTTAGAATATAAATACTTGATTTATAACTCATGCTCCTGAAGCTTCATATTAGCTCACCATATCAACATATGCTTTTATTTATTGGCATTTTCTACACAGGATGAGGGCTGTGGATTTTGTCCCTCGTCCCACACGCACCAAGAACGGATCTCGGTCTCAGTCAGCAGTGGTAGAAGAAGTACTCAGATCCTTTATTTGAGTAAAAGAAGCAAGGCCACAGTGTATTCTCTGTTGCACGTAAAAGTGATTTCTTTCAGAGTTTTATTTAAGTAAAGGTGCAAAAATATAAGCATCATCAAAACATATTGGTAAAGTATCAAATGTAAAAGAACTCATTATGCAGAATGGCTCCTTTCAGAATTATGTATATTAGATTATTGGATTTTAATCACTGACGCATTCATGTGTAAACATCACTTTAATGTTGCAGCTGCTAAAGGTGGGACTAATTTTAATGACTTCATATACTTCTGGGTAGTTTTTGAATCTTGTATTACCTACGATGATACATCACAATTTATTTCTTGACTGTGATCTGTATCATTAATCTGACTCTGCAAAGTAACTACAGCTGTGAAAGACGTGTAGCGGAGAAAAAAGAACAATGTTCCCCTCTAAAATGTAGTAGAGTAAAGTAGAAATGTGTATATAACTTCCATCATTGGACAGTTGGAAAGATGACAGCAATCAATACCTCTTTCACTGTCTCTACATATGGGCATATGAATAACGTTATAAGGTGGAAAATATGAATCCTATCAAATTCAAGATGTGATTCTCTGTGACTTCTTGTATTTCAGCCAACTTTGGTTCAATTGAATATGTTTATTCTGATTTATCTGAATGCACATTTTCAAATATAATTACTGACATTATAATAAAAAATTATTTCTTTTTATAACAGTTGGATTAACTTTATCTTTGATGTTGTCAGGAACCTTAATCATGACTGTTTTAGATGCATTTCTTTGTTGACAGTTCAGTATAAATAATGAAGTATCTCCTTATTGACTATAACCACGATGAATACAGTTTTATAATACATCAGAGCATCTTCTTTGTAAGCCGATTTGTGCAAAGACAACATTTGATCTGACAAACGCATTAATATAAATGTAATTATAGCTTTCTTTCTTTTCACAGTGAGAACTAAATATCTCAGATAAAGGAAGGTCTGGTGATTTGTCTGTTCAGGTTCATGCAGCGGAAGAGAAACAACAACATACAAATACATCAGTACAAATATTCAACAAACATTTAGAGAAGAGAGAAGTTTACATTTTCACGTGGAGAAACATAAGTTTACGTAAACAAAAATCATCATGAGCAGTGATCTCCTCCGAGGCTCCAGCTCCACCTAAAGAAAGTCAAACATCAACAGGACGATAAAGGAGAAGATGCCAAAGTACCATCTATAATGTTTGATTGACAGGTGATCTCCATGCAGCGCAGAAGCACAACAGCAATGAGCTTTTAGCAACAAACATGGAGACCAAATAAACGGATGAACTAAAACACAGATTTTGACCAACTGCCTCTTAAATTACTTTTTTTTCTACTGGAATTTACAGAACTCAGCATTGGCTCCAACTTGCCAGTAAAGCCAAAGTCCAGCATAGAGAGGCTGAGTGAATGTGGTCTGGACTCTGTGGAGTAGAGTCATGGTTTCAGAGACACTGTAGAAGGACAGAATACCTGCACTGTGATCCAGGTACACTCCTACTCTGGAGGACTGAGGACCTGAGACTGGAGTCTTGATGCTGTTATACCAGAACGTATAACCCATTTGGTCACAATTTAATGCCCAAGATTTGTTATTTAGTCCGAATACACATTCATCCAATCTTTCTGCTCCACTGATATTCTTGTATGCGACTGCTACAAAAACTCTTCTTCTCCACTCCACCTCCCAGTAACAACGTCCAATCAGACTCTCTTTACTCAGGACCTGACGCCATCTAATGAATCTGTCTGGGTGACTAGGACAAGACTGTCGCTGACTCATTAATGTTGCTTTTCTGTTTCCCTCAGATAATAACAGACGTGTGTGTGCTGTGTTTGGATCCAGTGTGATTTCCTGTGAATATTTTAAGAATCCAGCTCTGGTCTTGGGCTCCGGTTGTGGATGTGATGGAGGAACATCCATCTCAGCCTCTGTCAATGAGATCTTCATCCATTTCTCAGTGAGAATGTCCTGTAGTTTATCTCTGACCCCTGACACAGCTGCTGTCACATCTTCAAAGTACCTCAGAGGACGGATATTGATGCTGGATGAGTCTGTAGATTGACTGAATCCTGACAATGAGGGGTAGTTGCGTAGAAACTGGTTGTGATCCTCTGTGTGTGAGAGCTGCTTCAGCTCAGCGTCTTTCCTCTTCAGCTCATTGATCTCCTGCTCCAGCTTCTCCTGAAGCTCTTTGACTTGACTCACTTCAGTTTTCTGCTGGGATCTGATCTGCTGCTTCACACCAGAGCTTCTTTTCTCGATGAGACGGATCAGCTCAGTGAAGATCTTCTCACTATCCTCCACTGCTTTATCAGCAGAGCGATTGATGGCCTCCGCCTCCTGTTGAAGCACCTTCACATCTCTCTCTCTGTCCTGGATTCTCTGCTGGATTTGTTGTCGACTCAGCTCCAGCTCTCTCTGCCTCTCAGTCCTTTCTGCAGCAGCTGAGACTGTGTCGTGGCCTTTATGTTCATCCACAGAGCAGAGATAACAGATACACTGCTGATCAGTGCGGCAGAACATCTTCATCAATTCATCATGACGAGAGCAGATGTTCTCCTGGAGCTTCTTGGAGGGGTCCACCAGCTTGTGATTTTCAAAGGCTGGAGACTCATAATGAGGTTGGAGGTGCTTGTCACAGTAAGAGACAAGACAAATCAAACAGGACTTGACAGCTTTCAGTTTTCTCACAGTGCAGACATCACAGGCCACATCTTCAGGTCCAGCATAGCCGGGATCAGCAGGAGCAGCTTGGAGTCCAGTTTTCTTCAGCTCCTCCACCAAAGCTGCTAACATGGTGTTTTTCACCAGGACAGGCCTCGGTGTCAAGGTCTGCCTACACTGAGGGCAGCTGTGGATTTTCTTCTCATCCTCTTCATCCCAGAAGCTTTTAATACAGTTCATGCAGTAGCTGTGTCCACAGGGAACAGCCACCGGATCCTTCAGTAGATCCAGACAGATCGCACAGGAAAAGGTTTCCAGGTCCAGCTGAACTCCTTTCTGCGCCATTTCACCTCTCAGTAGCAACGACTGTCTGAGTTTCACTTTCTTAGAACCGAAACTAGTTTGAGCTCTGATCTTAACAACATCTGTTTCTGCAGTGAACGGGGCCTGTCAGCTCTTGCACTTCACCACATGTTGGTTCCACCCATCTTCAAACTGTAGATCTGAAGGGGAAGGAACAAGGAAATATATGGACAGAGTAAAGTTCACTGTGTTTGAGAGCAGGAAGAAGAGGGAGGGTTATCAGGATTCGATTCATTCCAGGAAGAGGAGCAGTTTGATTCTGTGTGATTCACTCTTTTTACAATATAAATTGCAGAATATGACTAATAGAAATACTTACTCACCATACACAGATAACTACAATACAAACTACAAATCAGTGTATAAGTAACTAATCCCTTTGGATGCAGGCGTTGACGTCATTGCTATTGTTTGGCCATGTTTTGAGAAGACAAAGAGTCGTAATGCAAACAAATATATTTACCAAACTAGGGACAGGATGGGGTTCAGTTCAGTACTTCTGGACAGTTTCATCCCTGCAGGCTTCAGCAAAAATGGTTTGTAAATAAGAGATTTCTACCGTCAACACACCAATTGAGACACAATTTAGAAATCTATGATCAATGCTAACCGTGCATTATGTTTCTATATGCTGCTTATAGAAATACTCTGTTGCAAGTAAAAGTGATTTCTTTCAGAGTTTTATTTAAGTAAAGGTGCAAAAGTATAAGCATCATCAAAACATATTGGTAAAGTATCAAATGTAAAAGAACTCATTATGCAGAATGGCTCCTTTCAGAATTATGTATATTAGATTATTGGATTTTAATCACTGACGCATTCATGTGTAAACATCACTTTAATGTTGCAGCTGCTAAAGGTGGGACTAATTTTAATGACTTCATATACTTCTGGGTAGTTTTTGAATCTTGTATTACCTACGATGATACATCACAATTTATTTCTTGACTGTGATCTGTATCATTAATCTGACTCTGCAAAGTAACTACAGCTGTGAAAGACGTGTAGCGGAGAAAAAAGAACAATGTTCCCCTCTAAAATGTAGTAGAGTAAAGTAGAAATGTGTATATAACTTCCATCATTGGACAGTTGGAAAGATGACAGCAATCAATACCTCTTTCACTGCCTCTACATATGGGCATATGAATAACGTTATAAGATAAGGTGGAAAATATGAATCCTGTCAAATTCAAGATGTGATTCTCTGTGAATTCTTGTATTTCAGCCAACTTTGGTTCAATTGAATATGTTTATTCTGATTTAACTGAATGCACATTTTCAAATATAATTACTGACATTATAATAAAAACTTATTTCTTTTTATAACAGTTGGATTAACTTTATCTTTGATGTTGTCAGGAACCTTAATCATGACTGTTTTAGATGCATTTCTTTGTTGACAGTTCAGTATAAATAATGAAGTATCTCCTTATTGACTATAACCACGATGAATACAGTTTTATAATACATCAGAGCATCTTCTTTGTAAGCCGATTTGTGCAAAGACAACATTTGATCTGACAAACGCATTAATATAAATGTAATTATAGCTTTCTTTCTTTTCACAGTGAGAACTAAATATCTCAGATAAAGTAAGGTCTGGTGATTTGTCTGTTCAGGTTCATGCAGCGGAAGAGAAACAACAACATACAAATACATCAATACAAATATTCAACAAACATTTAGAGAAGAGAGAAGTTTACATTTTCACGTGGAGAAACATAAGTTTACGTAAACAAAAATCATCATGAGCAGTGATCTCCTCCGAGGCTCCAGCTCCACCTAAAGAAAGTCAAACATCAACAGGACGATAAAGGAGAAGATGCCAAAGTACCACCCATAATGTTTGATTGACAGGTGATCTCCGTGCAGCGCAGAAGCACAACAGCAATGAACTTTTAGCAACAAACATGGAGACCAAATAAACGGATGAACTAAAACACAGATTTTGACCAACTGTCCCTTAAATGACTTCTTTCTATTTGAGTTCACAGAACTCAGCATTGGTTCCTTTATATCCACTAAACCACAGTCCAGCATAGAGAGGCTGAGTGAATGTGGTCTGGACTCTGTGGAGGAGAGTCATGGTTTCAGAGACACTGTAGAAGGACAGAATACCTGCACTGTGATCCAGGTACACTCCTACTCTGGAGGACTGAGGACCTGAGACTGGAGTCTTGATGCTGTTATACCAGAACGTATAACCCATTTGGTCACAATTTAATGTCCAAGATTTGTTATTGAATCCAAATACACATTCATCCGATCTCCCCGTTCTCCTTATATCCTTGTATGCGACTGCTACATAAACTCTTCTTCTCCACTCCACCTCCCAGTAACAACGTCCAATCAGACTCTCTCTACTCAGGACCTGAAAATATTTAGTGAATCTTTCTGGGTGACTAGGATAAGACTGATGTTGTTTCATTAATGTTGCTTTTCTGTTTCCCTCAGATAATAACAGACCTGTGTGTGCTGTGTTTGGATCCAGTGTGATTTCCTGTGAATATTTTAAGAATCCAGCTCTGGTCTTGGGCTCCGGTTGTGGCAGCAAAACATCCACTCCAGTCACTGTCATTAAGATGTTTGTCCATTTCTCAGTCAGAATGTCCTGTAGTTTATCTCTGACCTCTGACACAGCTGCTGTCACGTCTTCAAAGTACCTCAGAGGACGGATATTGATGCTGGATGAGTCTGTAGATTGACTGAGTCCTGACAATGAGGGGTAGTTGCGTAGAAACTGGTTGTGATCCTCTGTGTGTGAGAGCTGCTTCAGCTCAGCGTCTTTCCTCTTCAGCTCATTGATCTCCTGCTCCAGCTTCTCCTGAAGCTCTTTGACTTGACTCACTTCAGTTTTCTGCTGGGATCTGATCCGCTGCTTCACACCAGAGCTTCTTTTCTCGATGAGATGGATCAGCTCAGTGAAGATCTTCTCACTATCCTCCACTGCTTTATCAGCAGAGCGATTGATGGCCTCCGCCTCCTGTTGAAGCACCTTCACATCTCTCTCTCTGTCCTGGATTCTCTGCTGGATTTGTTGTCGACTCAGCTCCAGCTCTCTCTGCCTCTCAGTCCTTTCTGCAGCAGCTGAGACTGTGTCGTGGCCTTTATGTTCATCCACAGAGCAGAGATAACAGATACACTGCTGATCAGTGCGGCAGAACATCTTCATCAATTCATCATGACGAGAGCAGATGTTCTCCTGGAGCTTCTTGGAGGGGTCCAACAGCTTGTGTTTTTCAAATGTAGGTGATTTAAAATGGGGCTGTAGGTGTGTCTCACAGTAAGATGCCAGACACACCAAGCAGGATTTCAGAGCTTTCAGTTTTCTCACAGTGCAGACATCACAGGCCACATCTTCAGGTCCAGCATAGCCGGGATCAGCAGGAGCAGCTTGGAGTCCAGTTTTCTTCAGCTCCTCCACCAAAGCTGCTAACATGGTGTTTTTCACCAGGACAGGCCTCGGTGTGAAGGTCTGCCTACACTGAGGGCAGCTGTGGATTTTCTTCTCATCCTCTTCATCCCAGAAGCTTTTAATACAGTTCATGCAGTAGCTGTGTCCACAGGGAACAGCCACCGGATCCTTCAGTAGATCCAGACAGATCGCACAGGAAAAGGTTTCCAGGTCCAGCTGAACTCCTTTCTGCGCCATTTCACCTCTCAGTGGCAACGACTGTCTGAGTTTCACTTTCTTAGAACCGAAACTAGTTTGAGCTCTGATCTTAACAACATCTGTTTCTGCAGTGAACGGGGCCTGTCAGCTCTTGCACTTCACCACATGTTGGTTCCACCCATCTTCAAACTGTAGATCTGAAGGGGAAGGAACAAGGAAATATATGGACAGAGTAAAGTTCACTGTGTTTGAGAGCAGGAAGAAGAGGGAGGGTTATCAGGATTCGATTCATTCCAGGAAGAGGAGCAGTTTGATTCTGTGTGATTCACTCTTTTTACAATATAAATTGCAGAATATGACTAATAGAAATACTTACTCACCATACACAGATAAATACAATACAAACTACAAATCAGTGTATAAGTAACTAATCCCTTTGGATGCAGGCGTTGACGTCATTGCTATTGTTTGGCCATGTTTTGAGAAGACAAAGAGTCGTAATGCAAACAAATATATTTACCAAACTAGGGACAGGATGGGGTTCAGTTCAGTACTTCTGGACAGTTTCATCCCTGCAGGCTTCAGGAAAAATGGTTTGTAAATAAGAGATTTCTACCGTCAACACACCAATTGAGACACAATTTGTGAAATCTATGATCAATGCTAACCGTGCATTATGTTTCTATATGCTGCTTATAGAAATACTCTGTTGCAAGTAAAAGTGATTTCTTTCAGAGTTTTATTTAAGTAAAGGTGCAAAAGTATAAGCATCATCAAAACATATTGGTAAAGTATCAAATGTAAAAGAACTCATTATGCAGAATGGCTCCTTTCAGAATTATGTATATTAGATTATTGGATTTTAATCACTGACGCATTCATGTGTAAACATCACTTTAATGTTGCAGCTGCTAAAGGTGGGACTAATTTTAATGACTTCATATACTTCTGGGTAGTTTTTGAATCTTGTATTACCTACGATGATACATCACAATTTATTTCTTGACTGTGATCTGTATCATTAATCTGACTCTGCAAAGTAACTACAGCTGTGAAAGACGTGTAGCGGAGAAAAAAGAACAATGTTCCCCTCTAAAATGTAGTGGAGTAAAGTAGAAATGTGTATATAACTTCCATCATTGGACAGTTGGAAAGATGACAGCAATCAATACCTCTTTCACTGCCTCTACATATGGGCATATGAATAACGTTATAAGATAAGGTGGAAAATATGAATCCTATCAAATTCAAGATGTGATTCTCTGTGACTTCTTGTATTTCAGCCAACTTTGGTTCAATTGAATATGTTTATTCTGATTTATCTGAATGCACATTTTCAAATATAATTACTGACATTATAATAAAAAATTATTTCTTTTTATAACAGTTGGATTAACTTTATCTTTGATGTTGTCAGGAACCTTAATCATGACTGTTTTAGATGCATTTCTTTGTTGACAGTTCAGTATAAATAATGAAGTATCTCCTTATTGACTATAACCACAATGAATACAGTTTTATAATACATCAGAGCATCTTCTTTGTAAGCCGATTTGTGCAAAGACAACATTTGATCTGACAAACGCATTAATGTAAACGTAATTATAGCTTTCTTTCTTTTCACAGTGAGAACTAAATATCTCAGATAAAGGAAGGACTGGTGATTTGTCTGTTCAGGCTCATGCAGCGGAAGAGAAACAACAACATACAAATACATCAGTACAAATATTCAACAAACATTTAGAGAAGAGAGAAGTTTACATTTTCACGTGGAGAAACATAAGTTTACGTAAACAAAAATCATCATGAGCAGTGATCTCCTCCGAGGCTCCAGCTCCACCTAAAGAAAGTCAAACATCAACAGGACGATAAAGGAGAAGATGCCAAAGTACCACCCATAATGTTTGATTGACAGGTGATCTCCATGCAGCGCAGAGGCACAACAGCAATGAGCTTTTAGCAACAAACATGGAGACCAAATAAACTGATAAATTAAGATAAAGATGTTGACCAACTGCCTCTTAAATTACTTTTTTTTCTACTGGAATTTACAGAACTCAGCATTGGCTCCAACTGGCCAGTAAAGCCAAAGTCCAGCATAGAGAGGCTGTGTAAATGTGGTCTGGACTCTGTGGAGTAGAGTCATGGTTTCAGAGACACTGTAGAAGGACAGAATACCTGCACTGTGATCCAGGTACACTCCTACTCTGGAGGAATGAGGACCTGAGATGGAAGTTTTGATATTGTTATGTCTGAGGTCATAACGATTTTTGTAAAATTCTAAGGCCCAAGACTTGTCATTATCTCCACATTTTTCATTTACAGAGTTATTGTCTTTGTATGCAACCATTACTGAAACTCCACCCCCGCCTTTTTCCACCTCCCAGTAACAACGTCCAATCAGACTCTCTCTGCTCAGGACCTGACACCATGTAGTGAATCTGTCTGGGTGACTAGGATAAGACTGATGTTGTTTCATTAATGTTGCTTTTCTGTTGCCCTCAGATAATAACAGACGTGTGTGTGCTGTGTTTGGATCCAGTGTGATTTCCTGTGAATATTTTAAGAATTCAGCTCTGGTCTTGGGCTCCGGTTGTGGCAGCAAAACATCCACTTCAGTCACTGTCATTAAGATGTTTGTCCATTTCTCAGTCAGAATGTCCTGTAGTTTATCTCTGACCTCTGACACAGCTGCTGTCACATCTTCAAAGTACCTCAGAGGACGGATATTGATGCTGGATGAGTCTGTAGATTGACTGAGTCCTGACAATGAGGGGTAGTTGCGTAGAAACTGGTTGTGATCCTCTGTGTGTGAGAGCTGCTTCAGCTCAGCGTCTTTCCTCTTCAGCTCATTGATCTCCTGCTCCAGCTTCTCCTGAAGCTCTTTGACTTGACTCACTTCAGTTTTCTGCTGGGATCTGATCCGCTGCTTCACACCAGAGCTTCTTTTCTCGATGAGACGGATCAGCTCAGTGAAGATCTTCTCACTGTCCTCCACTGCTTTATCAGCAGAGCGATTGATGATCTCCGCCTCCCGTTGAAGCACCTTCACATCTCTCTCTCTGTCCTGGATTCTCTGCTGGATTTGTTGTCGACTCAGCTCCAGCTCTCTCTGCCTCTCAGTCCTTTCTGCAGCAGCTGAGACTGTGTCGTGGCCTTTATGTTCATCCACAGAGCAGAGATAACAGATACACTGCTGATCAGTGCGGCAGAACATCTTCATCAATTCATCATGACGAGAGCAGATGTTCTCCTGGAGCTTCTTGGAGGGGTCCACCAGCTTGTGTTTTTCAAATGTAGGTGATTTAAAATGGGGCTGTAGGTGTGTCTCACAGTAAGATGCCAGACACACCAAACAGGATTTCAGAGCTTTCAGTTTTCTCACAGTGCAGACATCACAGGCCACATCTTCAGGTCCAGCATAGCCGGGATCAGCAGGAGCAGCTTGGAGTCCCGTTTTCTTCAGCTCCTCCACCAAAGCTGCTAACATGGTGTTTTTCACCAGGACAGGCCTCGGTGTGAAGGTCTGCCTACACTGAGGGCAGCTGTGGATTTTCTTCTCATCCTCTTCATCCCAGAAGCTTTTAATACAGTTCATGCAGTAGCTGTGTCCACAGGGAACAGTCACCGGATCCTTCAGTAGATCCAGACAGATCGAACAGGAAAAGGTTTCCAGGTCCAGCTGAACTCCTTTCTGCGCCATTTCACCTCTCAGTAGCAACGACTGTCTGAGTTTCACTTTCTTAGACCCGAAACTAGTCTGAGCTCTGATCTTAACAACATCTGTTTCTGCAGTGAACGGGGCCTGTCAGCTCTTGCACTTCACCACATGTTGGTTCCACCCATCTTCAAACTGTAGATCTGAAGGGGAAGGAACAAGGAAATATATGGACAGAGTAAAGTTCACTGTGTTTGAGAGCAGGAAGAAGAGGGAGGGTTATCAGGATTCGATTCATTCCAGGAAGAGGAGCAGTTTGATTCTGTGTGATTCACTCTTTTTACAATATAAATTGCAGAATATGACTAATAGAAATACTTACTCACCATACACAGATAAATACAATACAAACTACAAATCAGTGTATAAGTAACTAATCCCTTTGGATGCAGGCGTTGACGTCATTGCTATTGTTTGGCCATGTTTTGAGAAGACAAAGAGTCGTAATGCAAACAAATATATTTACCAAACTAGGGACAGGATGGGGTTCAGTTCAGTACTTCTGGACAGTTTCATCCCTGCAGGCTTCAGGAAAAATGGTTTGTAAATAAGAGATTTCTACTGTCAACACACCAATTGAGACACAATTTGTGAAATCTATGATCAATGCTAACCGTGCATTATGTTTCTATATGCTGCTTATAGAAATACTCTGTTGCAAGTAAAAGTGATTTCTTTCAGAGTTTTATTTAAGTAAAGGTGCAAAAGTATAAGCATCATCAAAACATATTGGTAAAGTATCAAATGTAAAAGAACTCATTATGCAGAATGGCTCCTTTCAGAATTATGTATATTAGATTATTGGATTTTAATCACTGACGCATTCATGTGTAAACATCACTTTAATGTTGCAGCTGCTAAAGGTGGGACTAATTTTAATGACTTCATATACTTCTGGGTAGTTTTTGAATCTTGTATTACCTACGATGATACATCACAATTTATTTCTTGACTGTGATCTGTATCATTAATCTGACTCTGCAAAGTAACTACAGCTGTGAAAGACGTGTAGCGGAGAAAAAAGAACAATGTTCCCCTCTAAAATGTAGTGGAGTAAAGTAGAAATGTGTATATAACTTCCATCATTGGACAGTTGGAAAGATGACAGCAATCAATACCTCTTTCACTGCCTCTACATATGGGCATATGAATAACGTTATAAGGTGGAAAATATGAATCCTATCAAATTCAAGATGTGATTCTCTGTGACTTCTTGTATTTCAGCCAACTTTGGTTCAATTGAATATGTTTATTCTGATTTATCTGAATGCACATTTTCAAATATAATTACTGACATTATAATAAAAAATTATTTCTTTTTATAACAGTTGGATTAACTTTATCTTTGATGTTGTCAGGAACCTTAATCATGACTGTTTTAGATGCATTTCTTTGTTGACAGTTCAGTATAAATAATGAAGTATCTCCTTATTGACTATAACCACAATGAATACAGTTTTATAATACATCAGAGCATCTTCTTTGTAAGCCGATTTGTGCAAAGACAACATTTGATCTGACAAACGCATTAATGTAAACGTAATTATAGCTTTCTTTCTTTTCACAGTGAGAACTAAATATCTCAGATAAAGGAAGGTCTGGTGATTTGTCTGTTCAGGCTCATGCAGCGGAAGAGAAACAACAACATACAAATACATCAGTACAAATATTCAACAAACATTTAGAGAAGAGAGAAGTTTACATTTTCACGTGGAGAAACATAAGTTTACGTAAACAAAAATCATCATGAGCAGTGATCTCCTCCGAGGCTCCAGCTCCACCTAAAGAAAGTCAAACATCAACAGGACGATAAAGGAGAAGATGCCAAAGTACCACCCATAATGTTTGATTGACAGGTGATCTCCATGCAGCGCAGAGGCACAACAGCAATGAGCTTTTAGCAACAAACATGGAGACCAAATAAACGGATGAACTAAAACACAGATTTTGACCAACTGTCCCTTAAATGACTTCTTTCTATTTGAGTTCACAGAACTCAGCATTGTTTCCTTTATATCCACTAAACCATAGTCCAGCATAGAGAGGCTGAGTGAATGTGGTCTGGACTCTGTGGAGTAGAGTCATGGTTTCAGAGACACTGTAGAAGGACAGAATACCTGCACTGTGATCCAGGTACACTCCTACTCTGGAGGACTGAGGACCTGAGACTGGAGTCTTGATGCTGTTATACCAGAACGTATAACCCATTTGGTCACAATTTAATGCCCAAGATTTGTTATTTAGTCCGAATACACATTCATCCAATCTTTCTGCTCCACTGATATTCTTGTATGCGACTGCTACATAAACTCTTCTTCTCCACTCCACCTCCCAGTAACAACGTCCAATCAGACTCTCTCTACTCAGGACCTGAAAACATTTAGTGAATCTTTCTGGGTGACTAGGATAAGACTGTCGCTGACTCATTAATGTTGCTTTTCTGTTTCCCTCAGATAATAACAGACGTGTGTGTGCTGTGTTTGGATCCAGTGTGATTTCCTGTGAATATTTTAAGAATCCAGCTCTGGTCTTGGGCTCCGGTTGTGGATGTGATGGAGGAACATCCATCTCAGCCTCTGTCAATGAGATCTTCATCCATTTCTCAGTCAGAATGTCCTGTAGTTTATCTCTGACCTCTGACACAGCTGCTGTCACATCTTCAAAGTACCTCAGAGGACGGATATTGATGCTGGATGAGTCTGTAGATTGACTGAGTCCTGACAATGAGGGGTAGTTGCGTAGAAACTGGTTGTGATCTTCTGTGTGTGAGAGCTGCTTCAGCTCAGCTTCTTTCCTCTTCAGCTCATTGATCTCCTGCTCCAGCTTCTCCTGAAACTCTTTGACTCGACTCACTTCAGTTTTCTGCTGGGATCTGATCTGCTGCTTCACACCAGAGCTTCTTTTCTCGATGAGACGGATCAGCTCAGTGAAGATCTTCTCACTGTCCTCCACTGCTTTATCAGCAGAGCGATTGATGGCCTCCGCCTCCTGTTGAAGCACCTTCACATCTCTCTCTCTGTCCTGGATTCTCTGCTGGATTTGTTGTCGACTCAGCTCCAGCTCTCTCTGCCTCTCAGTCCTTTCTGCAGCAGCTGAGACTGCGTCGTGGCCTTTATGTTCATCCACAGAGCAGAGATAACAGATACACTGCTGATCAGTGCGGCAGAACATCTTCATCAATTCATCATGACGAGAGCAGATGTTCTCCTGGAGCTTCTTGGAGGGGTCCACCAGCTTGTGTTTTTCAAATGTAGGTGATTTAAAATGGGGCTGTAGGTGTGTCTCACAGTAAGATGCCAGACACACCAAACAGGATTTCAGAGCTTTCAGTTTTCTCACAGTGCAGACATCACAGGCCACATCTTCAGGTCCAGCATAGCCGGGATCAGCAGGAGCAGCTTGGAGTCCCGTTTTCTTCAGCTCCTCCACCAAAGCTGCTAACATGGTGTTTTTCACCAGGACAGGCCTCGGTGTGAAGGTCTGCCTACACTGAGGGCAGCTGTGGATTTTCTTCTCATCCTCTTCATCCCAGAAGCTTTTAATACAGTTCATGCAGTAGCTGTGTCCACAGGGAACAGCCACCGGATCCTTCAGTAGATCCAGACAGATCAAACAGGAAAAGGTTTCCAGGTCCAGCTGAACTCCTTTCTGCGCCATTTCACCTCTCAGTGGCAACGACTGTCTGAGTTTCACTTTCTTAGATCCGAAACTAGTTTGAGCTCTGATCTTAACAACATCTGTTTCTGCAGTGAACGGGGCCTGTCAGCTCTTGCACTTCACCACATGTTGGTTCCACCCATCTTCAAACTGTAGATCTGAAGGGGAAGGAACAAGGAAATATATGGACAGAGTAAAGTTCACTGTGTTTGAGAGCAGGAAGAAGAGGGAGGGTTATCAGGATTCGATTCATGCCAGGAAGAGGAGCAGTTTGATTCTGTGTGATTCACTCTTTTTACAATATAAATTGCAGAATATGACTAATAGAAATACTTCCTCACCATACACAGATAAATACAATACAAACTACAAATCAGTGTATAAGTAACTAATCCCTTTGGATGCAGGCGTTGACGTCATTGCTATTGTTTGGCCATGTTTTGAGAAGACAAAGAGTCGTAATGCAAACAAATATATTTACCAAACTAGGGACAGGATGGGGTTCAGTTCAGTACTTCTGGACAGTTTCATCCCTGCAGGCTTCAGGAAAAATGGTTTGTAAATAAGAGATTTCTACTGTCAACACACCAATTGAGACACAATTTGTGAAATCTATGATCAATGCTAACCGTGCATTATGTTTCTATATGCTGCTTATAGAAATACTCTGTTGCAAGTAAAAGTGATTTCTTTCAGAGTTTTATTTAAGTAAAGGTGCAAAAGTATAAGCATCATCAAAACATATTGGTAAAGTATCAAATGTAAAAGAACTCATTATGCAGAATGGCTCCTTTCAGAATTATGTATATTAGATTATTGGATTTTAATCACTGACGCATTCATGTGTAAACATCACTTTAATGTTGCAGCTGCTAAAGGTGGGACTAATTTTAATGACTTCATATACTTCTGGGTAGTTTTTGAATCTTGTATTACCTACGATGATACATCACAATTTATTTCTTGACTGTGATCTGTATCATTAATCTGACTCTGCAAAGTAACTACAGCTGTGAAAGACGTGTAGCGGAGAAAAAAGAACAATGTTCCCCTCTAAAATGTAGTAGAGTAAAGTAGAAATGTGTATATAACTTCCATCATTGGACAGTTGGAAAGATGACAGCAATCAATACCTCTTTCACTGCCTCTACATATGGGCATATGAATAACGTTATAAGATAAGGTGGAAAATATGAATCCTATCAAATTCAAGATGTGATTCTCTGTGACTTCTTGTATTTCAGCCAACTTTGGTTCAATTGATGTGTGCACAGGAAAAGGTTTCCAGGTCGAGCTGAACTCCTTTCTGCGCCATTTCACCTTTCAGTGGCAACGACTGTCTGAGTGTCACTTTCCTAGAACTGGAATTAGTTTGAGCTCTGATCTTTTAGGCAACTCCATGGAAGCCACCTTAACACAACTGGAAGGTCAAGGATAAAAATGAACCGAACAGTTTAATACATTTTTAAAAAGGTCTTTATTTAGTAAAACCTGAACCCGTCTCAGCTGTTATTCAGAAATAGTCTTTGTTTTAAACAGTTATTACATGTGAGCTAAAAATGAACGGCAGCCACGACAAAGTCCTCTTACACACTGATAAACAAATACTTCTATTATCATCTTTACAGTTATGCTAGTACATTACATGATTAATTCAAGAGGATACATTAAACATTGCTGCGTGTCTTTATCATAAAGACAATGTCTCTTAATGTACGAGACATTTTAAAGAAACAGTTCAGTCATTCTTCGGCATTCAGTGAATCCACAAGTGATGCTTGACACAGCAGACTTCCCTACCTAGGTGCATCGTTTAATAAGAATTAAGGTGCAAATGGAAATACGCCATCTCACAACATTTTACTTTCGTTGCACTAAAAATACATTTTGCGTTATTTTGAGTGTAGTTTTGGATCATCCTACGACATGAGAAGCAGAGGTCTTCATGGGTTCACTTGGTTGCTATTAGCCGAGACTTAACGGGGACCGGAGACGGGCCAGATCACTCTAGTCTAATCGGATCGGGTAGAATCCGGTTCTACTGCTGCAGGTCTTGTCTGATAACCAAGTGAATTTAGGCTGAATATCTATCAGCCTTGATCCCATGGTGCATCATCATCATGAGAGGAAACACGTCTTTAAAGGCAGAGGGAAAGCATGAACTGTAAAGTGCAGGAAAAATGACGTGTGATGTATTGGTGCACTTTTTGACCGCTGCAGCTGGTCAACTGATGGAGCATGATGCTGCTTGCAAAGCTTGTGTTCTCTCGCTGTATGGGTCTGCTAAGGCTGACTGCATTTAGGATGGGGCCTAATTTGGCTGAGTCTGGCGTTCTCAGGTCCACTTGCAATTTGGACTGTTTCTGGATTGTCTTTGCGTCAAAGGTCCTCAGCCAGATGCTAACTGGGGATGTTGCAATTCATGGTCAGTGCTTTAGCCACTGGGCCACCACAGCACCATGGACCCTTGTTTACATTCAGCATAGTTCTGTTTTAACCCCAGGAAATTTGACTTCATGGCTTCAAGGCTTGCTTCCTTTTTCTTGTTGATTGCAATCAAGTCATTCAGGTATGTTATGGCCTGTTAGTAGCTGGTACAGCTACAAGGGTTAGTGGTAACTGAATCCAGTAGACCTGACAGCAGAACAGTTTACCAGTGCTACCTTTAATTATATTCCCCACAGTAACTGTGTTTACATTTTTCACTTTGTGATATTGATTGTGGGCTCAGCATCGGAAACTGACCGGTAGCAGTTCTAGGAGTCTAGTGGTCAGTGGTTGCTCATTTCAGCTTTAAATGGGCCATGTATCGCTTGTCTTAGTGTTGAAGCCAGAAAAAATTGTCACAACTTTAACAAGTTCTATTTCCCCTGTAAGATCTGTGCAGTGGCTTTACAGGAATGCAGCTCTCGTGTTTAAATCTGTGAATTTTTGTTGGGAGACGGTCCGCTGAAAACGGATTGTGCCTCTCGGCTGGAGGCCGAACCAGTCAGCAAACTCGTAAATGTTTCAGATTACGACAACAATCACAATTTGGTTTGCAGTTTTGACTAGATAGGTGATGATGTGAATGCAAAATGATTTTCTTCTGTGCCCACTGATGACTCACCTATGCCCTTTCAATCTACACTGAAATGTGAAATTCATGGGCTGAAAGCAATGGAAGTAAAATGTTTATGTCTAAATATATTTATGTCTCAAAATGAGATTTCCATGCATAGTATTTTGAGACCTGCTGAATGTTGAAATAATGTAAAAGTCCCTCGAATACATAAGCGTTTCGTGGAAAAAGAAAATTACGTATACAATTTAAAAAGAAAATGATAAAAAAAATTGATAAAAAATAAAAATGTCCTACATTTTAATCTTCATTTTCAACTGGCCAACCAGTACTAACATTTTAGGCATTAAAGATGATTTGATTGCCTAGCGATTGCCCTACAGGTGGATGTTTGTGGAATTCTGGGTAACGTAGTTGGATGAATCAATTCTGCATCAAAGTGAATGTCAGGGGCGTTGTGAGCGGTCTTCAGTGTAGCAGCAGCGGCTGCAGTGTTTTGGGACTAAAACCAGTCACTTGTAATATATGATAATAATTATAATATAATATATAACAGGAAGTCTTTCCACTGGCCTATATCACCTCGGGTCACTGGTAAAATGTACATCTTGCTGCAGTTTTACTGGTCGTTACTGTGCAGTTCTGGGATACATTCGCGCTTGGATCGCAATTACGGCAAAAGTTGTATGTTTTGGTAAATGCGTGTGTTTTTTGTCTTATTTAGAGCTTGTCAATTTCAGTTTCGAGCACTTTGCCTCCAGTCCAGAGGGAGTTTCAGAACAAATTTATCGGCATTACATGATTTTAACCCACTGCTATGCATTTATGAGCAATATAAGGTCATTAAATGTTTTATAACAAAGTATAATTGAGTTGTAAGTAGATATGAGGACATTTTAAGTGTATTAACAGAAAACAGATGATAAATTCATGTAACACAGGTGTAATCTTATAAAATATTTCTTTATTATATGTACTAATTATATATATTATATCAATTACATACAGTGTATTAGCGTATTAACAAATATGCTGTGTTATTAATCACTCATTTACTGTTCATTCAACAGATGCTTCAGGGTAGTTATAGTTGTTGACAAATACATTAATAAACACTTACAAATGCCCTTATTTGCTTACAGCTAAGTTATAGTGCGTTATAAACCATGGATTAAGTGTCTATATGCTGCTTATAAATGCTAAGTTGACCTCACCAATCAAATATGATAAAAGTTGCTTTAAAAAGACAAAAGGAACCACAGCAATTGATTAAAGCCAAGAGCAGGATCTTAGTCCTCAACCAACCTTTAGCCAGGATCAGACTACACAATTTGTTTTTTGTTTTTTAAAGGTCACTGCATCAGTCTAGATGATCACAGTATCATAAATTCTTGTCACGACTTCACTGAGAGACATGACCCAAACAGCTACAGGCCATAGCTCGTCGTTTTTCCCAGCGTCCGTGATGCACACGAAGTAGACACTAACACACAACTAACACACAATTTTTCATCCGTTATGCCTTTCTGCAACCCCCCCCAAAAAAAAGAGAAATAAAAATGAAAAACTATTTAACAAATTTGTAGAGTAGAAGGACATTCTACTTTCTGTCCAGCGTCTTGCACGGTTCGAGTTTTGCAAACCTGCCTTGCAAATCTGCAAAGCCCAGCACCGGAACTGACCCTGTCACCTGCAATTATCCCTAAATCGATTCCGGACCTGACCCGACCCAACACGTTAATATAAGACTCTCCACCTGACCACCAGGCTAATTAAATATGGTCTGAGCCTGCTCCTGGGCAAAACGGACAAAAACTGTTGGAGCGCACAACAGGGAACAAAATAAATGTTAAAAATAAATAAATAAATAACTAAATAAATATGCAGCGAGACATGCTGCAACCCCCAACATTTCCAGTGAATCCTTTTCACTTGCGTTTCCTCGCTCTCACACCAGCTCAACCCTGCGTGAGTTCACGCACAGCTGGCACAGTGTAGACACCCCCATTTGTTTTTTCTATAAACGCTTTACCTGGATTTTAACTCTTAATTGATGTGCTCTTTTTGTCAGGACGTAGGGAGGAGCTCCTGACGCTACGCAGGATGGAACGCAGGAGCAACTGTGGCGCCCAGCGCTCATTTTGGTTACCGCGTCTGTCGGGTCAGGCCATTCGCAGGCTGACGTTGTGTAGTCTGATCTCGGCATTAGGCTAGGATGATTCTGATCAGAGCGACATCACTTCCACCTCCACATTTCACAGACTGATCAGTTTTGAAACGTTGATGTTAGCGCTACAGGAAAAAGATAAATGGAAATGTTGTGTTCTCACAACCCTCTCCAGGTGTCCTCATGAACCCCTTCTTCTCCCCTGCCGACCGTGCTTTTCATCCATCATTGGCGTCTGAGGAGTTTGGTGAAGAATCCAGTTGAGGCCGAATTGTCGCTCTCCACCTGCGCCTCCTCTTTGGCCTGGGCCTTCTCCTCTCCCAGCCCCAGCTCCCCCTCCAGTTGCTCCAGCTCCGACTGGTCCAGCAGCTCAAAGTCCTCCACCTCACTGTCCGACTCCTCGGCCAGCTCCAGCAGCCTGGTGGATTCTGGGCGTCTTGACCGCTCCGGGTTGTTGCTCGGCGCATCGAAGCCGACCGCTGCTTCTATTCTCTCCTGGATGGCAGTTGTGACCGCGGCAGCGATGAAGTCTCCCGCCATCTGGTTGACCAATTCCAGGGCGTTTTGAGGAGCAGGTGTATGCGTGGATTTGATTGGTTCCTGCGGCTGAGGCGGAGGCAAGGGAAGGCCCAGCATGAGGTCATCGTCGTCGTCGCCGTTGGTCGTCAGGCCGTTGTCAAGTGAAGGGAATTCTGGAAGGCCACCGGTGAACACTTCTTCTCTGTCGAGGTCTGTGAGGTTGAGATACAAAGAGTGGTCAAGTGGCAAAGACATTAACAGGAAACCGGCACAAAATGTTCACATTATGCACAAAGATACTTATTTTTTTGTTATTTTTTTCTCCACAGTCCTAAACCTGATATTTTCTAACTTGGATATAATGCAATCAATAATATTGTATTTAATATTTGTTATTCATACAGTGAGCAATGAGCTGACAGAAAAATTGAGGGCATAAAAATTTGATTAAAATTTGAGCAGAGAAAATAAGGCAGCAAGCCCATTGTCTTCGTGAAGTCCGGAGTGTGCCAACGGAGTAAATACACGTCTGTCAGTCAGTCCACCACTTCAGTTCAGACTGAAATATCTCAACGACTATTGGATGGATAACCATGAACTTTCATACAACCCTCGTGACTTTGGTGATCCTCTGACATTTCCACTAGCGCCGCCAGCAGGTGAACGTTTTCACTTATCTTGGGAAAATCTCAATATTTACTCAATGAACTGGCACAAAATTTGGTGCAGACATTCATGGTCACAAGAGGATGAATCCTAATGACTTCGGTGAACCTCTTACTTTTCATGTAGCCCCATCATTGGAGCAAAATTTCAGTTTGGCCACTGCTTTTGTTTTGGACAAAATCCCTGCCAAACTAATGAAGTTCCCATCAGCCTCAGCCGTACTTTGCCTTTCTTGCCAATCAGCAAACATTACCATGCTGACCTGCTAAGAATGACGAACATGGTAAACATCCTTACTGCAAAACGTCAGGATTTTAGCGGCGTCATTATGAGCACGTTAGCATGCTGACATCAGCGTTTATCCCGCGTCACCACTGTACAGCCTCACAAAGCTTCAAGCATGGCTGCGGACTCTTAGTCATGTTAATGCATCATTCTAATACCAAATCTAATCAGTCACTTCATGACTGCCTTTTTAAATGCATCGATTTAGTAATTTGCTATACCTAAAGAAAGAGGATTCTTTTTTTTAGCAATACAGATAGAAGCTAAAGAAGTCTGAACTTTGTCCCGACATTCATTTCTCATAGACTTTGGTGCATGCAACAAACTCGAATCATCATAATTTGTCAGGTGTGTGTTTGTCTTAATTGTCTTTTTGTTTGTTTTTTATTATACCGTACGTACCCAGGAAACAGTATTAATGCTTGGTAAATTATGCAATTTAAATAAAGTAAGCTGAATTAAAGTAAGGGTACACATTTTTGTAATAAAATAAAATAAAAAAATCAAAGTTAAATAAATAAAAAAGTTAAAAGGTGGTTTAGATTATGTACTGCAGGAGTGAAAAATGCTTGTCTGGGCCGTTGGATGGTAGAGTGATGCAAAGGGTCCGGTTCAATTTCTTTGTCTTGATTATCTCAGAAACTAGATTGATTGCATATGAGTATACTAAAGATAACCCCCTAACATTTACCGTCCAAGCACAGTTGCCACCGCCATCGAGCTACAAAACTCGTCGCAGCTGTTCAATCGGATGCGCCTCTGTGCTTCTGAGCCTCCATTCTAGAGACCCGACATCTTTATTTTACAACCATGTGTCCACACCTGTAGGGCTGACAAACGTACCCTCTGAGTTCTCCGTCTGTGGTGTGTGTCCTTCTGACAGGTTGAAAGTACCGTTGTCCGTCCACGTCACATCAGACACCTCTGTGTCTGATACCGACATTTCCTTGCACACCGTGGAGTCGAGCTGTGGGCGGGAGAGACGTGGAGACGTCAGATTTCAGAGTGCGAAACCAGGGCAGAGTCTATCTTCTGGCGGGCACGTTAGTTAGCCGGCAAAGCTGAACAACTACAGAAGAAATTTATAACGGCAATAAAAGTGCGTGTCACATCCCTTTTTACTTCACGGTGTTAATATGCTCTAGAAAGTTACCAATTAGGAGGAGAAAGGGGCTGAAATAATGAAAATTATGACCTCAATCAACAGGAATTGTCGCTCACATTTTTAATCTGCATTCTACTACATAGAGGGGCTACACAACATTTGATCATCTTCTTTCTTTTCAAGGTGTGTGGCAATGCAAAGCCTGCCCGTCGCTGGCTTGTTTATTTCTCACTGTTCCGGGATCTTACCAGGTCACTACATGCATACATGAAGTGTTTGAGCTTGATGGTTCATTATTGACCATGGGAGCCGTGAGAACATCAGTTTGACACACAAATTCTCAGCACAAGGTCCACATCCACTGATGAAGGCTGCAAACTCTTAAAAAAAAAAATCCAAGTAAGCGGGCCTTTGCTTTCTAGTCTCAAGTCATCAAGTCTTTGGGGAGTCAAGTCTCACAGCAGTCAAATCCAAATCAAGTCATTATCTTTGAGATTTAAGTGCACGTTTCTAGTCTCAATCTACAGCCCTGCCAGTAGGATGACTCATCACTCTGCATTTCGTACACGTTATTTATAAAATGATTAAATAAAGGATCCAACCTTGGGGATTTTGAGGGAGGCACAATGTAATGTGTGACTAGGTGCTTGGCTCGAAGAGCTACGTTTAAGAAGCATTTTTTTTTTGCCAATCAGTTTGGCACAGGTCTCGATGCTGATGTGGATCATGTGAAGTGAATTTCAGTTGGCTTGAACTGGGCCCGGTCAGCCAACGGAGGCGTAATTCGATTGAGATGAGATGATCGGTCAACCTTGGGAAACATGGAGGAGAGGTCCGACTCGATGCCCTCCTTCTCAGTCTGAGCCCGCATGATCCTCTTCTCTGAAAGGAGGTAAACACAGGAAAAGTAAAGGAGAAGCTGTAGGTTTGGTCGGGCACAGTTAAAAACAAAATATTCATGTGTGGATATTTGTACTCTGATGTTGACATACTGTCATTTGCACAAAATAACTTCTATTTACAAACCTTTTTCCTGTCTTATCAACCTCACTTCACTGTCAAAATGTTTGATGGGTTGTGGTTTTGTGTATTTTTTTTCTGGATCAGTGAGCGGGTGTTTTTTACGTAGTACGAACGCGGGCATGTGTACACTGTTTTCAGTGCACATTTTCGTTTGTTTTCTACAAACTTGACCTTCTGCTCTAAACACTCTCTTACATCCTTTTCTTGCAAGTTTTCCGATTTTTGGTTTGTTTGGAGGAAACAGAGGGCAAACGGGGTCGTTAGCATGAGCGTTAGCCGCCAACAGTGGTCACGAAAAGTCAAGAGCAACACCTGGGGACACTCCCATCCAAAAAGGGGATCTCAGTAATCTAATGTAACACAATGATATATGCTTAATACATGTCATATGTAAAATTTACCATGATTCTCTTTGATCTTCTGAATGAACACCCCAATGCCAAAGTCCAGCTTCTGCAGAACTGGCTCCAGCCACAAACCAACCTCGTGAAAGGAAATCAGAGGCCACAGGAAGACGCCCAGCACTGCAGAGAGACACCACGAGAGAGACAGAAAGAGTATTTGTTTCCAGAAATGGGATTCACATACCGGCCACAAAAACACACTACAAAGTCATTTTAACTTTATTTGCAGAAACGAGTTCACTCACCATGTTGGGATAGAGTATTTGGTCATCATCATACGCACCTTTTGACTCTATCTTCATAATCCTCATTTATTCTTTGCTTTGATATTCATCATCATTGTTATGCTGATGAAATGCAACTACTGTATATGTCTCATTTAAGTGTCATGACTCCATGAAAGTGGATACAACCGATATGAGCACAAAGTTCTTACAGTAATTACAACGACCTCCTCATGTCCGAAACTTTAGGCGACTCACCTAGAATATATGAGATAATGATCCCTGGAATGTAGCGTCCTAAGACAGCAAAGAAGGTGCACAAACTGCAAACCAGCAGGCAAAACTAGAAGAGAAAGAAAGCGAGAACAAGGAGCATGGCACAAAAAAAATTATACTGACGTAGTAATTTTTTCTGCTCTCGGTTGCAGTAAACAGTGAGAGTCGGTTACTTTCTTAGGAAAAGCTCAACATCTTGGGAAAATACGCTTAATCCTTTTCTTAAAAAAACTCCCTTTAAAATCACAAATTGTCATTTCAACGTTTCTGTTTGTGTACAATTTTCAACAAATTTATATTGCGCCAGGCTAGCTGGCTGCTTCCAGTCTTTATGCTAAGCTAAGCTAATCCCCTCCTGGCTTCAGCTCCACACATGACCCCCTGACAATCAATCTTCTCAAAGCACATCAGCAGTTGCCCAAAATTGTGAACTATTCCTTTTAAAATGCAAGCGATCACGTATCCCCCCGGGCATTGGCAAAATTTCATCACGCAGTATGACCAGTTACTTCATTACCTGATAAGCTGATGCAGATGGTCACGCGGCGTAAAATTATATTTTAAGAATTTCAGAATTTCGAAAAAAACAAAAAACAAATGTAATTTTAAGAAAATAAAAAAGATATTTTTCAAGAATTTCAAAACCTACTGCCACATCCATCATTTGACTTTTTCCATCCCTCACAATTAATTGCATTTAGACCCGATTAAAGCAAACCAGAGTTTTGAGAACATCCTTTTAAACTATCCACTGTAATTTTAAACTGAAACAAAATTCATCAGCTGCATGGATTAAATAATTTCTTAAAACATCCTCACAAACAGGCTTATGAGAAAGGACCGGTTCATGATTTCCTGCACCCGCTTCACAATTTAAAGCCCCAGAGGCTCCCACTTTGTATCTGACTGGGCGAAATACCTCCAGAAAGCCTGCAAACCACAAGCTTCTCCACTTTATTGTAACTCAGTGAACAGTTGAGGTTATTCCGGGGTCGTCAGCCGTCTCTGCCTCACCTTGCCTGGGTTTTGCTGTTTGAAAGCTGACGTCTCCTGGAGGAAAAGTCTGAGGGAGTCGCTGAGCTGAGCTCCAGTCCCAGAGCGGCTATCCTGACCCGAATCAATGATCTCCCAGCTACAGGGAAATAAAGACAGAGGCCATGTTAGTCATCTTTAAGACAGCTCACCTGGACAGTGTGTGCTGCCACTGAAAGCCTCTAAAATTGAGGAGGACAGGTGGACGGTTGGCCATACAAAGTGTCTGACACAACACACATTGGTTTTGTTTAATGATGAAGAAAACCCTAAAACAAGGTGATGCTGGTCTGTCTTTGTACGAGCCATGAGGGCACCAGATCCCTCGTAGGGATCATTTTGTCATTTAAACCTGCATTAGCTGAGTTTTTTTTTTTTGACCACTATGAGGCAGCAGAAATAAAACTGTAAAGGCAGAACTGGAACACTGACATACTATCACATTGTTAGTTGATGGTCAATCTCCAAAAAATTAATTTGGTTTCTCTTTGTAGTCTCCTCCAGGACTCTGAGACCATCTGACCTACAGCTGTTGGCACTTCCTTTGCCAACAGTGACTTGACCGATATGCAGTGACTCTAAATTAAAAATAATATCAACAGTTGACTTGACTAAGAAAGGGATTGGAGAGGTTTATATTGAGGCTTAGAATTCTACTTGGTTGAGGGTCATTGATAAAATCTCGTCCAAGAAAAAAAGGCCAGTCCAGTGCAAATGTCATCATCTAAATTAAGAAGCCTGCAATAACACTTGCAAGATGACTAAACAGACAGGTGGCAGATGGGAATAGGGATGTCGAAGTGCTTTCCATGCTACGGTACTGCTGGGAATTCTGGGCTAACCTGGTGAGGTATGAAACTTTCCCCTCCGGCTTGGGGGTTCCCAAAAATCATCCCCCGTTTAAGCTCTACTATCAGCCCTTGTGCCCACTTCACATAAAACAGCTATAAAAGGCGGCTCATGTGGCTCATGTGTAGGTAATGTGCGATAAATAGATGCGGGTGTGAGGTCCTGCTTCCTCTCTTAGCTACTCTCCACTGGTTCTCCACTCTTCCACGAGCTTAACTACCTGGATCCCATTGGGTTTTGTCATCCAGGGGGCTTCCGTCATCAGTCTTTTTTGAAAAGCTAAAATGTTGCAGTCGTTAAGTGAGTATCTACCACTATACTGGACAGTGATAAAGATATGACAAATGTCAATTTGTTAGCATTCAAGAACAACTTATCAACATATGTTTTTGAAGCTGATAAAAAAAAAAAAAGTCACCAGACTATGGCAAATTTCTACTGACGAAATTAATTAAACCATCAGTGTAACAGTGGGCTAGGTAACTGCCTCAGAGGGTTCATCAGATTAAATGACAATGTACTAAATATAAGACCAACAGAGGGTGGAAACTACATGTCCTGTGAAAGCAGCTGTCCTAGAAACAGCTGGTGCGAAATCACCATGGAGATCTGGTTACTACAACAGCTAAGCAGGCTCTCGCCAGTTAACACGGCAGTGAGGTTCCTCTGCTGATTGAAGACCATATGGTCGTGGTTTTTAAGGGGGTAGTAGCATATGGAAGATGCACAAGTTGAATATGATGGGACTGTTTGTTTGTTTTTTAACTATAAGAACAGGCACTTCATGTTCCAAAATGAGATATCCACTATTTCAGAAAAGGTGCATCAGCCCTGGTTGGGCATTATTACAACATATACACTGTATAATGATAGAAATGTGTAGCCTTTCATACATTTTGCTATACTGTTTATACCCTGGTAGCTATCATTTCAATATCACTGCATGTATTAGTCAATTCTAAGCAATGTTTCAAATCAGCTGGCATTATTTCTTTATGGAGGTATCCATGTGTAAAAGTACCTTGAATTGTTAGGTATTTAATTTGCTGTTTTATACCCCCCCGTTTGAGCATCGATCATGGAACAAGTGAATTATTTACACTGCCAGGAGGAGATCTGATTTAATGTGGTGTTTCTAACACATTCCACCTTTATCCCTCTTGCAGGCAGCTCTTAAGGAAATGTTTTCTGGCATTCAAAGTGGTGCAAATTAGCATTTGCTGGAAGCTGCTAATAACGGAAATCCTGTTAAGCAATACCCTTTCTCCTGGTCAGTTTTCCTCCCCATGTGTTCAGCTGTTCAACTCCACATTCACCCTTTTCTCACTGACTTACAAACAGGACATTCACCTTTTTTTTGACTGCCAAGCCACCAATTGCAACAACGATTAGAGTTAAGGTTAAATCAAACACTTGACCCGTCGGGGTCATCAATCTCTGATATGATGGCAATAGTGTAGGTAAAGCAGAATCAAAAGTCGGTTTGTCAAACGAAGGTCTAATTTCTGTTTAATTTTCCCATCCTGACAAGAAGTAAAACAGTACTGCACTGATTAAGCATTGCCATCCCGTAACGTTATAAGACTCATGATCGACAGTCTGGACGGGATCAAAATGACTAAGAACTAAAGTTAGACTCAAAACACCGGCTATCACCTTCAATCCACTAACACTTGCACAGTTTGTTTTGAAGAAGATACATCAGCTCAACCACAGTGTTTGCTGAAGGAGACACACTAAGACACCCAAAGCCACCCTGTCTGTTCAACTTCCATCCTGTCCACTTTTTTCCTCTGAACCCCCCCCCCCCCAATATCCCCATCCAACCCCCGATCCTGTATCTAGACACGAGAGGCTACCAGGAGCTACAGTATCTCATATACACCCACCACTCCTCACTTGACCCAAACACCCAGCCATGTCTCACATAACGCTTATGACAAAAGGTCAACCCACTGCTCCCCTCTTGACTTCCAGGTAAATGCCCCCGTAGGAGGCTGGTTTCCAGGGAAACATGATGGGTCGGACATGTGACAGCAATACTGTGAAACAATGATAGCAGTAAGGAATGGACAGGATAAGCAGTTCTGTTCCATTAAAGACTGACGTGTCCCTGGCGAGTAGTTTGTTAGAGTTTGTTACAGGGTAATTCCCTAGGCTGGTCTGGAATTACTGGTTTTTCCCACCGATGTGGAGACAAACTCTTTCCTTGGAGGACCCTCAACGTGGTTCAGCCCATGTTGAGGGTTGAAGTTTGGCCATGTTCAGAAATGAGCAAACAGTTTAAATGTATGTCCACCTTGTCCTTTTTGCAGTCGCACGTCATGTCAACTTTTACAATTGAAACAACTCGTGGTGAATTCAGTTTGCAAGCCAAGTTTTTTTTTGGTAGCACTGGTACTGAAGAAACAGAGCTATCTGGCAGAATGTTGCCAAACTTTACTGCATCTGAGATAAAATCGTGACAGTTTCTGGGAGGTTCTTCAACTTTTCTAACGGCTACAGCTGAGTAGCTAGCCAGCCAAACTTGTGATGTCAGCAAGAAACGTGGTGGAGGAAATTCCGCTAATGTTTCGCTTCACATCCACCTCTTCTATTCTTTTGTTGTACTGTATTAGAACACCTGCATTAGGTTGGTCCCAGCAGTATTAATGACAAAGGGGGAAAATAGAGCACCAAAACCAAATCACTTTAAAAGGAATAATTGCAATTAGTGGATTCGCGTGCGCCGAGAGTAGATCTGCATGGTGCTTTCACCTCGAGTTCAGTTTTGGAGTTCAATCATTGACACGCAAAACGGTGTTGCTGACCAGCTGGAAACCATCTTCCATCAAATTTTATATAAGGGTGGTCATCTGCGTGAGAAAAAAAAACAGCAGTCAAGCTTTCCTTATCCATGTTCTCATAAACCATATTGCCCACAACCAACAGCAGCAACTGTACGACCCAAAATGTCATTCATTGTTTTAGTTTGCTTGTCATGGCTTCATCCCATGGTGAGGTCAGTTTGACGTTTGAGGATTATCCGGTAAAATAACTGTGAATTACTGTATGATCAATATCTGTACACACTGATTCAAAACAGTGAGTAATGGACACCGGCCAGACAATCAGAAACAAGTATTTACCCGGGACCATGGAATGAAATAGCGAATCAGACTTGTGGAGAAAGTGGCACCTTATTCCAAACTAAAGCTAATGGTGCTACTTTTCATTAGGATGTTACAGTTGGATATTTTGTAAAAGTAATTTTAACATTTCTTCTAATTCAAACTCTTCGTAGGGTGTATTTATATTCCCATCTGTCCCTCTGACAGCCTTTGTCCTGAGAGACTTTTTGAACTACACCTCACTAGTTTTTGGTTTCAGGTTTTATCCAGAAACATTTGCACAAAGCAGAAGCATAACTGTCATCCTGACGCTGACGGGTTGTAAATCCCGACATTTTTCTCACCTCCTGTCACATGCTGTGTGAACTCCACAAACACTTTGGGTACCGAGAAAAAAATGTATCACGTTTCATTGCTCCAGATCATTACAGACCACCACTGGTCTGCAACGCATAGCATGACAGAAAAATATCCAACTTTCAACAGAGAACTTGACAACACCCACGTCACAGAACTGCAGGTGGGGAAGGAGGGCGTCGGCGACGCATGAGCAGCTGTCGGGCAGACATCACTTCTTACCCAATCAGTAATCTCTGAAACAACACGGGGAGCGGCATGTCTGAGGCTCTAACGAGCCCGGTGACGCCGCTTTAAAAATAGAGCGAGACAAACAATGCGAGGAATGGTGGCAAAAACATCCCGGCTCTTCACTTGTGATTTGGGGGGGGGGGGTGTTTATCCACCTGTCTGTGTGAGAATATAGCACAGAAAGCCCGACTCTGATGCAGCTAATACCTGTTTATGTTCTGTGCACAGCCACATCTACAGTAGGCTGACATTAACGGAGTGAGAGAGCAGAGTCCCGGCTGATCAAGTTTACAGTTAATGCAAAAGGCCAGCCTGCATGTGTCAGTGCAAGACACCAAGCCAAAAGCTACAAGTGATATAAGACGCCAGCGTTGTGGACGGGGAGCGATGACGCAATGATGTGTACTGCTTTCAAAGTAGAGCATGTTGTTGATCTATTAAAACTAAAATTGAGAGTTAAATGTGTCAAAAACTTCATTGTTTTGGTGTCAACCAACTTCCCATGCCATGCGTTGAGGTCATAAAGCATGTCTGTTAAAACAAAGCCAGACACTGATTGCACACAACAAACAAAAACAAGAGCAAGACAGCAGTCCCCGCTATGACGGCTTTTGACACTAAGCAGTGTCAAAAGCCTCAAGGGTTCAGTTAACCCAAATCACACAAGAAAAAAAAAAAAAACCTGACCCATACTACTCTTCTCCACGCTATTTCTTTGGGTAAAAGTTACCGGAGGTTGACTGGGACGTTGTTTCTGGAAAGACAGGTTGTTGCTGACGTTTTCAAAATTTTCAGTTCTTTGAGCTCAACAGATGAATGTCCGTTCACCTCCATGTTTTCAGGTGGAAGAAATCTCAGAGACAAATATCTCAAAACCTGGATAAATAAAACCAAAACTGTCCACATGGCTAAATACCACCAGCCGTAAAGAGAAAAAAATATGTTTTTATGCGATTTAGGTGAACTGACCCTTGGAAGAAACAAAAGGAACGAGTCATTTTATCTATGCCTCCTCTAGTTTCCTCTCCAGAGCACACGCAACTCCAGTCGTACCTCAATCCTGCCCCACGATCTTCAGGAGACATCTCGAGAGCCTCAGGTACCTTCAGAAGATTCGACGACACTATTAAAGGCGGCCAAACACCGGATGGTCAAGATGATACTTTTGCGAGGCAGCAAGCAAGAGACAGCTACAACTTGTCTTTCCCAACAGTAAAAAAACGCAGGCGCAGACTCAGGGTCGAGCCAAACTCGGGTTTTATGTGCCGCACGGCGCGAGAGCAGCTCGTGTTTATCCTCATTGAAGCCCCGGTTGGAGTATTTCAAGAGGCCTCGTCTAAATATAACCTAGTCACACTACATTCCAACTGGCAGCCATCAGGAGGACAGAGGGATGGTGTTAAGGGGGGGTAGAAACAGCAACACCCCCCACCGCCACCAACCCCAACACCACCGTCAACCTCCCAAACACTCCTCCCCTTGTGTCAGTGACATGGCATGGACAGACAGATGAGGGGGGACATGTGTGTCTCGCATTCTGACACAGTGTCGTTTGTATGATGACGACACTATGTTCTAAATACTGGTCGTTTACTTAAAGGAAAAAGTTTGAAATTGAGGGAAATGCGCTTTCTTGCCGAGAGTTAGTCGTGAATGCCGCGCTGATATCAGTATGCTAAATACGAAGCTACTGCCGACAACCGCGAAACTTATCTCAGCATGAGGACAGCTCGCCTGGCTCCCTTCAAAGGCAACAAAACCCAGCCACCAGCACCTCTGGAGCTCACATCGCATCTCATTCCTTTCATCGCTACGAAAAACCAAAGTGTAAAAACGGCGGTTTCGCCGTTTCACCAGGGGGACGGGACCGGTGGCAGTAGTTTCATATTTGGCGTACAGACAGTCCTCACCAGCTAACTCTCAGCAGGAGAGAAAATGAGGGTACGAGCCGACAGAAGGAAGGAAATGTCATGTAGTATGTATGTACTATTGTATCAATACCAATGTAAATGTAAACAATTTACTTTGATGTAAATTTGAGATCATATCTCCCAGCTCTATTATTGACCATAGCTGGTTATTTCACTTCAAAAATCTCCATTTTATCAGGTCGCATCTGTCTATGTCTACGCATATTTACATACTTCCCACAAACTCCACTTTAAAAAAGTGCAGCCATCACTCCCCTAACCATTAGGCTTACTGCGCCAGAATAAAGAAAAATAAAACTGGATTTTATAAGATACTTCGTGTTGAATATTATATGAAACATTCTGATTCATATTGGAAGTAAGTTTAAATTACAAAGAAAAATCCCACGTTGATATGCCATCAACATGACATGATCACGTCACGGTGATGCTGCCACACCAATACGTTCTTGGAAGTTGCACAAGTTCTTCTGAAGAAGTTCTCAGGTGCTGCACAGACGGCCCGTCGTTAGTTTTATGGAAAACATGATGTTCCGTACACAGGACAATGGATATGCGGTTTTTTAAAAACAAGGAGGATAAACTGATCTAGAACAGGGGATTACCATGAAACAACCAGCCAAAGAGCTGCTGTCACCACCTCGTTCAGCAGTTGGATAAAAGATAAACACGCAGCATAACTAGCTTTCCACTCACAGTAGGCGCCCTGACATGACTGCATGTCGTCACCTCAGCTAAACGTTTAGAGGAGCTGCCAAACATAACTGGAAGACAGCAAATTAACGGCACAGTAATTCACATAAAATGGCGCATTTCCTACTTTTAGCTGCTTCCTGGAGTTTTTTTTAAATCCTGTTTGAACTAAACCTCAGCGTCCCCCTCTGAGCGCACAGAGCAGCGACTAACCCACTATCAACCCGTGGAGGTCGGGTTGAACGGCCCCTGCAGAGAACGTACCGACGGACAGGACGGACATCTGCGGTACGTGAAACACGACGCAGCGTTAATACCACGCTGAATAAAACACCACAGAGTAAGTGGTAATCAGCCCAGTAGCGTTAAGACTGTGGCTTTTAGTGGTTCTTTCTTTTCAGCTTCGGGCCTCCCAGCGAGTCAGCAGCAGCTGAGCATGTTGCAGGCTTAAATATCCTCCATCGTATGGATCCTACTGTTTATGCTGCTGTGATATCATCTCCACAGAGGCTTCATGTTAAGGTCATGAACAGAAACACAGGTCACGGTTCACTGAAAGGCCACAGCAGAATGCAGCAGGGCAAGGAGAACCTCTACACTAAACTATTCAGCTCTGTTATTTACTTGAAAAATGTAATTCTAACAAATTAAAACTATATTTCAATTGTCAGTGAATAAATTGTTACATGCTCTATGGCTTAATTTTGTTGAAACTTATAAGGTAAATTAAAATATTGTCCCTTTTGTGAATATTGTCGGTGACTGTAATGTGATTTATAGAATATTAAAAAGAATAAATTAAAATGTGCTACTGCCGTCATGTGTCGAACCCCCACTTTAGAAAGGTACATTATTTTCCTTGAGCCTGTGAGTAATGGATTTGACCTATCACCAATTCTGACTTATGATTCTTAAAACTCTATTTCAATTTCAATTTAATTTCAAACCGACTTTAAAAAAAAAAAATTTGGAACAAATTTTTTTCAAATTTTCTCAAAAATGTACCGCGCCGTCAACTATATTTCAATTTGTATCCAGACAAGCAAAGACAAACATTTTGGAGCGATGTCCAAAATGAGCGACAAAGACACTGTGACTCTTGTTTTTACGGAGCATGACTTCATTCACATCATCTGACCGTGACGAAACACTCGTAGCTGGTTTGCAGTGTTGTTTTCCACCAGTCGACCTCGCGTCCAATCAGAGATTTCCCTCTAAAAACACACACACACGCGTGCTCTCTCTGTGTCAAGTGATCTGATTGGCTCGAACGCTTCATGTCACACCTCTGAATCAGTTCCGGCTGTGGAGAAACAGCTGAGTCACTCACACACACACACACACACACACACACACACACACACACACACACACACACAGAGTAATCATGCACACGCTGCGCTCAGGTTTCACAACTGTTAAGACACTTTGTGTTTGTTGTGGGAACAAACAGCAGCACGGAGAGTTTTTCCTCGAATCCAGCGTCACAAAAACACAAGATTCACATCACGTCGAATCTCGTTTACGATCGTGACAAATACATTTTTCCAGTTTCCGCCATTAAAGATGGTGCTCATGCTCTACACGTATGTGTTTGCAGTGATGCAGTTGATAGTAACCTTATTTATTTAAGTAACCTTATTTAAGTCAATATCTAATCTTCCTGCAACCTACACTGTAAAACATCGTACAGGAATTGAGTGGAATCAACTATTTCGTTCTCATTAACTTGATGTAAATATTAAAGTTTTGTTATTTAAAAGTTAATTCAACTCAAAATCTCTAGTTTTTATTATCAGACCACTTCAGAACTTCTGAACATGAGCTCCTCTGACTTGATGTCCGTTGACATGAAGCGATGAGGTGAATGAATGAACTGCTGAGGTTCGCCCGACTCGGTAAATTAACTTTTTAAAGAAACAAAACTAGTATATTACCAGACTTCTCAGCATCCATTGTTTCGAGAGCTAAAACTACAGTTTGAACTAGGATCACCGCCCCGCGGTTGTGCGCCTCCGCCAGCCACTCACGTTTACATCCGTGTCTGTCCGGACTCCAATTTAGAAGATTTTTAAAACTTTTGAAATCTTTTTAAAAAGGTATTGAGGCTATTTTGTCCTACTTAGCGTATGAATTCTTGAGTTACGGCCAAAAACGTGCTTTGTGAGGTCACAGTGACCTTCGACCTTTGACCACCAAATTCAGATCAGTTTATCCTCGAGACCAAGTGGACCTTTGTGCCAGATGTAATGAAATTCCCTCAAGGGGTTCCTGATGGACGGACGGACGGACAACCCGAAAACATAACGCCTTCCGGCCAACGGCTGTCGCCGGCGCGGAGGCGTTATAAAACAAACATGATGGAAACTCGCTGTGTCATTTTAATGAATGTTAAATGAAGCCATGGTCGTTTCTTTTTTGAATCATGAAAACACTGTTTTCAAGGATGGAGGCTGGTGTTGAATTCAGCCCCCGTCCCCCGTATCAAAGTCACCGGGGCAGCCTCACGTTTTGATTTCGGACTGACTCAGCTTTAAGTTCTTCCTGTGAAATGATGAACTGACTCTTTGTAAAATAGGTCGCGTTAGTTGTGCTGAAATCGGAGTTCAAAGAACTACCAGAGGAGGTCCATCAATTTAACTGGTGTAAATCAACCAAACTAAGACAAGGGGTTTACAAAGAAAGTTAAAGTTCATCAAGACAACAAAAAAAGGCAAAGAGCAAATTGTATTTTTGACCTAACCTTAAATTTTCAGGCAGCCTTTTCACTCAACAAGAGCAAATTATTAGACGTCGACTCAAACGTGCAAAGGCACCGTATTTGATACTTCAGTGCCGTGTTTTTCGTTTTTGACAAGAGGGAGGGACACGATTGGTGCAAACATCCCGGCTGTCAGCTCGCATTTTTGGTCAGCGGCTAAGCGCCCACAAGCCTTCGCCTGAGACTTGCTCTGAGCCTGAGGCACAATTACCCACAGGACACCACTGACAGACAACAGCAGGTGACAAGGACACACTGCCACCCTGCTGGACAAATGTCATCGAGACGGGGAGCGGGAGAGTGCGAAAGAGGGGAACGGGAGATATTTACTTGTACTACACATGCAAATTAGGGTTGAACGAGCCTGTGATGAATCCAACTGTTGCCTCAGAGCCAGAAACAAACAAACAAACAACCAGATAAATGAAGGATTTTGAAGAATTTAGGAGATACAGGGCGTTACATTGGGTTAAGGTGCAAATTACGTGAACCACAACATCACTGGTTCGAATCTGGGCTGAAAGTGAGACAGAATCTCGCTCAAAAATCTTCCTCATCCGGGGCCAGAACTCAAGTCAAACCTAAACGCACCGACATGAAACACACGGTGATATGATTGAGTGTGACGCCGGTTCCCGCCAGCATCATTACCTCTGATGTCCATAAATCCACTTAGAAGTCATGGGAACGAGGCGGTTCCGAGCTTTCCCCGAGAATCATCAGGTTTTTAAGTTTTCTTCAGTATCAGATCAACCCAGTGACAGTTGTCTGTACGTCCATGGCTACACTGCCAACAAGAACTGCTGCGGCTAACTCAGCATATTTGTAACGGTACCAACGTAAACGAATGTAGGCTAGAAAACGGGGGCCGCAAAAAAATGAATGGCAAAAACATTTTCGACTCCGTTTTCACACAAACGCCTAATTTTACATTTAGAAATCAAATCACTTTCAGAATGAGGGCCAGAGAGTGAACCAGCTGACCAATGCGACTCCCCCCACCACCACCACCACCACCCCCACCACTCGGTCACAAACCAGATTAAAGGCCCATTCTCGTTCTCCGTATCTGCATGTCTGCATGGGTCCGCGTGGGTCGGCCTGACGTAAATATCGCCAACCGGCCCCGGTCCACGTCCGCGGCAGATCAATAAACTGTTATATATAACTTACCCATCAAAATTAATTCAGAAAAAAAAGCTAAAACCTGGAACAACCTGACCAAAAACCACATTTTTCAAGCGGCTGCAGTGCGTGAAATTACAGCGTCAGCTACTTAAATCATGAATAGAAGCTGTTTGGAACAAGCAGCTTTATGTTGAAAAAGCACAAGCACACACTGCCATCAGCATTTGTCTATTAATCTGTTTAACGTGCGCTGGACACAGTATCAGTTCATCACAAAAAGCCACAAGCTCGCAGTCAGAGGGAGTTTTTAATTTAAGGGTGGCCCACGGAACAGACACACACACACTAGGGCAGCAGCTGTTTAAACTGAAAATTATTTTCCATTTACGGCTCAAAGCGATGTCCTCCGACCGCTTATTTTGTCTGACCAACTGTCAGAAAACCCAGATGTAATTGACATTTTTATTTCCTATCACTCCACTAATCCGCTAATGCACTTAGCAGGTCAAAACTAGTGTAAACACATGCGTATCACGAGCTGAGGGGCCTGATTTGTGTCTTGCCGTCGGAGGGCGGCTCACACTCAGACAGGAGATGTGAGCAGTGGGATTAGGCGTGACCAATCAGCTCTGCGGGGCTGCGGTCCAGACTCAGGACGGGACCCTGCGTCTCTCAGAGCGGATGTCGTTGCTGCGTGTTCAGCACATCAGTGCATTCGGTCCGTTTTTTGGTAGAGCTCATTTTTGCGCCAGAAAACCAGGATGTGGCAGATCAGAGTTTTAGTTTTTGAAATATTTCCCATAGCTGGAGTTGATCCGAAGGCAAAAATAATCTGGTTGTTCACGTTGCCCATGAGTGGGCAGGGTCACAGAACGACAGCTTCACTTGCTGACAGAGTAACGACGCAGACACAGAGTTCTTCACTGTAGATTTGCATCTGCTTCGCCGCTGAGGCAAATGGCTCTAAAACTCTACAATATCCAGAAGCCCCAGCAGGCGTTGCAACATTCAGAGGCGCAAACCAGAGCGGTAACAATTTCAGAAAGTTTTATTGTTGAAATGAGGATCAACACACTGCGTCGCAGCGGCCGAATTTATCCTGAGGTTGGCGCAGAACCTGAAAATTAAGTGAAGGAGTTAAAGATATTTGGGAGAAAGCGTCCAAACGCTGACCTGTTCAAGTCTGTAGTAGACAGGCTGCATGGCGCCGGTCTCCCAACACGCACAGTGGAGCAGGTCAGGTCATGGTGGAAAACACCACATTACGTTTAGTGTTAAGGCCGCTATGATGAAAACCGCCGATTCGTGCTTGTAAACGTCAGAGGCACCTGCACAAGTAGCCTGCAGTAATCAGCAGCCAGGACACTAGTGTTCATCATGTATACGGGAATATGCAGAACCAGATATCCCAAATATGACCAAAACCGGGATAAGCCACATGGCCGGGATACTCCTGTCAATGGAAACACACTCGATGAGAGAGTGATTGAGATTTTTACCTCCGGGACCCTGGACTCATATTTCCTTCCTCTTTACCTCTTTATTAATGTCATATGAACAACGAATATCTTAAAGCCTAGTGCTCTGCAACAGATGTGAGTTCAAATGACCCACACTCTTGAATGAAAAGCAATGGCCACCTAAACGTATTTCATTTATTTATTGACATTCTTTTACTCCAACAGTTGCACAGAGCGCCTTCTCTGTGGAGCGAATGAGCAGGCACTGAAACACAGCAGAGCTTTGGCCCCGACCGCCGACTTTTGACTCGACTAATGAGTAGATTTCTTGCTTTCAGGACGGCTCCGCCTCTCAGATGCGTTTTTAGAACCATGACTCCGATCTGCAATCGCTGCCCAACACCCAACACCCACACACACACACACACACACACACACACACACACACGAGAACACACATTCACATCTGAATGACTTGGCAGTGTCCTACCTTGCAGTTATGCTGAGCCATATGTGAGCTCCTGTGGAAAAGAAGACATGTATTATTCATAATCACTAAGTGGGTCACATCACTGGAAAATTCCTACAGTGATGGGAATAAAACGTCTAAAACAAATTCCAAAAAATACTTTCTGGCCACATTTTTCTCAGTTTTCCTAAAATTGCAGTAGCTCGGTTGGACTTTCTCATTCCAACGCTTTGCACATAACAGTGTGCTTCAGTTTCATTGCATCAAATTCAGATTATGAAAACGCAGGGACAAACACAAAGCTAGAAGCATTTCCTGCTATTCAACTCAGTTGTAACTACCAGAAACATCTGGATTCGGCATTACGTGCTGCACATTCGAGTGGGCCCAGAGAGAGAGAGAGCAAGGATATGCCAGAATGGAGCAAGAAATAGAGAGACTCATTTGCTGGCTTTTTTTTATTTTGCTTACTAAAAAAAACAAATTATCTGACATTAAGAATAGATGCATCTAATGAGCAACCACCTCCTGTAAGCATGACTAGTATCTCATCCTCCTCTCGGGCTCGTCCCTCCTTACTCATCAGGCTGACGAGTCACCCTCAGGCTGGAAAATCTGAGCTGGACTCGCACGCCACACACGTCGGACGCAGGCCTCAGCTGCCGCGGGCGTTGGCCGGTCAGAGATTATTTTCATAACCGATTAATCCGCCAAACGTTTTCCCGATCGATCGACTCGTCGCTCGGTCTGCGTAACGTCGTCAAAGACAACACTCTGATCCCAGTCGGGGCTTCGTCAGGTGGAAATGCCTAAAAAGAGGATACCACACCAACATGCACGCCAGTGGCTCTGCGATGACAGGGCCCGGTCACCCATCCAGCCCGGGCAGGGTGACGAAACGTCTCAAAGCCATTACGAGTTCAAGAGGGTGGAAGTACAAAGGCCGTGCATCGAAATAGCAAGACTCTTTTACTGTCAATCAACAAATCGATTAGTCAGCTAATCATTTCAGTTCTAAGTCAGAGTTTTCTTTATTTGGGAAGTTCAGCATTCCCAGCTATTTCTATAATAATACTAATTTTTGACATGTTGGATTTGATTGATTACGGTGACAGGATGCGACAGAGATAGAAAAATGTTGCGACAAGTCGTCCAACCTAAACGACCGCACAGGCTGTTTGTCCCGACCCTCGGATACGACCCCTGGGGGCGCACCAGCGGCGGGCGTACCGGACCTTCGTCGTCATGGTAACAATAATAAGAACGCGGTTGAGGTTTCGACCCATCCATCCACCCCGACCTCCCCCCAACGCCCACCTTCTCGCTCCCTGAACTACGTAACCTGACTCCCTGAGACGCTCGCACAGACGACCTATGGGGTTTTTTCTTTGGTTTTTTTTTTTTACAGGAGGACAGCCTCTTAATATTGTTGCACTGTGATGCCCTCAGGTTATAAAAGGTCTTTACACGTTACCTGTGTATCTGGACCGAGCAAAGTCCCTGACGGTCACCATGGCGACCAGCACCGCCAACAGGACGGCCAGGAGGCTGTAGGCTCGGAAAGAGCTGAAAGCCACAAACCTAGAGCGCAACCAAAAAAGAAATAGGGTTAACACTCATATTTTTACTTAACTGAAGTATTTCTATTTTATTCTACTTGATACTGTACTTCTACTCCACCGCATTTCACACGGAAATACTGTACTTTTTACTCCACTACATGTATATGAGAGCTATAGTGACTTGGTACTTTTCAGATTAAGTTTTTAGATTAAAAAAAACATATAAGCTTCTACAATGCAATGCACTGGTAATGACTAAACCACTTACTCCAAACCTTTTGGTCTTGCGACCTGTAGTTGTGTCTCCTTGTCATGTCTCAGACGTCTAGGAGCTGTCAGCAGTTCCACCAGAGAGACATTTCCCCTCTAAACGTCTCGTGGAGTTTCGTTTTAATAAATAAACGATCCAATATTACAGGAAAAACTTCAAAGATTAGAGAAAAGTCTGACAACTGCAAACAGATTTGTGAATCAGAACTTTGTTTTTTTTACTTCTTTCCTCTCCCATTGACCATCCACTTGCGACCCCTCGGATTCATTTGATGGCCCTTTGGAGGGTCCCGACCCTTAGGTTGGGAACCCCTGAACTAAACTAGCTAACTGTATACAAAGCAGATTAAACTAACTCCACCCAGAGCAGCTACAACGATAAAACAATGCACTGATGCATCAGTTTTAACAATCTTATTATGTCAGATAGTGTATAATTATATATCAGTCACAAGAGAACTAGTATGTTTACTTTTGATACTTTAAGTACATTTTCCTGATTATACTTATATGTTTTTTTTTACTTAAGTAACACTCTCCATGGAGGACTTTTGCTTGTAGTGGAGTATTTTTACATTGCTGTTCTGGTACTTTTCCTCAAGTGAACGATCCTAGTACTTCTTCCATCGCCGGCAGAAAAATGTTTGACTTTCATAGTTTATTTTTCTTCGAGTCTTAATGGACAAATACTGTAGTGATACTGGAATAGAAATTTTACAAACAGATGTAAAAGAAAATAAAATATAACTATAAAAATAAACTATATTTGGAATGAGACAGAGGACACGCCCTCGATATTGTCTATGAGAATTTTAATGGGCCCGAGGAGGAGTTTACTTCTTAAAATTACCCACAGTTTTTTAAGGCCGATTCTAGTATTTTTTTTTTAAGACAGTATTTTTAAAAATGATAGTTTTTAGGCCAAAAGATATATGAAAATAAAAGGTCATTTTTATTTCTGGACTGGCGAACAGCGGGGCCAGCCCCATGAACGCGAATGTCTGTCACTGACTGACTGTCTGAGCGTTGGAGTTTCCCCACTGGCGGTTGCTCTTTCAAAATCAAGTTTCTATTGTGTCGTCAGGGGGCAGTTTACCGGCCGTGTTGCCAACTTAGCGCCTTTGTCGCTAGATTTACTGACTTTTCAGACCCCTTCAGTGACTTTTCTTCACAAAGGCACGTAGCCACAGATCGAGCAACTTTTTGGACAAACCTCAGCTACTTTCCAGGTCCAGCCGTACGCTGGGTTTTTTACCTACTCTTGTTGATGGACATCCACCAACTAAATAAATTAAAATGAAAGAAAAATTGTTGTTATTATTTTCATTTTTTGTGTTTGTGTAGGGTGGAGGCAGGGGGGTCGTTTCAGAGACTTTGGACAAATGACTTCAGTGTTTCTCAAATCTGGCTACGGCCCTGAGAAAACAGATGGACGTTAATGTGATTGGACATGAGGAGATATAGGAATATTGGGGGGGGGGGAAATCAGAACACACAGGATCAGTCTAAATTCTTACAAAATGCCTTATTTTTCAATCGCATCGATATATTATGTAGGCTACTACATTGTTCTCTGCAAAATTACCAAGAACCAGAGACTCAATAAAGATTGAATAATAAAGATTGTATGATTCTATATCTTAGATATTATTGGAATAAAGGAGCAGCCTAAACATTTGGAGGATAAAATCAGTATAACTCATCTGAAGTCATAGGAATCGTAGGTAATCGTCTTTTTTTTTTTTTTTACTGAGGTTTGGGTTCAAGGCAGTATCCTAATTATTTTTCCTCTAATTGACAGGAGCTCCGCGTTATCAGTATGGGAGTCTGTCTGATATCCCTGCGTCACGATGCCTACCAGAAGACCGTGTTGGCTGCAGCAAACAGGGCTGAAGTCCTGCACGGCTTCTGCCTCCAGCTGACCAGGCCGGCGAGGCGACACCCTGCGCGGCCCGGAGGCGTCTCCTCCTCGCGGGGCGCCTGGCTCGGCGGACCCGGCGGCCCGGCAGCCGCCTCCCCGCCGCCCGCGGTTCCTGCTTCCCGGCTCACCAGCATTGGAAAACGACCGGGGCCCCGCCGCTCTGCCGCTCCGCTCCGCTCCGCTCCTCCAGCAGAGATCGGTGTCAAGTTAGACGGAGGGCTACGACAGTACTTCCGGTGGTCCGTTTTCAAAATAAAGCTCGCCGGGAGAACTGTGATGGACAACAGAAGGCACTGATCTGGCGACTTGGGTAGAACCGCAGGGGTAAAAATGTGAACACAAGTAGGAGTCTAAACATAATGCATCCAACATAATGCATCCAACAATGCAATTTTTGATGAATTTTTTTCCAGGTGGAATAATAAACACAGCTTTTGGTCATTAGTGCTTGGAAGTGACTACCTAGTGGGAATTAAGTTAGACTGTCCCATTTCATTCTTTGCAATTGACACCCCCGGAAGTAAAGTAAAGAAGAATACTAACTGCTGAAATTTTATTAAATTTCATTTCAGTGACTTGTAATGCTACTTTTTTCTCCTCTTTTCTTTTGTGCCTTTACTGTGAAAGACAAAACCGCCGCACTTCCCATCTCTTTCAGTCCAGTTCTGTCTGACTAGATGCAGCTGCTTGTTTTGTTGTGGTTCAGGTCATTGACGTCAGGTGTGTGTGTGTGTGTGTGTGTGTGTGTGTGTGTGTGTGTGTGTGTGTGTGTGTGTGTGTGTGTGTGTGTGTGTGTGTGTGTGTGCAGATTTAGTATGATGTCATTGGTCTGTGTTATACAGCTATCTCTACACATCACATACTATTTCTATAAAATACTAAAGGAGGAGTGAAACTACATATAAACCTGCATTAACGAGGATTTCTGGTACTAAAAAGGAATCAAATGACTGTTTCGTGTCAAACTTGGGCTCTTCTGCTCCTCTACGGAGCTTTTAGCCTCTTTAAGCTCGTCATTTATGATACACAAGTCTGCGCTAGACAGCAGACGGACAAAGTTTGCGGCGAGAAATCCAGCAGGTTAGTAGGCCGAGATGTTTCTCTCCTGAGTTCAGGGAGCGCAAACCGGAGCTAAACAAGCTGTGAATATCGGACTTCCATTCATCGGTAATGTCGCTCCGTCTTTGCTGGATATTGTAAATGGGCAACCGTCCGTCAACGTGTCTGCCGGGGCAGCTTTACGAGCAGATCGGCAAAATCAGGGCTGTTTTGTCTGCCCCCTAGTGGTCACAAATCACTTCCTGCAGCTCTAAACAGAACTCCTCACAATTACGGTACGATGTTAACGACACAGTAAAGACGCATTTATCAGTACACTAAATGTGACCGTGTTTGGGATCTCTAAATAGATATAACTGGGTGTGGATTTTGTAATCACTGTGGTGTATCGGTTCGAATATAACGAGAAGTTTTCTGGTGCTTGACCAGCGGGCTGGTTTACAGTCGGTGTGTATGGGGTTTCCAGAATAAGACAGATATAAGAATAGGCGAACAGAAATATCACTGTAATTAACCATAATATAATAACAATATAAATTCAGTTAGTTTTTCACACTAAGAAATAAACAACAAGCCTGCAAATACTGTTAATGCAAGTTACAATGAGAATACAGCTGAGTCACATGTTGCCGTCTAGTAAAGGTACACGTATTAAAACACCCACCCATCCGATAGTTACAACCAAGGTACAAACGCTAAGCTTAGTTACACAGTAATTGACGCACATACCCTCCTATACAGCCAGGAAAACCCATTTTTATCCTAAACGTGTCCATCAAACTTTCTGGAGATGAACTAAACAAGCCAATTTACCAATTAACACTCAGGGGAGCTGATTGGCTCATGGCACGCTAGTATAAATGCTGTCCAATTACTGGAGTCCAGTTACTGCAGCAGCGCTTTCATGGCGATTTTGGCTGGGAGCAGTTTTTTCGCTTATTTGCTGAGCTCACCACTTTATCGCTGACTTTGTTATCTTGATTTTTGTGGGCGGCTGTGGCTCAGGAGGTAGAGCGGAAGGTCGGTGGTTCGATCCCCGGCTCCTCCAGTCCGAATGACGACGTGTCCTTGGAACCCCGAATTGCCCCCAGTGTGTGTTTGTGTGTGTGTGTTTAGAAAACACCATATGTATAGAAAGGAGCGCTGTACGAATGTGTCCGTGAATGGGTGAATGTGGCATTTAGAGTGAAGCGCTTTGAGCGGTCGATAAGACTAGAAAAGCGCCATATAAGAGCAGTCCGTTTATCATTTACCATTAAAGCTTCATAAAAAAACTTGCTACCTAACAGTTAGTTAAACTATTCTTTTCTTTGTTTTAGCATTTTCCGGGGCTTGTTACCACTAGGTTGGCTGTGAGAGACCCAGTATCACTCTGTTGTCATCGGAATAAACGACCGGCTGGAGCCAAAAAGTGACGGTTTGTGCCTGATTCATCGCACGGTGCGAGAGAGCGTAAACAACTGCTACACAGGAGGCAGTGTGTATCAGGTATGGGGTGGTGACCAACGCTGTGCACACACTATGATGACCGAAGCCAAGTACAACAATGAGCATAACTGTGGTCGCAAATGTTCCATTTTGAATGTGCCAAATTGCCAAACTCAATTCAATTTGCACTATGAGACCAGCCCAAACATGAACATGCACTACCTGCATTCACAGAGGCCATCAAAACTGGCTTAGTTACAAACTTTGAGATCATTGTATAAGGCTATTGTTAGTTGTAATGGGCAATTGTCTTTTTATTTTTGACATTTTATTGACTAAACCCTTCATAAGGCAAACAAACTATCGGTTACATGAATGCAGCCTGTGTGAGAGACTGCAGACTGGGCCACTTGCCACACACAATGGAGTCAGAATGCACCCGTCTTGGGGAGTAACAGAGAAACTAAGGACTACAAAGAGATGATGACCCATTTTGCCGCCGCCTGCACTGTTTCTGGACCCGAATCAAGATCAGAGCTCAGTGCCAAACAGTGATCTCCAACAATGACCTGCTCCACTTTCCCCTGCCAGGGCCACTCCTTCACGCCACACCAGACCACCAATTCTGACACATATTCACATCCACAGGCCCGTTCTCCACGCACCCTCGCAGCTGTTTTGAAAGGTAACAAACATTTCTTTTCTTGGATATTTTAAGGATCAGCTGTGGACTGTAGTTGGGTAGTTTGATTTTGATTCGCTTGTAGCCACGACCAAAACATTAACTTTGACCAAAATCGCGGACCTTAGGTTCAACCAGGTTAGTGTGATATCACACTATGGCTAAGTTACAAATGTTTTTTTTAATGCAAACATATTATTTTTCATTTAAATCCTTGTGGTTTTATTTAAAACAGCAGGTCCCATGTATACATATGACTCATAAGAGACATATGAGTGTTTTCTAATCTACCATCTCTATAGTTAAGGGTTTGGTTATGTTTAGGAAACTAGACGTGCTTGGGTAAGGTTTGGGAAAGATTGCCTTTATGGATGAAAACAAACCAGTGTTGACTGTCGGTAGGATACAAACCACACTTTCTACTTTTTACACCCGACCATCCACCCCAACTTATCCGCCTAAGAGGTTTCGCGGCGGCGTAACATCGTCACACACCATCTGCCTTTGCCATTGAGAGAGGATGGTCATTATTCACATGACCACAAGAGGGCACTTATAAAGATAATGGACCATCTCCATTAAAATGGTATCACAGAAGGAGGATCACATGGACGTTGATGAGTTTTCTACAGGTTTGGAACAGTACCTAAATTCTTTTTTAGGTCGTTGAAGGCCCGGTCAATATTTTTTCTTATTGATCATTATGCAATAACAGATTTATTTTCTTTTTTGGCCACTTGGGAGCAGCAGAAACAAGTTGTGAAAACAACACTTACAGGAATCACTTAGGAAGCAACACAATCATTCATTTTGAGCGCTGTTTGCATCCACCTGATGAATGCAAGTCCAAAATTCCCTCTCTTTTAGCTCTGTTTTTGGTCTCCACCAACTCCTGAGAGAAAAATCTGGCTCTTAACTGTGAAATGCTCCACCATTTTCACCAGCTGGTCTCTGACTGTGTCTGTCTGCCTGTTTGCTGCTGAGCAGGTAGCGGACAGTGGCTATTTAGAGCTGTTCCTCTGAAAACATCTGCCTGCTGCGGCCAAAAACGATGCTATGAGAACGGTGAGAGTGAACCAGAACAGTAAAGTCGGGGTCCGGACAGATAAACAATGAGCTGAGACTCACTATAAAGCTCTCTAAAGCCGAGGGGAGCTGCAGATTCAGCTGATAATTCTCTATAGGTTCATCACTATGAGTTATCCCTTACACATTATCATTTGATATATTGTTATTGTAAAACTATCGATTATAGCCACTTTTAGTATTTTTAATTGATTATTATCGGACAAGAGTCTAAATTATATATAGAAAACCAGATTGTAATTCTGAGATTTTTGATGTGGGGCTGACGCATTTAATTGCATGTTAAAGTATCAGGAGTTTTACAAGAAGTTCCATAATGTAAAAATATATGTAAGAATATAGGAGGGGCCATGAAATTGATTTACCCGCAAATATTTGTTTTATGAAGACAAATAACAGGGTGATATGAAACACTGCACAAAGGAGGCATTCACACACACACACACACACACACACACACTTTCTCTCTCTCTCATACACACACACACACACAGACATACTGTCGCACTCATTCATTCATACGTTTTCAAGCATACAAACACAGAGTCAATACACACACAAACATAAACACAGAAACCCATTTACTGCAACCTCACACACACACACACACACACACACACACACACACACACACACACACACACACACACACACTTAAATAAAGTCATCCAGATACACACTCATTCATGATGTCTTGTACATACACACCCACACAGCATTAACAGAGCACCGTAGAAGTTAAAGAGGTTGTGTGTGTGTGTGTGTGTGTGTGTGTGTGTGTGTGTGTGTGTGTGCGCGTGCATTTGTCATGTGTGTGTCAGCCACTAATTGGACTGAGTTTCACTGAGCAACAAAAGATCAGGCTCGAAAATTCCAGCTCTGGTTTGTACAGGCTCTGCTTTGTTGTCCCTTCGCCTCTGTTTGTTCTCTTCTAATGCTGTGTTAACAGTTATCTCTCTCCCTTTCTCACCCTCTCCCTCTCTCACCCCCCTCCCCCTTCCCTGTCTCTATGTGTCTTTCTTTCAATCTCTCTCACTTTCTCTCTTTTTTCGTGCGGCCCATGAAAGGCTTTTTGCCCCAAACGAAGCTCAGTTACCCCAACTGCTCAGAGGCAGGCAAATCCCAGAGGCCAGAACTTGCGAGGTGCTTTTCACATTAACTCACAAATCTCTCTCTCTCTCTCTCACACACACACACACACACACACAGACACACACATACACACACACACACACACACACACACACACAAACACACACACACAAACACACACACACACACACACACTGCAGGAACCTGTTGAACAAACAAAATGAGCCCCAGACCTTCAGTGGAGTGGACCGTTGTCACCGTCTCCATCTATGGGAAACTTGCCGTCCCCCTCGGTGCTGAACCTGGACCTGGGCTTTTGGTTGGATTTTTCTGCTGATCTTGAGGCAGGATAAAGCTTGGGGATAGGATGATGATCGGGCTGCAAAGCACTGAGGATGGTGGCGGCGGCGGCGGCGGTGGTGGTTGTGGCCACACGGACATACTGAGCACTGAGGAGCTGGAGTGTAAGATCTGCTACTGCGCATACAACCTCGGGAGTCGCAGGCCAAAGGTGCTCGAGTGTTGCCACCGTCTGTGCGCTAAGTGCCTCGCGAAGATTCTGGATCTGGGTGAGTCGCCTCCCAACGCCGTGGTGTGCCCGTTCTGCCGCTACATCACCAGACTGCCAGGGGAGGCGGTGAGCAGTCTGCCAGATGACTGCAACCTGGCGGCGGCACTGGCCCTCCGAAGTAGGAATCAGAGGAACCTCCACTTCCACCAAGAGGTGCCCACAGAGCTGCTCCTCAGCCCTAGGCGCCTGAGCTCGCTGATGGGTAGCAATGGGATGTCCGCTTCCCCTGCCTCCTCCACTTCTTCCCCTACTACCTACTCCTCCATCCGAGGCTCCCCTAACTTTGTGGTCATCACCATCATGGAGCCTCCGCCGGCACCTTCCTCAAACCAGGACCTCCCCCACCAGCCACATGGATCTCACACATCAAACCGGGGCTACCGCTCATCCAGTCTCGACTCCATGGCGTCCATCACGCAGAGGTGGACGGTGTGGAACTGCGCGGCCCTCCTGTGCCAGACCTCGGCCCGGGCGCTGGTGTGGGTGCTGGGGCTTCTGTACTTCAGCTCGCTGCCCATGGGGGTTTACCTGCTCATCATGCAGAGGACAACGCTCGGGGTGCTGCTGGTGAGCCTGGTTCCGGCCAGCCTCGTCATGATCATGGTCTACGGATTCTGCCAGTGTATCTGCCATGAATTCTGGGACTGCATGCCACCATAATGAGTGCTGATGAATGGGCAATGGTTTGCTTTGAATATACTTGACAATAGATGTCCAGAATTCACTAATGGGGATGTTACTGTGTAACTGATCATGTGAACGTTTCCTTCAGTGGCAGAAAAGTGATCTTTTTCTTTATTGAAGAAAAGCACAAGAACGTTATGTACATTACAAATGGAGCTCACAGTTTGGGGATTTTTATTATTATACACGTTAATTTGTGCATTTTTTTTTTTTTAGCTTGATAGCCAACTAATTACCCAGTAGAGCTCAAAGTGACAGATTTAGCTAAAACTTTCGTGCCAATTCTGGAGGAATCTGCTAAATATTATACATAATACTGTTGTAGTGAGAAACCTGAAGGAATTTAAGGTGTTAATAATAACTGTCTCTGACACCTGTCGATCTAATTTGTGATCTAACAGTGGTTCTAAGCCTTTTCAGATTGTGTTACACCCATAACTGCATCAAATGTGAACTTTAACATCACAGAGTCCCGAGAGTTCTTGAAATCAAGATGAGCAGCAAGAGTGTTGTCAAATATGCACAAAAAAGAGAGATCGGTGGGTTTTCTCATCATGATAGAATCAAATGAGAGAGTTACAAAATTAAACATGATATACAGTCGTTTGATCCTGAAATAAATTGGCTGATATACCAGTGAATATTGTCATTGGTGATTTTTGTTAAAGCTCCAGAGCCCCTTTATACATGTCTTGTTTCTAGGTGCCATTCAACTTTTCCCTAATATTTAGAGATTTATGTCATGCGGCATTTGTCAGTTTAAGAAATTTTGGTTGTTTTTTTTTAGAGGAGAATCATGACACCAATAAAGCTAAAGAAAAACAAAAAAAAAACAGACCCTGCCATTGTGGTTCCACAAGAAGAGCATTCACATAAAGACCCAGGTTCAACCCCTGGCAGTCGGAGTGCGAAGCTGGGAAGCCAGTGAGGGATTACTCCTCTGTTGGTACAGTAGCTCCTCCTTGCCTATGTGAATGAGGAAAATTTGGGGGAAAAGAGTGCAGATTTTATGTTTTGTAACGAAAAAGCAACCGAAAGTTGTCAGACGATCTGCACCATTATGATTTTTGGATTGTTTCTTCTCTGACAAACACTGCAGACATATCAATCAATTGTATTCAGCTTTTGAAGGTTGTTCACTTTGTGAATATTTCTTTTGTTTTGAGGGGTTGCCGTTAAAGGACAGGTTCGCAGTCGTTCAAGTCTGCCCAAATGATTCCCCCTGTTCATGCTGACTATTAAGAGCTGTCTTTCTGCACTGTAAGTATTGGGGGCACAAAACCCGAGGTCTTTGTTCCATTCCAAAGTTTATCTGAAGTTAACATGAGGTTTCAGCGCTCGGTGTTAATCAGTTCATGTTGTTATCTTCCAGAGGTGCCATCTTTTTCAGTACAAATTCCAGCTTTGTGTTACTATCCCTCCTCCGCAGCCCAGTAAGGAAACACTATCATGGGGAAACACAAAGAGGAAATTCTGTACTAAAAAGAGTGTGAATTTAATTTTAGTAACTAAGTCTGCTTTATCTTTAGCTTCAGATAAACTTTGGAATATATTTGCGCAGAACGAGCACTGGAGCACTAGATTTTGTCCCCTATTGCTTCCATTGGAATCATGTTTGGAGGGGATATCTTAATGGGCAGTATGGACAGGAGGAACGATTACAACACGCAAGAACTCTTTCAGTGTACATATAGGTATTTGATTTTTGTATTGCATTGTTTTCAGACAGATTTCAAAAAATCTGTTTAAATAATTGTCAGTTTTCTACAAGAAAGCTTTTATTTTCATCAAGTATGATGAAAATCTTAATCATACTTGATGAAAACGATCACAAGCCTGTAATAATCTTTATTGGTAACACTTTGATTTAATTTCCACTATTTAGAATTTATATATGCATATATTGAGTTTTTATTAATGTATGTTTGGACACTCATATGTGGTGGCTGCTGTGTAAACAGATAATGTATGAAAATATAATAAAACAGTTGTCTACAATGTCAACAATGTCTAAGTTATAATTGTTAAATACTGTCCATTAATAAACACTTTAAAATGTCCTTGTAGCTGCTTACAACTACATTATAATGTGTTAAAAAAGCATGTGTTAAATGGTTTGTATACTACTTATAAACACTAAATAAGGGAACTTAAAGTAAAGTGTAACGTTTTAATTTTTATTTATAAAACACAAGTCGTAAAGTGCTTCACGCAAGGCAGCAAATTAAAATCAACAAATTATAAAAACATTACATTATATAATAAAACACATACAACTATTTGCAGCTATGTAAGATTAATTATTTTTAATTATTTTATGTTACATAGCAGTTTCAAGTAAATTAAAAGTTCAAATAAACTCAGGATGCTTTGGTGAAGCCACTATGTCCTGGTTTGAAAGCCTACCTCACTCGCTGTGGTGAGTTTGAGCCTGAACCACCAGAGGGTGCTGTGACAGCACTCCCCTTGCCTCCTCCCTTCTTTATGGGACGTCCTGCACATTTATCTATATCCACTGTCTTCGTTCCGTTCGTCAGTGCTTGTATTAAATGAGTGGAAATCGTTGGGATGATCCTCCACTGCGTCACAGAATTCCCTCTTGTCCCTGTCAATGAAAACAGAAATTCCAGTACATAAAAATAAATAAATAAATAAATAATCAGTGATGTTCCCGAGATCCAGATATGAAATGGCAGACAGAATCGCCTCTGCTTCAAATCACACTGAAGCTGTCTCTCTGTTATTGTCTGAACTGCAAAAGTCAGGGCCAGGATAACTCTCTGTGGGGCCTGGATCAAAATTGAGCTGTGGGTCCCCAGACCACCCCCTGTTACTCCCACTCTCTGTGTGTGTGTGTGTGTGTGTGTGTGTGTGTGTGTGTGTGTGTGTGTGTGTGTGTGTGTGTGTGTTGTATGTATCAGTTATAGAATATGCATTGTGTAGGAATGACAAATTGACATGATGCTAAATAAAGTGAAATAATAAAAGCTTTGAAACTGCATGTCGTGCCTCAAGATTACAGAAAAATGCTAGTATACCTTAAAGGTGCTCGGTAGAGTTTTTCCTGTTAACAAACAAAAGTTGTTTACATTCAGCGTTTTTCTCATCAAGACACACTGAATACGTGTGTGTCCTTAAAGTCTTACAAACGGTTTATTTAAACAGCGCTTTATGTAGCACAGGGGGGCCAGAGCTTAAAGATTACAAAGTGCTTCACAAAAAGTGAAAAAAACTTCTTAAAAAAAGTAAATCACATCACAACGTACACGCTACACACACCGACCAAAATATCACATAAATACCAGACAAGATATATCACCCATATTAAATCGAGTTATAAAAGCCTTTCAATAAAAATAAGTCGAAAGGCTCCAGCAGAATAGCGTAAAAACAGGGTACCGCGTTGTGCGCCTATGGTGCGTACAAACAAAGTGAGGACCCGCTCATAAAAACGTTGATCTATAGCAGTAGTGGTGGTCAGAAACTTCACAGGGTACCTTTAAAGATCCCATCATTTTAAGCTTGTGCTTTTAGTTGTGCACAGAGTATTACACAAAATAAGTCTACGATTAATCGAGTTACTACAAACACACCCCCCAGTGGACCTGGAGACTTCAGGCCCCGTGAGGGTCGGGGGCTTTGTAACACCAAAAAAAGATCATATCATTTGCAAAATAACATTTAGCCCTAAAAGCATGTAGAGGTAATGCCGAGGTACTGCACCTTGATCACGTTTCAAATAGATTTCCTGAGAAATGAGTCCTGTTATTTCTGATACTTAAGTGTAAATTCCAAAAGCCGTTTTGAACAGTGCCGGAGGAGGTGTTGAGATCCTGTACTCAAGTAAAACTACAAACACATTAATGTAAAAAAACTCCATTACAAGTTAGAGTACAAAGGTGTTATCAGCCAAATGCAAAGTATCCAATGTGAAAGTACTAATTTCACAGAAAGTGAACGATTATTAGACTGTTGATACAGATGCTTCAGTGTGTACGTTTTCTTTGTCTTTATGTATTTATTTATTTTTTTTACTTTTCTCTCATCTTTGCCTTTTTATCCGAATTTAGTTAATTTTGTCACTTTGAGTTAGTTAAATGAAACCATCACCATGAGAGGTTTAGAGAGGATATCAGTCTGACAACTCACAGACATCTGAAGAGTGACAGGTTGTAACATCTCGTAAAAAAGGTTGGAAAGAGGTTTAATCTCTAACAATTTGTTGTATTTTATAATGTCATCATGGGCTTTAAATCTTAAACTGAGAAATAACTACAGCTGCAAAGTATATGTAGAGGAGTTAAAACTAAAATATTTCCCTCGGGAGTGTAGCAAATGAGTAAGAAGTGCAAAGGGGCATTAAATGGAAATACTTGTGTAAAGCACAAGTACCTCAAAGTCATACTTGAGTAAAATACTTGAGTGAATGTTCTTGGTATCGTTGGTTTGAAATCACGGGCAGTTACTTGTACTGCAGTGAATGCTTTTCTTAACTTATTATTTTCAGTGTTACATGAGAATTTGTTCCATCACTGATGTGGGCAAAAGCCTCTCAACCGGCCGTCCAAACGGGTTATAAAACAAACACTGTGGATCTGGTCCCGGTACAGCTTGTCCTCACTCCGCGTCTGCAGCATTCGTCTTGCTGACGATAAACAGTCCAGGCCTTCTACCATTTCTGTTTTCCAGGGGACTCTGAATCTGAATCCGAGCAAGTGCTTCCCTACAGGGAGCGTAACATCATTTCAGATTCCTCTTTAGTGATGCAATGAACATTCCCACATGTTGTTGGTGCGAGGGACGTTCACAGACAAGCCAGAGTAAAAAAAAAACAAAAAAAACAAAACCCTTCAGCCCCTACTCTACCTCACGTCTCTGATCAGAGCTGTTGGAAACAACAACAACACAACAAAACGTGACGGTTTAAAGGAACTGTGTTTATGTTAGTTCATTCATGGCAATCGTGAATAACACATTACCGCCAACCATTCGTCAAATCACGCTTTCGTGTTTTAGATGTTTGTTTTGACAGAGTCTTTTGGCTCAGTGTTACATACATTACCAGGCAGCTACAATCATTTCTATGAAATGATATCAACCGGCAAGGCTGGATGACCATCTGGGCACCTGGCCCAGGGACCCAGACCCTCAGGAGCCCCAGCGGCTCTAAATACACTGCGCGCTAAATCGTTATTGGTAATTTGATCAGTTGCAAATCTGTTGTCAAAACATTCATCACAGCACACTGAAATGATGAGATCCTTGAGGTGGTTCCTGCACTTCTTTTTAAATCCCTGCAACCCTATCTTGCAACAATTACATTTATATGCAACTAATTTGCAACAAAAATACACAAAAAATAGTCCCACCTGGGTTATGTTGCTTATCAACACAACCCAGGAAATGTTGTTGATTACCGTATCTCCCAAGTCACAAAATGTTGACACTGAATGTTCTGCGCTGAATGTGCAAAATGTTCACCGACGGCGTATTTAATTTCTTTTTACTACCATATCCATCCTTGCGATACAATATCCGCTAGTGGCAACTAGAGCTAATAAAACTTCCAGCACTTCGTTATGGTTTTGGAAAGATCGTGGTCTGAAAAAGTCCGCAGGCACTCGAATCATGTGACCGCCCCACGCGTGTACTTTGTTAACATTGGATCGAAACCGCGATCTCACCCTGACCTTAACCAAAGGTTGCCAAATTCAAACGCCAAAAGTCCTGCATCTGTACACCCACCATCCAACCCAACCGCCCCCCTGATCCGTAGGCAGTACATAAGCCTGTCCCACAGTGGAAAAACGCTGCCAGCATTTTCTAGGCTCAAACTATGTTCCACCTCAAAAGGCATCTGGAAAACAAATTGTAGTAGTTAAACATAGGAAAAATTTCTAGGAAACAGATTTGGCGCTGTGTCAAACTGCAGTCTACCATTTTAATTAGGATTGATAACACGCTAGGATGCTGCCTATTCCTGGATAAATTGGTGTGTAATCAAATAACAATAAAGTACCTGATGACACACAGCAAAGGTGGGGACAGGTCGTATTCCAGCACAGGAGGACTCATTGGGTTTTGCAATCCTGTCTCCTAGAGATGACATTCACGTATCACTAATTTGTTTTGCCAGTTATGTCGGCTAGGGTTAGGTTTTTTTTGGGAATGTCTATTCCCAGGGAACGAAGCGCCACGTTCTTCTACCCCGTTTGGGTTGAGTGTTAATGAAAGACATTTCAGATTTTCAACCAATCTTTCTCTAACCCTGAGCAAGTGCTTTACGTGCCCAAACAGGACCGTGAAAAACCGTTAATCGTGCTTCAGCTGCTACGAGTGGACACTGTAGAGAAAACCAATCAAATACTGTACGTTGTCACTTTTGCACATATGTTCGGTAGGAACATTTTGTGACGTGGCAGATCAAAAATGTTTCCCTCAGTATGATGATAAAAAAAACTCTTATATGTCTTATCTGCATTCTGCATTATCTTTCACTCAAAACATGTTTTCTGTTGCACATTAGTAGTGTACGAACAGAATTTCTAGGGGACGGATTTGGTCTCCGAGGCTCTTGGCAAAATCTAATGAAGCTGCCACGCGTGGCCTGTTGTGTGCGCCGTATCTGATTGGTGCCTAAAGAGGAGGTGTGCCGAATTTACACATCAAAGTCTGTTTATGGGTCTTGGGGAGCACTACTGCATACGTTATTATAGGCGCCAGGGGCCATGTTTGAACAAGGAAGGAGAACGGGTGGAATAAAAAATTACAATGCCCTGGTTCTGCCGCACTGATTTCGATACCTTTTTTTTAACTGTCCGTGGTGAGTCTGAGAATGTTACAGAAGTGCAATGCTAAATTTGTGGAGTGCTCTTTTAAAGGCATCAGGATAAATATACAATGCACAAAGAGTGGGAGGAACCAGGAGGTCAACAGAACACAAGTATAGAATTAAGTGTACACTGAATAAACGTGCACACACGGAGGGAGAGATCTGTTTTTTAACAATCAGGTGTTAAAAAGAGGTGGTATAATAGATATCTAGGACACTGTAATGATAAAAATAAAATAATAGTGCTTAAAAATAGGCGATGAATAGAGAATACTGATGATGATGATGAGTCAGTGACTGTGTCTACCTTGTAAGCCTATTGATGAGTTAGTTGTTGCCCTGTCTGCTGCACCTCCACTGCTCACTTTGTGTATTTACTTCACATTCCCATAGGAAGTGAGTGGAGCCGCTCACAGCCAATCAGATTCGCAGCTATCGCTCCGACAACAAACAAAAGATCGAGGCTAGCCGAGATTCTCGGACTTAGTCGATCCGTCTAGCCTAACGTTAGTTCTTACTTTGCCTCCAACAAGGACCCGCTCGTCTGTCTTTTAACCACTTTCTTCGGATCCTGTGCGGCACACAGACTTCTTCTAGTGGCTTTGCGTCAGCTAATGTCAGCCTGAGCCATTTCAGCGAACGCTTCGCCTGTGCTGGCCAAGCTAAACGCGTTAGCACGGTTAGCTACTCGGCTAACCAGCTCTAGCTGCCTCTCCGCTACCAACGAAGACAGTTAGCTTAGCCTGCTAGCTAGCTAGCTAGCTAGCTAGCTTTGCTAGCTAGCCCCCCTCCCCCCTCACCACCTCCTCCTCCTCCTCCTCCACCTTAACAAACTCGATACTGACTGAGACAAGTGGCTCTGGCTTGTTGCTGACAAGCCATTTCACTACTACTTGTGTCGTAGCCATGTCTGGGCAGTCGTCCGGCTGTGGGCTTCTCATGTCGGTTGTTGTCCACGGAGACGCGGCTCTGAACGAGCAGGAAAAGGAGCTCAACCAGCGACTCCGACGGCTCTATCCAGCCGTTAATGAAAACGAGACTCCGCTTCCTCGGTCCTGGAGCCCGAAGGACAAGTTTAGCTACATCGGGCTCTCTCAGAACAATCTCCGCGTACACTATAAAGGTATGACACAAAGACACACTCTTAGTTAAGCACTTTTATTAGCCATGGCTAACGCCAAGGTTGCTAATGTTAGCTTAGCTTGACGGTTAGCGGATCAAAGCCAGCTGCCGTTGTGGCTAAAAACAAAGTGGGCTAGGCTAACAGCTTCATCAACAACAAGGCAGAGGACATCTTGCAACTCGACCAGCTGGCGAGGTGTATCCACAGCCAAAACTGACCTACTAGCTCGTTAGCTTCCCTGTCTACATGTATAAGAACTGTCACCAAGAACGCTTTCACGGCGGATAATCTGTCAGGCTGTCTTTTGAAATATAACATGTGGATTGTGGAATCATTATTAAAGAAAGTACTATGTAGTGCTGGTTAGGCTCGTTGTGAGTCACATAATCATTCCCGTAAACCAAAATGGACTAGGACTAGACAGCGTCTTGGTAGGCTAATGTAGCACTACTAGGTGATTAAATTACATGAAATACGCAGTGTCAACTATCACTATTAGTCTAACTTACTCAGTAGAATTGACAGGCTTACAGTGAAGTAGTTATTGATGGCTGGCTGGGTATAGATAGGCCTTTGCTGCTTAGGGTTTGATATCAAGTGTCTTGTCTGACATTCAGTTTGGACTAGTGGCTTAACAAAGCTGTCAAGAGGGTTTTTGGTGTAGGCCTACAAGAAAAGGCTTAGGGTTAGGGGGTTTTTTTTGCTTTTTTTTTAAGTTAAAAAAAAAGGTGTAACTGCTTCCTGGGTGTGTTCTACTATTCTGGGTTTGACCAGCATTCAACACAAACCCTTCCTTGTTATAACTAGAATTTTCTCTATTTGTACAACACATCCATCTGAATATCTTATCTTATAGCAGGTAATCAGATGTTGAGTAACTTTAGCATTCACACATTGGGAACTTTTACATGAACCACCAGCAGAGAGCAAAAACAGATCACCACTTGGAAAGTAACACTTTTTGAATACTGTATTTCCACAGCAGTGTTAATCTGAAAATTTAAGGCAGTCTGTGATTAACTATGTTTACAATGTCGAATGTCCTAGTATTTTGGCATTGGATGGAATCAAAATCACATCGGCATTAGTAAACTGAAAATAGACTAATTTAAACTTAAAGTTAGTCTTGGCCTAATCTATCATCATTTTATAATTAAAAGTAAATCTAAAACCCAATTAACATAAGCTTCCACTAGTTATTTTTACTACAACTAAATGTCACTTGTGCCCAAATATCATAAGCAGTGGAGCTGAAATGATTAATTAATTAATCAGCAACTATTTTTATAAGTAATTGTTGTCAGACAACGGAACAAGTACGAAATAGTGACTGAAACGTGGCTCATTAAGACTAAATGTTAACTAGCAGTCACTTCCAAGCCATTTCCAAGCTGCTGCTCTGTTAAAATCCCGATTTTTATAACCACGATGTCGTCTGACAGAATCACCAGACACACAAGTTAAAGACAATGGCTGTGCTGTGATTTCGGCTGTATGTACTTGTATAGTGATCACTCAGAGAGAAAGTTAGAAGCTCATTAACATCTCTGTCAGCTGCTGTAAGGTCAATTGAATGAGACGCATAGAGAGGTGGGCCTGTGGAGTGAAAGCCCGACGTTGCACTCGCGGGACAACGCTGGCGACTCTTCTACGGAAAGTAGCTAAGGTTTGTCCAAAAAGCATCTACAGTGCTTTGGTGAAGAAAAGTCACTGAAGGGGTCTGAAAAGTCTGTAAATCTAGCAACAGAAGAGCTAAGTTGGCAACACTGCCTGAAAACGCCCCCCTATGTCGTAATAGAAACTGTTTTGTATCTATTAATTATGAAATACAAACAACCAGTGGTGTAACTTTGTCACTTAGTCTGTTAGTCACTCAGTCACGGACATTCACGTTTATAGGCCTGGCCTTGCCTTTGCTTTCCAGCTAAAATAACATAGCTGTTTTGCAATGATGTCACACATAGTATCTGTCAGGTGAACTTCCTGATACGATTAACATACTCATCATGACTGTGCCACATTTTAGGATACCTAAAGCAGGTAACAAAACAAAAGGGGGAAATTTATCTCAGAAAGTAGGAATCTGCATTATTATGAAAATGTCAAATACAACACAGCAACATGCCATACCTCATTCCTTTTTATCCCGATTAATTGATAACTCGACACAACATTTTGTGGGATTTTTTGGGATTTTTCACTATTTTTTGTTGTTTTATGGATTAAAATGAATTTCATGTTTTATAAGATTAATCTCAATGAAAATTAATTAAAATTGAAAATGATAATTTTGTTGTAACCGTAGTTTTGAATACAGACCCTGTGGGTGTTGTATTTTTTTCATTTTCTCTACATTAATGATGTATTTACCTAGCAACATTTTGACACAAGAACAAATGTCAAATGTAGATGGAGACTTTATTTTACTCTATCTACTTGAGTTCATTTTCCAGATTTAGGGGGTCTTGGGTATTCCTAAGCAATATCATCCAGAACATTAATTAAACCTGCTCCTTGAAACAGACTTCTTATGAGATGGTCAAGTCTTAACAATTCTGACCGGTAACCTACCATCATTTATACAGCTGAAGAAATAGAAAATGTCTTGTCTTGAGTTGAACAATAAGAGAAAAATATCTGATTGGGATTTTATTTTATTTTTTGGCCAGTATTTCAATTTTTGTAGATTTAAACTCCAGGACTATATTGTTTTCTGCGTAGTATTAAACAAGATGAGTATAGTTTATATATAGTATTTAGGGTTGCAGCGGTTTACCAGTTTCACAGTATACTATGGTATGAAAATGAATGGTTAACATACCATGTATTTACTTATTAGCGATATTGAAGAAATAATGCAACCGAATGGAGAATTGTGCATGCGCATATCCTTTCCCCCTTGGCTGCCCGTCACTCGGCAACTGGCACCGCACATGCATACATGCAGCGGAGAAAGTGGCAGAGAGAAGTGAGACTGATATCACCAATCTCCATACCCCAAAAAAGAATAGCAGCTGCGTGGGATTATTTTGGATATCCCAAAAATGAACGTCGGGTTGTCCTCGAGGATGGATATCCAGTTTTAAAAAAATGTTGGACGCAAAGTGGCTTCCAAAGGAGGAAACGCATAAAACATGTTCGCCAATCGTCGATAGCACTGTCCCTCCATGCAGATCAAAGTACGTGTCCCGCTTTTAACTTCAATCCCTAATGAAAAAATTTGTGAACATTTCAACGTCGATCATAAAATGCGCTATCAAAATTATTTTCCACATCCCGGCTACCGGACACATCTGCATTGTCTGTCCATTCGCTAACCTCTGACTTACACATGCTGATCCCGATCTAACCCCATGAAGAAACACACACACAAACTTTCCCGGCTCGGGGGGATGACATAATTTAGTGTGAGTGTATGTGTGTCTGAGAGTTAAAGGTACAGAGAGAATGAGTCTGACTGCGTTGCCGCACACTTTTACTTGTAACAGAGTACTTTTTTATAGCGTGGTATTAGTAGTTTTACTACTAAACTGGCTGATTTTAGCTCACATTTAGTAAGAACTTGACATTACTCAGTATTACCAAGTATAGTCATAAGTCAAGTATAGTCAAAACTTTATTAATAACAGCAACCGAGTTGTCCACTTATAGTATTCACTGCAAAATGCTGCATTTCTGATATCTGACCCCTAATGATGCTGTTGACAGCTCTACGCTGTAGCTGCTTGAGCTAACATTAACTTAGCAGTATGAGTTTCTCCAGAACCCAGGGGGTCTAGATTCAGAGCATTTAAGGGGATAATATTAGAACCACTGACACATCCTGTGCTCAGGTGTATTCATAAAATTTTTATCTAGTAAAAAGCCATTATATGCTTTGGGATCAGTAAGCCAATTCTCCCTCTAATAAACCAGAAGGGCAATTTTTTCTTTAAAGCAAGCCCCTCACCAAATCCCTTCTCAACACCCTGTTTCATGTGGAATACAGTCCTGGTCAAAGTAAAACATGAGGTTTTATCATTCTGTTTGGCTGCTTTGCTGCCTCTGGTACTGGAGGTATTGAACATATCAAAGGAATGATGAAATCAGAAGATTACTGAGGCATTTTAGAGCGAAATGTGCTACCCATTGTCAGAAAACTAGGTTTCAGGTGAAGTTCTCGGGTCTGCTTCAGCAGGGCGACAGAATGTTTGGTTGAAAAGGAAAAGATGGACTGTTTGAAGTCCTGTACTAAATCCCATTGAAAACCTTTGGAGAGAGCTGAAATCTGCCGTGGCAAAAAGGGACTCCTGCAAACTTTAAAGAGCTTGAACGCATAGCAATGGAAGAGTGGCAGGAACTACCAGCAGACAGGTACAAGAAGCTTCTAGATGGCTACAAGAAACATTTAGAGGCTGCTGTTGTTGCTAAAGGTTCTAATGTTCTAATAATAATAATAATAATAATAATTGTGCCCAGGGTACATTTTGTGTTTGTATTATTTCACTATTCTGCAAGTTTTGTTGTTGTTGTTGTTGTTCAATAAATGGACATTTTATTAAATATTCTGATTATATAAAATTGGTTCATTTGCATTCATTTCTGAAGATATTCTAAATTCTGTACTTGAAATTCAGGGGTGCCAGTAATAATTTCACTAGGACTGTATCTGTCAGAACATATAAAAATCATGAATAGAACGTAAATTATGAAAATATTATACTCAGAAATACTGCTAATACACATTTACCTGAACAAACATTGGGAAAAGCGCTATTTGTCTTCAGGGTGTTTTCTTTTTAGATCACAACTTAGGTTGTAAAACTTTTATGTATAGAGTCTCTGCAGATGCCCCATCTCTCTTCTGATCCAACTTGACAGGAACATTTGACACTCAGTGTAGTGTTCTGTCAGTGCAGGGAAATAACTGAGTGGTATGGCCAACATTCACTTTTGGGTTAAAACTTGACATTGAAAACTGCAGGAGCAGTATGGTCTCTGCTTCTTAAAGGCATGTTTTGATCAGGCTTTATCATTGTCAGGATCTGGGATTCAATCTCCTCTACAGCCACTCGTGCTGATAATCTACAAACAATCCTGCACTGTGCTTTGAATCAAAGTGAATCAAAAGTGGTGGTCATCAGCCGAAGTAGCAGCAGAAAAGTTTTTGGCTATCTTTATACATACCATTTCTATCACTTCATGATAATAGAATGATCCAGTATCCATTTGTGCTAACCACACCCTGTTGCACTCGTCTCTGTGTTTTACCCTCACCTCAAGGTCATGGCAAAACCCCTAAAGATGCAGCGTCTGTACGGGCCACCCACCCCATCCCAGCCGCCTGCGGGGTCTACTACTTTGAGGTGAAGATCATCAGTAAAGGCCGTGATGGGTAAGGACACACTACAAAGCAAAACATTCCATTTCACCACTTTAGCTATGTTAGCAGCTTGGCTCAGGGGATGGAGGTGTCCTGACAGTTTCTCCAACACTTTGGTCCAAAGTAAAATATTATTATTACAACTATTAAATTGGTTGTCATGAAGTTTGGATGAATTCCAATGAGTTTGTTGAGCCACTGACTTTTCATCAGCACAATCAGCAGGTGAAAAGTTCACTTGTCTAACGATTCAGTTCCAAACTTTTTTTCTGTGAAACTATTAACTGAATTCCCATCAATATAAGTTGCGTGCCAAATTTTCTGTAACAATATGCTTGTAATTTATGTGTTTGTCCTGATGATTTTATATTTAATTTTTTTATACGCAATAAGAAACAAGATTTAATTCAACTATATTTTGGTCAAACTAACAAAATGAACTTAAAATGTTACATAGTAAATGTAAGCATATTAACATGCTACCTGTACGCGTATTAGCATGCTTACCTGCTATCATGCTAATTGTTACACGCTAAACATTAGAATGTTAACATGTCACTTGCTTTATTTTAATAAGCCAATATTAGGATGTTAGCGTGCTAACATTAGCAGTCAGCTTATAGCACAGTGGAACTGTACACTAATGCTAATGAACACTGAGCCAAATCTAACAGCACTAGGAGTTTGTTTGTCACTCACTAGAACAAAAAAAAACTAAAGTTTTTATTTGACGTCTAAAAACTTTACAGCTTCACGGGACCAGGGGCGAGGGTTTTGATTTTAAATATTGTCGATCCACTAAATGCCCCACAGACTCAACTGTCGTAACTAATAAGCTGCTCACGTGAGATGAGATATAATTTTTCACAAAGTATAGACTTGGTCAGACCTTTAAAAATTTGGTAACAATCAAAGCTAATACAATTAATTAGTCTAATCTGGATTTTCTGGATATGCACTGTAGCCCTGCAGCATTTTGACTCTTATGTTAGCTGCTTATTATTATTATAACTGCTATAAACTTTGGCCTGTTAATTTTGGCGCCGGGGGGCATCTAAAGCACTTTATTATGTCTCTTGTAGGAAGTCTCGATTATCTCATCTTTTTATGGCAGATCAGAAATCATCTTAACAAAACCTGAAAGCACACAGGAGATTACAGTCCTATTCTCCTTCTCTTCATACTTGAGATTCTTATAAAATTTGTTTGAGCATTCTGCCATGTCACACCTAATAAAACAAGTCCTAGAAATGTTTTGTTAACTCATTAGGAACCCAAACTGTAAATCATTATGAATCATTCGGTTATGCATTGGAGTCATCAGCTGAGTTTATTCAATACATGCCCCGTTAAACAAATTAGGTTTTTAGAAATTCATAGTACGATTCATAGCACACAAAAGTCTAATGAAGTGAAAGCATGATTAAAATCCTCAAAGCGCTGGAGGTCAATTTGTAATCCTAAATGGAGACTTCAGTTAGCTAAAGGGATTTATTTTACAGTTTAACAGCCACAAGTCACATGACTTCACTGGTTATTTTCAACCAACTGAACCTCCTTGACCCAAGATGTCTTTTTTGATTGTCCAAAAAAAAAAAAAAAACCCTCCACATTTAGTTGGATTACTGTCATGGTGTCTGTAATGCTTAGAAAACAGGAAGGTAAAATTAATTTGCTTCAGAAGTTTTAATAACATATTTATTATTTATAACATTTTCAGCCAGACTAGCAGCTTGGCACTAGGGATTGCATTGTCAGTCCAACATTTAAGCCTGAAATACATGTATCTCTACTAAGGGCTGCAATTAATGATTATTTTCATTATCGATTAATCTGCTGATTATTTTCTCGAGTACATGATTAATCGTTCTGGCCAAAGACATTAGAAAATAGTTGAAAATGCACATTACAATATCCCAGAGCAGCAGGTGATGTCATCTAATGTCTACTTTTGTCTGACTAACTGTCCAAAACCCCGTTTTTCATCCATCCAAAGCTTTTGCGTTTGGATGTGTACTGAGAGTTGCAACCTTACAACCTCACAGGCTGTAAGTGCTGTAAACAATCAGATATGGATGATGGTGAGGTGTTTAGGATGTTTATCAGATAGGCGTGATTGGTGGCTGGTTTCTTCCTCTTCGTCTTTTCTTTTATATGTACAAATAAACTCTCAACTGTCTGTTCCACAGGTACATGGGCATCGGCCTCTCGGCTCAGGGTGTAAACATGAACAGACTCCCTGGTAAGATGATACTTTGTGTGTATTTGTTTCATGTCATTGTTTATTGCTACTGCCATTGGGTGTGGTGAAAAGAATTTTTCTGTCTGTGCGTCACTGTGTGTGTCTACTGTATATTACACCAGCAATCTTTTGCATTTGTGCGGGTGTCATTTTGCACAGTTCGTCTTCTTTCTTTGGCGAGGCTGAAATACAGGATTTCTACATGTGTGATAAGCCTAGAGAGGTCAGGAAAATGTATGAAAGTGGTAGTTCCATACAGCTGAGTCGTTCCTTCTCATTACATGTGTTAATAGGTACACCATAAAAATAAAACAAAAAAAAACAGAATGTTAAGAATGTAGAGAAAACATGGAAATGAGTAAAAATGAGATGCCATGGCATTTTAAATATTTTGGATGTTGAACTGTTATGCTTTACCAGTATAAAGCTTAACCAAAGCATGCATATCTTACATCAACCTACTCATTGGACACAAAAATCCAAACAAACTCAGAAGTGATTACAAAAGGAGCTGTTGTAATTTCATGCCATTCGTGTTTGCGGGGAGTCAGAAGGAAGTCAGAATGAGTCTCTAACACCCTTGCTCTTAACCGGTTCACCGGGAAAGGACTCTAGTATAAATTGGTATATGGGAACATGTTATAAAGTTTTCATAATACATCCATGATAACACCAGCTATTAGGGCAGCATATAGATTAAATACAACATCTGCAGAGAGAGGTGGTCACTGGCCACTTTTTTATTGATATTTTACTGAGTTCAGAGAGAAATTTGAGACAGTAAACAAGTATGGTACAAGCTAATGTCACTGACCATTAAATTTATTATCGATGCCACATTACGGAACTGTTCAGTTTGTGTATGCACAGAAAATGATTGCTTCTTATGAGGACACAGACTTTCCTACACAATTTTAATAAGTGTTTTTTTTCTCAATTAATGTGGTTTAACTTGATATAGGGGAAAATGCCTAAACAATCCACTACAACATAAAGAAATAGATGTAACAAAGGAAGGCACGGTTTTAGAGCTGCTTGTTAGTATTACAGGGTTTCTGCTGCTACTTGTTCTCTTTGCCGTGACATGATGCCATTAAGAAATCGCTGGAAGATATCAGCCCAGCGCTCCACTGAGGTTATCAGGCCAAACAGGAGCCCTTACAGCCGTCACCAGTCTGAGAACTGGACCCACCCAGGAGCTCCAGACGCTCCATACAAAGATAACAGCAGGGCAAGAGCATACTGCAGAGTCCCAGCTGATAGATAGATGCTAATGAAACTTCAGCAATTGTGAGAAGCTGATGCCAGACTGCTGCAAAGTTGAGTGCTTTCTTCCAGTGATGAATGTGGCAACAGCAGGATTAATTCTGCAGCTCAGCAGTAACTCTCAGGATCCTGCCACTTGGTTTCTAACGTTAAAACAGCCCTGAGGCCATCCATGCTGCAGCAGAGGGTGTTTCTTCCTCCCCTCTCTCTGTGAAACAGATCGGACAAATGCTCCCAGCAGATACACACGCAAAAGTTTAACTCTCTTGAAATTTTACCAGCCTTTTCTGGAGCTTTTAATATCCAAATATAAAAAGGGGTTTTAACGCACTTTTCAGATACATAGTTTTGTTCATTTTGAATGAGCCCAGTCATAGTGGAAACAACAAGCTGTCCGTGTAATTGAAAAGACTGATTTTGCAGGTTCCGTTCCCATATAGTGCCCATCAGCAGTCGGGCATATTCTCTGTCCTTGAGCAAGGCATGGAGCCCCTGCAGCTGAATGTTTGCAGGCTCATATTAAGGTGCCGTGGCTGATAGTTCAGCTTCGCAACCTTCATGAGGTCTCAGATCTCGCTTACCAAAACACATCAGTATTTACTTAAGCATTGGAAGAATGAGACAGAATTTCTACGTCGTAGCCTGGCTAAGTTAAAACAGGATTTGCGTAGTTTGATTGGCTGGTTTGCAGTGAAACGCTCCATTGACATGAACAATGCACATCAGACATCTGGGTCGATATCTTTCTACAGTCCAGCCATCATTTTCGGCAGTTTTTGGTTGACATTTTTCTTGGTGGAGACTATGCAGATTAGTTGAAACTCTGTCAGCATTATTTTGTTTAATTACACATTCACACTGCATTTTAATTACTTTGCAGAAGGCTTGAATACAGCACTAAAGTCATCCTTCTGTTTTCTAGCTTTTGTCAAGTCTTGTATTATTGGTCAAAAATGCCTGGAGTTTTGAAAACACTAATTATTCCTGAATAATGAGTACTTTTTTTTTTTTTTTTTTCTTTTGCATCATCATTTCCATTATGTTTCCACTTCAGTCATGTTTGCAACGGACACGTTTTACAATTTTTGCGATGCCCATATGTGCATCTTGTTTGAATGTGGTGTCAGAATGAACCATCTGTTCATGAACCACCTTTTACACCTTTTTGTTGACTGCATAGCACTCATTCTTGACACTTTTCTATTCACATCCCTCAGGTTGGGACAAGCACTCATATGGTTACCACGGAGATGACGGCCACTCCTTTTGCTCGTCCGGCACCGGGCAACCCTACGGACCCACGTTTACAACAGGCGACGTGATCGGCTGCTGCGTTAACCTCATCAACAACACCTGCTTCTACACAAAGAATGGCCACAGCCTAGGTACGGAGCTCAGAAACCGTTTTGGCCTGATATTCTGTTATATGGGCCTGCATATTAACCTGTGGAAGGATTCGATATTTATTACTTAATACTTAAAAAAAATAATCTCTGCCTACCTGAATGTGTGAAAGGTGCATCAGAGGGCGTTACAAACTAAATAATAATAATAACAACTCACTCAACTCATCTGCGGATCCAGTGAGAGAGACCAAAGTTTTTATTTACTGTTCAAATGTGTTTAAATGTTAAAAATAACTTGGTGCTTAAACTGTGGAAACTGGTGTATTTATACTTTGTTACCCCTGTTTGTTGGTTTGTTTGAATTTTTTTTATTTGTAAGCAGGATTACGCAGAAAGTACTGAACCGATTTTTGCACCGAACTTGGTGGGGGGATGGGGCATTGGCCAGGGAAGGACCCATTATATTCGGGGCAGATCCGAATCATTTACTATGAATTTGAATTTTTTTTGTCTGAAGTCTGATGTATGTTGCTTGATATTGGCCTTGGCAGAGGTTTGCGCTCTACGGTTATTTTAGTTTCAGTCTTATATTAGACTGCATTATTTTTGATGCAAGCACACACTGCTTACAGTCACCATCTTGTTTTCGTTCCTCTACACTGTACAAATTCTACCTTGTACCCTTGTACATGCTGCTACAGCGATACTTGGATACATGTCTGCATAATTTTTCTGCACAACTGCCCCACTGTCTTTCTCATTTACATGAAGTTGAAGAAATCAGGGCGATGGTAACCAGATTACCTCAGTACATGTAAACACTCTGACTGTGGCGTCCTGATGTGTGCAGATATAGAAAGGACTGTTCTACTTTATGCTGACACTTTCTCTCTTCCTGTGCAGGTATTGCCTTCACAGATCTACCAGTAAGTACCCACATTTTGTTCACTTATATGTTGTAAAGACATCTTTTTGGTTTCCATAATTAATCAGGGTTGTAGGACACGGGGCTATTTATAGAAACATGTTTCATGTCCTTCAGAATGTTCACTGTAGTCAAAATATTTACACTGTACAAAATGGATTGGAGGCTTCAGATGTTGATCGGAGAGTTAGTGGTTCTGTGGAAAAAATGAGACACGGGTAGTACAACCCTGAAAAAGAAAAGGATCTTGATGTGTAAAACTGATGGAGTTTCTCTTTAAAGCTGCTATAGTCAATATTTTTATGTTAACTATGGATCATGTGGCTGCTTGTATGTAAAAGGGGTTGCTCGTAGTGACAAACCCACAGGATTATTACCTCTCTGTGGAGGCTTATAGCATTTTTTGGCTCCCTGTTTTGGTTTCACAGCCTGCAACTTTACTGTTTTGGTTTTCTCACTGCTTTCATTGCCTTGTTTTCAGCTGTAGCAGGCAGTTGTTTTCCTCAAAAAATGTAAACTGTAGATCAAGCAGGAAATGGCAGACAGAAGGAGTTAGTGACTAGCTGGTGAACACGATGTAGCATTTAGTGGCTAAAGAGCCAGATATTTCCTCAGGACCTTGTGGAGCGTGAAAGCAGAGCTAAAAGGGGGGGTGAATATTGGACTTGAATTCATGAGTTTGTCAGAAACACGACTCCTTGTGCTTATGTTTCTCTGTGTCTGCTGGATGTGTATTTAGGCAACTGTTTGCTAACACGTTTACCAAATCATCTTTAACAACGGTAATGTCAGCGCCATGTTTACAGCTTGTTTCTGCTGCCACTTAGTGGCCAAAAAATTTGTTATTGAAAGTTTAAATACGACTTGAATAAAACTTTTCAAATACTGTTTGTATCTGAATAGGACATTGTTTGTGTTGCATTATGCTGTTGTGGCTCATTGTCAGGCGAGTCTGACTCTCTCTCACTGTCAGGTCCCATGCTTCATTATGTAAACAGCTCCCACACCAAATGGACATTAATTCTAATGGGATTCATGCATGTATTAACCCCGGTGTTTAAGTTTGTTTTCCCCTTCTTGCTGGGTAGCAAATGAGAACGGGGCCGCCTGTTTTCAAGGGAGAAGAAAATAAGAGTCTTAATGGCAACAATAAACCATTGAGCAACAAAACAGGCTTGGCTGTGAGCCAGACATTCATGTTCCTCCAGAGTTGTGCAGTGAAGTGCGTCACCTCGGCACAGCTGACCTTTGTGGTTATTGGACCATGACAAAGGCAACTTTCAGAGACACACACACCTTTGTACTACTGTTCTTATGGCCGCTTTAGTCAACGAATTTATCCCCTAACAGTTCCTTTACCCAGAAATATCATTAACCTTTCCTCTATGTCTAGACTTAGTCCTATCTCTTTTTGAAGATGAGTCCTAACTCTAAACGTAGCCAACTAGGTCATATGAGCAGCTTTTTATTTTTTTTTTACTGCACTGTGAAACATTAGGATTTAATAATTTTTAGTGATACTTTCAGGGCACTTGTACCAATCTAAGAACAATCTGTCAAACACACAGCCACTGTGGTGAATGCCTCTAGTCTGTCACCATCTCCACTGATCAAATGAAGGCTGTGATTAGATTGGTAGGAAAACCTACAAATACAAGCCTCCTTACCTCATATTTCTGCTTATCTCCTCATCTTATCTTCACAGATGTCATCAGGGACTTTAAAAAAAGCAGAACGGCTGTTCCCAGAGCAAGAAATTGACATGTACTTAATGCTTTGACACTGACATGCAACATGTCAACAACTAGCACAAAGAATGCTTAAGCAAGTCACATCCACAGCAAAATGAACTATTTACTCCTGTTGGAGTAATGTTTCCAAGAAACTACAGTGGCTAAGTGTTTTAGGAAATTACTGAGTCTTTTGTAAACATGAGACTATATATATGTCAGAAGTTTTTTTTTAAAGATTTACAATACTTGTTTAGTAGGAACCAATAGCCTTGGGCTTGAGCACCATAGACAGGGTAGGGAAATTAGAAACTACTGAGAGATGGACTAACACATCGTTGGTTTTGGTAATTTTATGGGATTTGTTGACAATAAGAAAAATATAGAATAATGTCAGCCTTATCCTTTAAACAGCATATTCTCCTGTGTTTGGTTGCACTGAGCCACTGATGGCAGAGACACATACTAAAACTACCCTTTCCCTGCTAAATAGTGGTCAGGTTTATCTGTAGCACGTGTGCTTGTCAACTCTGATAAGCAAACCGGAGATCCCACTGTATCTTTTGTGATACTGTATTGATCCCTGAAGGAAACATTTATCTGGCGGTTCGGGAGTTGTGACTGGAGGTTCCATAAAACTGTAGATTAGAGAGTTGAGTGCCAAAGCGGAGCAGGCCAGAAAGTGAATCAGAGTAAGAAATCTCAGCACCTTACAATATAATCACTGAGTTGTGTTCTGATGAGCAGATCAGTACATCGATCAGCTTGATAGATGTATTATGGTCAATCTGGGTAATAAAAATCTTACTTTATGCCCCTTTAATGATCCTATGAATTTAGACCCTGGCTCTCTTAATAGATGCTACCACAATTTCATAATAATCTCTTGTCAGTTTGTGAAATTGAGTCGTAAGGGGTAATTGTAGACAAAAGCTTATTTCCTGAGATTTTTGGTTTTCCTGTTTTTCCTCTCATTGTTTCCTGTTTTGATTTTATAGTTCAGATTACATTCCCAAACTCCCTTTTCCTACCCTGACAAAGAAAAGGAACCTTATATGTAAAACTGATGGAGTTTTTCTTTAAAGCTGCTATAGTTCCATAATTAATCAGGGTTGTAGGACACGGGGCTATTTATAGAAAAATGTTTCATGTCCTTCAGAATGTTCACTGTAGTCAAAATATTTACACTGTACAAAATGGATCGGAGGCTTCAGATGTTGATCGGAGAGTTAGTGGTTCTGTGGAAAAAATGAGACACGGGTAGTACAACACTGAAAAAGAAAAGGATCTCGATGTGTAAAACTGATGGAGTTTCTTTTTAAAGCTGCTATAGTCAATATTTTTATGTTAACTATGGATCATGTGGCTGCTTGTATGTAAAAAGGGTTGCTCGTAGTGACAAACCCACAGGATTATTACCTCTCTGTGGAGGCTTATAGCATTTTTCGGGTCCTTGTTTTGGTTTCACAGCCTGCAACTTTACTGTTTTGGTTTTCTCACTGCTTTCATTGCCTTGTTTTCAGCTGTAGCAGGCAGTTGTTTTCCTCAAAAAATGTAAACTGTAGATCAAGCAGGAAATGGCAGACAGAAGGAGTTAGTGACTAGCTGGTGAACACGATGTAGCATTTAGTGGCTAAAGAGCCAGATATTTCCTCAGGACCTTGTGGAGCGTGAAAGCAGAGCTAAAAGGGGGGGTGAATATTGGACTTGAATTCATGAGTTTGTCAGAAACACGACTCCTTGTGCTTATGTTTCTCTGTGTCTGCTGGATGTGTATTTAGGCAACTGTTTGCTAACACGTTTACCAAATCATCTTTAACAATGGTAATGTCAGCGCCATGTTTACAACTTGTTTCTGCTGCCACTTAGTGGCCAAAAAATTTGCTATTAATTGTAATTGTAGCCAAAAGCTTATTTCCTCAGGTTTTGTCCTGTTTTTCCTCTAATTTCCTTCTGTTGTTTTTTTGTTCAGATTACATCCCCAGACTCCCTTTTCCTAATTCTTTACGCACTCTCGCTCTCTGCTGCAGCCCAACTTATACCCGACCGTGGGCCTTCAGACTCCAGGGGAGGTGGTGGATGCAAACCCACCCACCCCTGTGTGTGTGTTGGACTACATGCTAGAGTAGAGTGGAGGACAAAGATCCAGGCCCAGATCGACCGCTTCCCCATCGGAGAGCGCGAGGGCGAGTGGCAGTCCATGATCCAGAAGTAAGAGGATTGGAAAACTGATTCATTCCTGTATAAACCTGTACCATACACAAGAGAGTAATGAGAATACAGGCAAAATTGGCAACTGATTTCGATTTTGTTTTTTTTTTTTTTTAGCTTTTTGAGACCTTTGCATTTTTTTTAGTTTTATGGTGATTTTATTTTTTTTAGTTTCCAGAAAACCTAAAGACTTTTTAGTCTAGTTTCCATTATAGAGTTTTAGGGTGTTTTCCATACAAAACCTATTTTGATTCAATTAAAACGAACTCTGGTGTGCTTGCTCTGTTAATGCAGACCAAACAATGGAACAGAGACCTCTTCAAAAGGAGGGTCTTGGTCTGTTTCCGTGTGGACCGTTTGTAGTGTGCAGTTCATTTGTAGTGTGAAAACACGGACCAAGCACATTAATTTTTGAGAGTAGATATGTGATATTTAGCATAATTTCCCCGAAAAAATTACTATTAAATCCATTTGCTGACTTTAAGCTGTTCAGGAAGTGATCTTATAATAGCCAAGTGCATATTTATGTGAATCATAGGTAGCCATGGTAACACCTGTGCTCATTAGCACGTGAGGGCAGGGATTTTCGCGGATAAGATAGTCAAAAGCAGTTTAAACTGCTGTGCTTGTATAATAAGTAAATTTAAAAGGTAGTGACATGGCCACCCCACAGTAATAACCCCCAAAATACTGAATTGAACAAGGTGCCTCTTTTTCATCTGTATACTCGTTTGTCATTGTTCACAATATGCACTCTAATAACACTAATATAATATATTTGCAATCAGTTATTTCTTGGTCACCAGAGAAAATACAGTAAATAAACACATAAACAGGAGAGATCCAACTGAAAGTAATGTTAATGTCACATCCATATCGCTTGATAATGTTAACATTAGCTTATCTTTTCTGCTCGTCTGTATGTTCCATGGTCTGTCCCAGCTGTTAAGATTTTCCATCTTTTTCTCACCTCGAATGCAGCACAGTGCTTATTAGTGCAACTGGTCAAGCAGCTCAATGAACTTCTGAAGAACAGATGCTTTTGGGTGGCGGAGGATGCAGTTTTACAAATTAGGAGCATACAGTGTGTGATTCCACAGCATGCACATTGCTGAGTGAGACCTCAACAGTGTTCGTTCAGGTGTCCGCTTGTCCTTCATTCACATTATTTAGTTCGTTTTTGTTCAGTGATGAAATAAGTAAAACTGTTGTTGTACACTTCACCAATGTTTTTGTTTACAGCGGTTATTTTTTATTTTTTAGTCTTGTTTTTGTTGTGAAGAAAAAGATTGTCAACAAATAATTTTTGTCATTATATGTCTGTCATTTGTAGGTAATCTATGAGGTATTTCTGGAAGTCAGCTCTTGATTTTATTCATTATTTTAGTTGAAGTTGAGCATCGAGAGGTTTGGAAATATTTGAGACTTTAGTGACAGGAAATTACTGCTGTCATGACCCATCAAGGCCCAGATGGACCGCTCCCCCATTAGAGAGCACAAGCCATGATCCAGAAGCAAAAACTGTGTGACTCGGTTTCTCTTCATGCCATGCCCTGATGGGATTATCTCTCCGTTGCTGTGATTTCTTGTCCTGACTGAATTTAATCTCCATTTGATGGGGATTGGGGTTGAGGGTTGGGTCGGGTGGAGTGGAGTCATTGCCTTTAGCCAGAAAAGTCATCTCACGGCCTGGAATTGAAAACGGGAACTTTTTAAGCTCAGGTCAGATTGGAGGATGGAAGTTGTTTTGTACAGAAACTGTGACATGGTGGTCAGTAGGGCGAGGGCAGAGGATTCTGATCACAAATCTCCCTGCATACACTGCTGGCAGCAGGGCATCCCCTCTCATCTGCCTATTCAAAAGTCAAACACACCTGCACACACATAAAACAGTTAGCCGGTTTTCTTATACACATACTTATTACTACTTATTTTCATGGTTTTGGTGATCATTTGTATTTGTAATAATAACATTGTACTCAAAGATTTAAATCTTCCAGGTTTGGGAACACTAAAGAGAAGTCAGACGGGTCAGGAAATGCAAGCAGGCAGATGATCAAAAAGATAGAGGACAAGCCAACAGTTGAGCCATGGACATGAAAACATTTTGGCATGAAAACAAAGGCCACCAATACAATTATTAACAAACTGTCCATTTTGAAGCACAGTTTACACACTGACTTCCTGCTTCAACCTTGACCATCTGTACTTAGCGTAGTTGTGTGTGTGTAGAGTTTTCACATGCAGCGAGGGATTACCGATATTTCAGATGCACTCAATTTCAGTTCTATCTCAAATTAAAGTGGTTTAGACGATCTGGATAAACAGTCTGCTTGTTTACGTCCTTTCTTATCGTCTGCTCGTGTTTCTTGTCCCAAAGTTTCCAAAAAAACTTGGTGAGTACAATGTTATCATAACTAATAGAAATGATAGAAAGTTAAAAAAAATAAAATAAAACCAAAGTAGAGTTTAAGGTTCATTCATTTTTGGCTTTGGAAACGGCATTTGGTAAAACAATCTCGTGTCAAGGCCTTTAGATTGAGTTTACCCAAGACTATGTTTGCTCAGTTGCCATTATCCAAGTTGTGTTAACTAACATTAACCTTCAACTGAAACTTAAATCAAAAAAACACTTACTTACAGCATGCTTACATACCTACAGCAGTATATCCCTGTTCAAAATCCATCTGGTTTACGACATTGTTTTAGTCTGCACAGGAAAGGCTTGGTTAAAATTGTTTCTGCTTGTTCCAGTTTGACTCAAATCAACACATCATATTTATTGAATGTTTGGTTTGCAGTTTTCTAGTTTAGTTTTTAAAGTAAAATGTGAATGGAAGTAAACTTTAGCTCACAAGTGGTTGACATTTTTTTGAATTACATCATCTACAACCATGTCATTGACCAGGACAGTTAAATTACACTGACCAGATACAGTGGTTGTCTCGATATTAATGTAACCAAATATGTTTATACACAGAAACAATAGAACTCATCAGATGTATCTATGGTCTGTATGATTTCTCTTGCAGCTTTGTTTAATCACTGAATGTGTTTTGTTTTTTCTTTTGTCTTGTCCTGTTAGAATGGTGGCTTCCTACCTGGTGCACCACAGCTATTGTGCCACAGCTGAAGCCTTTGCCAAATCCACCGACCAGGCCGTGCATGAGGAGCTGGCCTCCATCAAAAACCGACAGAGTGAGTCCTTAGGTGTTAGGAGCCAGCTTTTAAAATCTGATACTGAAAGTCAAGTGTGAAATAAAAGAAGTTATGGTCACCACAAGTTACAGACAAAACTGGGATTTACTGTTGAAATGTTTAAGTAAATATTATTTATACTCAGGGGGAAGAGACATTTTTAAGCCACAGTTGGATTTCCTTTGCATGGCAAACATATTGCAAGGTTGATTGCTTCTGTACTAATTCCAAAAAGTGTATAAAGATTATTCTATAGCACATACTGTATACAATTAGTATGTAGTATGATATTGGGACACAGCTTTTTTCGTTCCTCTTGCACCATATTTGGTGTTAAGGTTGATCACCTGTCAATCACACTATGGGCAGAAGCTTTGAATCGATGTTGGTGTAAATTAACAACAAAACAAAAACCTATGATTACTGGGCTATTTTGAAGCAATGTGCATATGGCAATGTCTTAGAAATTGGAGACCGCAAAAGAAGACAGTTACCACTTTCTCTCACAGGCTGACATGCAAATGTAAAAACTTTATAAAATATTCAGATGGATCTATTTTATATTAGTTAAACATTTAGTTCTTTGAAAGTATGGAGAAATATTATTGTAACAAAACACGAGGACAGCGCACAAAAAGCATCACCACTGAAAAACATGGTTTAAGTATTATATCTAACATTATATATGTTCACTGATGGTTTGCAGAGATCCAGAAGCTGGTGCTGTCAGGTAGAATGGGCGAGGCCATCGAGACCACCCAGCAGCTCTATCCCAACCTCCTGGAGAGGAACCCAGACCTTCTCTTCATGCTCAAGTAAGAACAAGGCTGCATTTCAATGTTTTTCACAGTTGATTGATTTAACAACATCACAGACTGGATGATTAGAAGCCTTTTCTAAATAAATACGATAATTCATGCAAATCCTTTTGATTTGTTGCTAACAGCTGCATGTCCACCTTCTGTGGGAATGTTGGCTTTATTGGCACTGACTCATTTTAAAAAGGCACTTAAGTCACAGTTTCACTCAGATGAAATGCAAAACGTCCAGCTGCAATTTGTATACTGTTTGTTTTTGTGAAAGGGTCAGCGATGTCTTTAGACAAAGAAACTGGACCACCACCTGTTTTTTAAATATCCATGGCTTCGTCCTTAATATTCCAATTTCTTCAATTATTTCTACTTGCCGTTTCTTTCATCTCCTGTCCCCCTTTTCTCTTGTTTAATTCGCTCCTCCTCCTTTTCTTTCCTTTCCTCCCTTCTGTTGTTCTCTTCCTGTCTTTACTTGTTTGTGTGCTCTTCATCCCATCTTTGCTTAATTTTGTCTGTATTTCTTTACTCTTTGCATTCTCTCGTTCCTGTCTCTTCTTTCTGCCTTTTAATCTTTCCTTGCTTAATTACGAATTCTGCTTTCTCCCCACCTTCTTCCTCTTTATGCTCTTTCCTTCCTGTTCCCCCTGTCCTCCCTCCCTCCCCTCCTTCCTCAGGGTGAGACAGTTCATAGAGATGGTGAATGGGACAGACAGTGAGGTGAGGTGTCTGGGAGGTCGCAGCCCAAAGTCTCAGGACAGTTACCCCGGCTCCCCCCGGCCCTTCAGCAGCCCCAGCCACAAAGCCAGCAGCTCCCAGCCCTACCTCACAGGTACAGTCCAGCTGTGCTTGCTTCATTCACATCTGGAGATTGGAAAAGGCCTCAACTCCATCCTGAGTACCAATACTGCTCCATTTTACAACCAGTGATGACTGCTTCAATGTCTGCTGCGAAAAATATGCTGATTATAGTCCTATCCAGCTTTGACATATCCACAAACAGACTGACGCCTCCGTTTACATTTGCTGAAACACTAACGCTGTTAACAGTTCTCTTGAGGAAGTTAATGCTTCTGTGTTTTCGGACAGAATGCGCAGGTTGAAAACTCACACTTTGAGGGATTTTCTGAATTTGTACCATAAATGCACAGGACACACTACCACAGACACCGCCGGTAGGTCCGTTGCTAGCAAGCTCATACAGCTAACACCTTTACATTCTTTATGTTTGCACGAACAGTCCAGCAGGCAGACTCGCCTGAAGGTGCATAAGGCGCCGGTGTGCTTCACTTTCTGGCTGAACACACCTTTACTGACACGGATCTGCCTCTAATTGCAAGAAATGCAGTATATGGTGTTATAATGCCTACGATTCAAGAGGTCTCAGGCACAGTTTATTTTTTTTTCGTGTTGAATCACAAATGTAAAAAAAAAAAAAAAAATCACTATCATCATATTTAGTTAGAGGACTCATCTGTGTTTGTGGAGCTGTCTCTGTTAGGTATGTCACTTGTAAGCATTTTAAACATGTCTGTAAACTCTTGTTGTTTTTAGGGTTTGACAGCAACTGCTGTAATGGTGTGACATCTAATAAGAGCCACAGCACTTCTCCTCACAGTCACAAGCCCTGCCCCCCAGGCTCTGCTTCCACCCTCCCAGCGTCCGACATTAGCATCAACGGGAGCCGTAGTCAGCAGCCCATAACCAGGTACTGAGAAAAACCCCTTTAACACAAACTTACTTTTCAATTCATTTGCTTATAAAGCTGAATTTACACCTTCAGGACAACCAAACTGCTTCTCAAGGTGTTTGGTTGTCTTTGAGTAGATGCCTAAATTGAAAGACTTAAAGTCAAGTGCAGGATTTTACCTCTTGATTGTAGCATCTGTGCAACACTAGACTGATGTGCGAGGCATTATCAGGCCGTAGTGTGCATTCATTATAAACCTAGAGTAATCACGTTTACATTCTTTTCTTGCTTTCGGGCAAAGAGCCATGATTGTAGCGAGGAGTGGTTGCGCATTGGAAATGCTAGATAATAAAATAGACAAAAACTGGCACTTTGGTACCCAGCTGTCCTCCGGTCTGCCGGCAGGCACTGAGCTTGGTGTTTGTTTGCATTCATTTAGGCTAACATATAAATGCAGACACTAACTAAACCAGAATACTTAAGGGATAAGGGTTTCTTTTAATTGCCTACTATGGTCTCCACAAAAAAGTTCTTCACTATGTCTGCAGCATGCTAATTTGTTGCACTTGTTTCTTTCCTCCTCTTCTCTCCTTCTTTTACCTTGTGGCAACCTTCTCTGACAGTCTGATATTAGATAAAACGTTCTTCTTGACGTTCAGCAACCAGTCAATAAGACTAGTAATTATGTGGCTGTCACAGTAGGCATTGCAACACAGAGAATCTTGAATCCACATAGCCAAAAAAAAAAAAAATCTGCTGTAAATTTTTTTATCTCACCATATTTCTCTGCCATCGCAAAGTACATATTCTTATTTACATCGAAGATCTAGTCCTTTCTAAGCTAAAATAGAAAAAACACAGCAGCTGAAAATCTTGTTTTTTGCTGAACTCCAGTGGTTTAGTGACTCCACCTTGTCACAGTGATGTAGAAGTGTACTCCAGGGTCGGTTGGTACACCGTGACTCACTGTTGGGTGCAGTTACAGGTGCAACAGAACAGAGCCATCAGTGATGCTGGGTTTAACTCCCTCTACACAAGACTCATTCTGTCTTAGATAATGTTACCACATCCAACGGGCCAGGGAACAAACGTATGCGTCATTTAGCTGTAAGGTACTGTTCATTACACCGGTCACATGCGCTAATGTCAGTAATTGTTAGTTAATGAGATGTCTTATCTAGGAAATTGGAATTATCTTGACACAAAATCAGATGAAGCAGTTGTGAGTCAAGTTCAATCAAAATTAAAATCAGCACCGAAGTGAAATACTACACACTGTTGTAGCCAACAGCCAGTTAGTCATTTTATAAATGGTATCAGCTGTTTGCTACGAAAAGCATTTCACATCAGATACTTACCAGCGTTTTAATTTTCAGAGATGTTATATGGTCCATCCACCATTCGCTGAGAAGTGACCTGTCACACATGCGGACTGTTTCTCGGTCTTTGTCTTTTTCCACAGTAACGACGTGGACATGGAGGTTGACCACTTCACCAACGGCGTGACAGAATCGTCCTCAAATGGTTTCCTCAACGGCAGCTCTAAACACACCACCGAGCCCGACGACTGTGACGCAGACATGGGTGGGTGGAGTGTATGTGTTTGTGTGCAGGTATTAGTGACTTAATTTTAGCTTTTATCAGCATAGCAACGTACCCCTGGTAGCCTTTTACGACTACTACTACTATTTATACCCTGGTTTATTAGGAGGTGTGATGGTTTCTAACACGTAGTTGACTGTAAGAATTCTGGGATGAAACCCTGGTGAGCAATTGAAAGTTTTCTGCCTCACCTTTCCTCTGTAAGAAAAAGACAGTATCCTTCTTTTTGTCGGAAATTTACTTTTTGTTACCAATTTACTGGTAATCAGGAGTTGGAGGCTTATTCTACTCTTGCTGTCATTGTAAGTGCCTAGGTAAGCACTCCAGCTAAATACCTGTAATGTAAATGCACCGTCGCATTCAGCCTACATTAAAAACATGTCCGTTTTGCATGCCGAACTGGCTGCCGCTCTGCAGAAGTGGAGTCTGCTCAGGCCAAGAGGCAGCTGTGCGGCGGGAGCCAGGCAGCCATCGAAAGAATGATCCATTTCGGCAGGGAGCTCCAGAGCATGAGCGAACACCTCCGCCGCGAGTGTGGCAAGAACTCAGCTAACAAGAAGATGCTCAAGGTAACGTGAAAAATCACTAAGATTACTCGACCCATACGTTGTTAACATATTGTTTAATTGTACTTTTGTTTTTCTGTCCTGTACCTCTGTTTGTGTTAAGACATTCAACATTAATTGGCATTTATCAGGCATTTACTATTTACTTTACTTTACACATATAAAATATATTTTTTTTTTACAAAACATACCTATTACTGGAGTTAAGTGTACCAGGGATTTAGGATTGCATCTTCTATTATAGCTGGGGGACTTGCAAGAGCAGGATAAAAAGGAATAATGAAAACTGAAGCAGAAGAGGCTGAGATATCCAGACGTGTAGTCCCTAGCGTATGGGCCAAGATAATTTTGGAAAAAAAAAAATTCCCCATATCAGCAGCGTCTTTGTGTTAAACTCTCCCTATCTTATAATTGGCCACCTCTTACAAACTCCACATCCCTACACTTTAACTGCTGGGAGCACTTGCCAAGCAATTGGGAAGTTACTGGTCTCGGCCATGAAGTAGTTCTGTACGTAACCCACCACAAAACTGAGGATTGTCAATGTCACACTTCGGTCTGTGTACGACTTAAAGAAACAATAGTGAGCTTTAAAGGTGCTGGTAGGGGGGTTTGGTTTTGTGGTTTTTTAATCTTTGAAAAAAGCAGAACTATTCCTCAAGTATAAAAGGCTATAGCAGGAAAGTACAGGTACAACCAGTGATGACAGGACTCACTCATAGTATAAGACTTTGTGGGAGAGAAAATGAAGCGGTGTGCTGTGTTGTGATTAGTATCTGTTACTGACGCTTCGTCTCGTTGCAGGATGCGTTCAGCCTGCTGGCCTACTCAGACCCTTGGAACAGCCCAGTTGGCTACCAGCTGGACGCCATTCAAAGAGAGCCAGTCTGCTCTACTCTCAACAGTGCAATATTAGGTAGGTCAGCCGTCGACACGTTCAGGTTAAAAGTGTTTGAATTTGACGACATGAGACTTTGGTAGAGCTCGCTTAGACGTATAAGATCGGCACAGAGAGGACTGTTTTTCTAGCACCCTCGACTCTGCACTACTCCGGCCTTTCAGTCTTTTAAACAGTTGTTTAAAGTAACTTTACGAAGAACTATAGGTTTATGCAGTTAAAAGCTCTGGACAAAGCTATTAAGTGGACCTTGAGTTAAGTTTTTTTTTTTTTTTTTTTTTTTTTTTCTTTTCTTTTCTGTCAAACATGTTTTATCATGTTGAGTGCGGCAGCATTACCACATCTGTCTTGATCATGGTTACAGAAGTGATATAAAGTAATAACAGTGACTTTAACGCATATAAAAACGCAGCACTGAATATGTTAACATGGAGATCACGTCCGCCGCCATTTCTCCAGCCAACCCAATACAGTGGAGGTGAATGGAATTTTGTTTGTGTTTACAAGAGTCGAAGCAAGAAAAACTCAACAACAGTGCATCTTGGTGGAAACTATGTCTCTGTTCATCTCAGTTATCCAGACCTTGCAGTGAGTTAGAGGCATTCTCGGGTCTCAAATGTGAGACCAAAAAACAGACCTTTTGAAAACCTACACACTAAATCAGTTTTCAAAAAGAGGGGCCAGGCCCGAAGGACTTTGGAGAAAACTGTTTGTGGAAAAAAGTCAAGCTGCTGTTGAGTTTTTCAAATTTCCTATTTTGCTGCTCTGCTGGAGTGTCTTTGTCATTTGGGTGAACTAACCTTAAAGATAAAGGCTTCGATATGCTTGAAGCAAACCATTTTGTACAGAGTGTTGCTGTGATCACACCTGAAGTCAAAATCAGCATGTTTAGTAAACAAATTACAGTTGGCGTCTTCCGGTAAGCTGATATCTCACATGTCATGTCAAATAAGAAACACGTTTTCTGTAATTGGGCTAGAGGATTAGAAAAACCTGATTCCTCCCGGTAGATCTCTTCTGGAGAACGCCAGTTTTTTGGTCTTGTAGAGGCTTGGGTTCCGACAGTGGATTCCATTCTGGATCTGGGTCCCGGTCAGCGAAATACCAACGCTAACCAATACCTTATCAAACCTTTTCTCTCTCCTTGTCATTTTTTTATAAGCCAGGACCAATATTGAAAACCTGCAGGCAACGTTAGCAGCTTGTCATGTAACAGTTGCTCTCGTGTGTCAGAACAATCAATATCGATCCTGAATGAAAATTTCATATGTTCTGCTGCTCAATTTCAGGTTTGAGCTACAGGTTAGGAACATGAATTAAGTGGGTTCCAAATTGTCTTTTCACAAGTACGCACGTGCAAGACAAAAGACTGTAGACGGGAGAGTAACAGCTGAGTGGCTGGAAGAAAGGCGAGATAATTACACAAAAGAATGCATCCTCATATTTATAATAATGCCATCCAAAGTTTGACTAAAACTGAAACCAAAATCTTACTTTGACAACGCGTACACAGCGAGGTAGACCGGTCTGAGCTGGCGCGACATGCTTTTAATTTTGATAAGTGTCTAAAGGGGCTACAAGTCCAAACAAGTCGGTTTCCACCACTGAACGTTTGACAATTTGTTAGATTCCAAAACATTTATGCCTTGAGGCAAAGCTCCGCTCTGTCTCGCTCTCGCTGTGCGGTTCCTCCCCAATTCTGATGTCGGAAAGGTGAGGGGGAGCAACGAGCACTGGAAGGTTGAAGCACACTGACACCTCATCACTCCTGTTCTTCGTTGTCTGCAGTCCTGACATGATTGTTTTTCTTCTCCTTCCCTCTTCTCTCCAGAGACTCACAACCTGCCCAAGCAGCCCCCCCTGGCCCAGGCTGTGGGTCAGGCCGCCCAGTGCCTTGCCATCATGGCACGGACTGGCAGTGGCTCCTGCGCCTTTGCCTCTGTGGACGATTACTTGCACTAACCCCGCGTACACACGCACATACATGCATACACACACACACACACACACACATACTCTGAAGACCTGTCCAGAAGTGTCTCCCTCAACCTCCTCCAACATTGGCGTCATATTAGCTGAGGAGACGCTCCTCTGCACGATAACAAGCAGTAGAAAGTTTAGCCATCTCACTCGCTTCTTGTTCTGCTTTGACTGATCGACAGAAACACCGTCAAGGGCCGGGAGACATTTCTGAGCAGGTCTTTCGGGCGCCAACAGACACCGCTTACATTTAAAACACAGACGGACACACACACAAACCCACCACCTCCCTTTCCATCGTAAATATGAAATTACGCCTCTTAGTTGGTTGGCCTCGCTAACCCCCTCCTCCGGCCCTCCGAGGCCGCGGCGACGACATTCTGACCGACAGCGGGGACGCCAGCCAAGAGTAGCCAACTTGAAAATACTCCCGGTGAGCCAACCTCGTGGACTCGGTGCAGATACTCGGTGCCCCCTATACCTGGCGGCATTAAACCGGGGCAGAGAGAGTGGCGAAGACCCCTGGTCAAACATACGTGGCAAAATAAGGAAAAAACAACGAAAAAAAGGAAAACGGACAAGCGACCACCATGGCCGACCACCCTTTAACGTGGTCCCCGTAAACCTGGCTTACCAGGTAAATGCGCACACACACACAACACGGAGCGAACACAGAGGCAGGCTGATGCTGAAAACGGGATGGAAAAGTCCATCTCCACAATGGCTCGCTAAGTGCTCGATCTCCAGCCCATGTGAGGCTCTGTTGCCGACAGCCAACCCCCACCCCACCCCACCCCACCCCACCACACCACACCCCCAGCTCCCCTCCACTGCCTTCGGGACATTGCCGGACGTTCATATGTGACGCAAGTGGACTTAGGACTTCGAAGAAGCCAGAGAGAATCTACAGTCTCAACTCAATGTTCCCTGTTTTTAATCTTTTGTTTTTGTTTTTCATGGGTGAAGTGTGTGTGTGTGTGTGTGCGTGTGTGTGTTTGGGGGGGGTGGGGGTGGGTTGAGGAGGCGTGGTTACCTGGCTCTTGTTTTGTTTTTAGTTTTTCCAGGTTTACAAGGCATGGTGCAGACGACGGCGATGATGATTATTATTATTATTACTATCATTATTATTATTATTCTAATTATCATTATATTAATTATTGTTACTTGCATTCACAGTATATTTGTTGAGCGCCAGCAAGAGCAAGTTCCACCAACTTATTATAATAAAGGTCCCGATTCCACCGATTACCAGTGACGAGCGTGTGTACATGTTAACGTTTATATATGAGTTCAACAGAATTGAATTATATACGTAGAGCGGGATATTTAGTTATGAAATGAAAGGAAATTTTTGAAACAAAAAAAACAATCCTGCAATGCTTTGTACTGACAAAAGTGACCCCTCAAGCGTACTGGTTGTTCCTAGTCTGCAGATTTTGTGTTTCTCGTTCAGTTGATTCCAGGGTTCCTACGCAGGTGGAAATCTGATGTATTTGACCACTTCCAGGTCTGTAAAAGTTTGGAAAACCGACTTACTCTTAAGTTTTATAACTTTTATTTCACACATTGTGGAATTTGCTGTGAGGTAATCTCTCTTCACTAGAGCCTTTGCTACATCCTCAAACACTTCTCGACAAAGTCTGAAATCTGTGAAATGGAAAACCTGCGTAGGAACCCTGGAATGATTTCTGACACCCCCTAACCCCTCCTCAAAAGCCCCAGCTGCACAGCAGGTTTGATGCAAACATTGTTAATCGTTATATTCTTATCAATGTCTATGCTAATCCTTCACCCAAAAAGAACTCAGGAGCCGATATGTCCCTTTGTTCCTCTTCCTCGGTTTAGCATAGTAAGGTCCAATCAAGCAGCTGACAGACCCTGGGCCCTGGGCCTTAAGTACAGGCGGACTCGTTTTTGTGTGTAGCTGCGCAGCAGCAGGCTTTTCAGACTTGAACTCAGACCAGAAGACCGAGCAACAGCAAAACCCAGCTGCTGCGGAGGTGACCTCTTAAATGAGCTCTGCGTCTGATTTAAAGTTGAACTGAAATTTGAATTCTTCTCATTTGAAGAATTCTGCGTGAGGAACGATAATGATGCTGCAGCTATCCACTTTTTAATTGTCAAAGGGGGTTGACAGGATTTTTGGACACATTTATGTCCAAGCTTCAAGCCTCTGAGTAGGCATTTCCCATCTTTTGACAGCCGAGCTTGGTAGGCACCATGTCGTCAACTTCCCTGGTGCGCTACTGACTGGAAAATATAATAGCCATGTGGTGTTATAGTTACCAAATGTTGCTACAAGACTCCCCCACCCCCCCTTTGAACAAGTCCAAATAGTGTTGGTTATCAGCTGTTAGCAGTTTAGGCTGTCTGTCCCTTCAACATTTAAAATATGGGAGGACTCATTGTGATGTTAACATTGTTTTCCACTGGGAAAGTGGAAGCTAGTAGGCCTAGTTTGCTTCCCACTAGACGTTACTTTTCCTACATGTTAATGTAACAGCTGCTGAATTATGGGCAGCCCTGTGTTTGTCCCACAGTGTAGAAATCTACAGCGATGAGTAGTCTTGTAACCGCAGCACTCTGTATGTTGTTGCATAATTTTAATCATGACAGAGTAACCGATGTACGGAGTCACAGTCATGTAGGGAAGGGACAACGGTAGTGGTTCCCAAACGCTTTTTCAACAGTTCCCCTTCATAGCGAGTGTTTTTATGAAAAGCTGTAAGCCAGGTAGCTTTCACTGTACAGTCTGATTTGAGTCTTTTTGATTGGCTCAGGTTCAGTCAGATGTATCAGCATTTTTTTTTTTTTTGGTTTCTGTTTACAATAACAAAGCTTTCCACCACTGCTCTGTCAGTTGCTATTCCTAACTGCTGTGCACCACAACTCAGGTCCTGGAAAACGTGTTGCGTCTTGTAACCGTGAGCTTTTTATCACCGGTCTTGGCTGCAGGATACCTCTCTGTCTGTCCTTACGGTACCTCAGGGTGTCGCAGCAACCACTTTAGCCTCCCCGGCTGGTCAACTGAATGTCGCCGTTAGATTTGAAGCAGTAATATGAACTGTGTTTAGTGCCAACCTACACCGATATAGGACTAATTACTGGTACCAACATTAAGAGTGGCTGCCAAAAATTCACTCCCCCCTGGATATCATGAATGTAGGGGGGCACTATTATTGCAAAAAAAATAAGTTCAAAACCTTTAATTTCTTCTTTTTGGTAATAACAGTTCTGACCCAATGAGTACACAACTCCAATCCAATGCCGAGGAGGTGTATACTAATTTCTCTGCAAACAAGAATTTGAATTTCAGTTCGATTTTAATGTTGGGTAGTCAAAGTCAAGTTTGTTGCTTGTTTTGTTCTCAGTTTATGTGCTAATTAACATTGACCCCGGACTGGCTCGGTCACCAGCTTTCCTTCTGTCAACCTCGACCCCGGCAGCATTTTACTACCTAGTTATTATTTTCTAAAGCTGCTGCTGAAATAGAATTCAGGTATGAAAAGCCCCCAAGTCCACCTGTCTCTGACTGACCATGTCTACCCATCATCCTTCCTCTACCCACTAGGTTTCAGTTTGTTTTTGGTTTTTGTTTCTTGTTTTTTTTTTTTTACCAGATCCTCCTCTGGCCTCTTAGTGCTCAAAGCATCGATGGGGAAAATACAAAAACAGAAAAACCATAAAAAAACATCCAGTATTGTCAACTGCACTGTGGCTACCATACTTACAAAATAAAGAACCAAATACTTTTAGGAAGACTACTTCGCAGCCGTGTGTCTGAAGCCTGTGTGTTTGCGCCGGCCATTTGCAGACAAACGGGAACGCCGAGGCTTTTTTTGCTAGACACATCTTCTCCCCTAGTTTTTCCAAGGGGTCCCGAGTTGACATTTCTCCTCACGGTGGAACAGAGTTTTTCTGTACCTTGGTTGGTTTCTCGCTTTGTTTCTTTTCTGGATCGCAAGCAGTCACGGCATCGTTTAGAAAATTTCTTAGACAAAGTGTCTGTTGTCTCTTTCTGAGTAAGGTCTGAAACCTATGCATGCCATAGTAAAGTGGTGGTAAGATCAAGTTAGATGTCTCTTATTTTATTCTTTTTGTTTCTCCTCCTTTTAGCCAGTTCACGGTGTATAAGGAAGATGTCAACCAGTAAGTTATCCACTGCTGACTGTGTGTCCATTTGGAGAAAAAAAAAATGTGCAATTTGTGTGAGGGTGAAAAGATTTATATTAAAAATGACAAATGATGATCGGACTTGTCTGGATGCTGCATGAAACCTGGAGCTGAAATCTGTCTTCTCCCCATGAAACCGTTTAAGTCCTGCTACCCAGTGAATTCACGGAGCCAGTGACCAGCTGAGGTTGTACGGGGTTCAGTTTAATCCTAAAAGACGCGTTTGGCTGAAGATGATCCTTCAAAAGCGTTTTTCCCAGCATTTTGAACACAGTAACACGCGTATGAAACCTGAAAGAAAAAGTCCACCTTAAAACCCAGAAGTAGTTGATCATGTCGTTTCTTTCCTTTTTAAATAACCGACTCAACCTAGATGATATACGGCTAGGATTAATAAATATGTTCAATATTGATTCCTCTGTCAACCTATTACGTGAGAAAGCAAAATTAAAATAAGGCCTGAGCAATACTTTTTTTTTTTTTTTTTTGGAGGCCAAAATTAATACTCAAGTCTTCAAAAAAATCTGACTATATCACTTAATAATAATAATAATAAATATTTTAGTTATTAATAATAATAAAATTCAGAACTTGCCCTAAATTTGTTCATTCTCACAAAGCTATGCACCAAGCACAGCATTTTATGAAACATGTCCATGTTATCTAAAAGCCAAGTAACTGCAATAGTTTCCAAATGACCATAAACATATCTTTGGCATTTATTTTTTTTTGGGTAGTAATCTGTCACACACATGCCAGTGGTATATCAGTGATAAACTAATATTGGTCAGACTCAAAAAACAGGTTTTGTCCTATCAACAGTCCAAAAAAAGATGTGTAACCTGTTTTGCGGTTTTGTTTGATAAAATACTCTTAAAGGTGCTATTTGTAATTTTCCTCTGCTGCCGAACTTGGTTTCTTGCCGGGAGCAGGTGGTGGTGGTGATGGTTGCTTGCCAAGCAACTTCAGGGTTTCTGTCCAATCACAAACAAGAAGTGTTGTCCCACCTCCTCTGTAATTTTAAATGTCGTCGTGTTTCGTGAGGTGTCATGGGCGCATATTGGAGCTAACGTCGTGTAAATATTTAGCTCTAATTTTGGTGATTTTAAAAAAATTTTTTTACAATACATCTTTATCAGAAGGATAATGCAGTCCTCTGTGGATTGAGAAAGTTCCACAATCCCTTGGCCTTGTGAAACACTTTCAAAACAGCAGGAGGCAGTGTCCAGCCTGTGGCAGTAGAGGAGCCAGGGGAAGGACAAACCCAAATGAGGGAGGGCACCCTGGAGACACATGGCCTGCGAGACTGACACGACCGCACATCATTCAAAGTAACACAGATAAATGGGGGGAGAGAGTTTGCTTGCGAGATCACCAAAGAGGCTCCAGGAAGCTGGATTTTGTGCTCACCATCAAGATTTGTTGACGTTGACAATGTTCAGGGCCAAATCTTTCAGTGTCCCCAACCTTTTTTTTTTGTCAGATGCACCCTTGCAGATCCCCATCAGATCTCAAGCTTTAACCCCTTAAATGACACTACCCCGTCATGTTCCAAATATGTTCATTTGAATGGATTTTAAATTGGCTGTGAAAACGCTATGATACAGCAATAATTGAACTATTGTTGAAGTTGGTTTGCTCACATTTGCTGGCAGAAGCTGGATATTTCAACCATTTATCCGTTACGTTTAAATAACTGTTCAACCATTTATCCGTTACGTTTAAATAACCGTTCAACCATTTATCCGTTACCTTTAGCTATCTATATCCACAGCTCAACCATTACTTTATCCATTTGAAGAGTTTATTCATGCTTTTTTACTTTTAGAAAACTGTTTAGACTTTTCTTCTAACTACTCTCTGCTACTAACTGGCATTCTCAGCAAGCACTGCTGGGGTGTCCCCTCATGTTCATTTACCCACCTTGTCTCTCCATTGAAATTGAACCGAAGGAGGGCCGTCCTCACCACAGACCAGATGTAGACGAGCTCCTTTAGAGCTGGGAGGGCTTCGGCGTCTTGCTCAAGGACACTCGGGCTGAAGCTGAATTAAAACCATTAATTCAGTCGTGTGTTGTGGATTTTCTTGTGTACTTCGACTCTTCCACAGACTCGATCAAACATTCACTTCTGGGTTCGTAGGAATCAAATCAAAGGCAGAGGAGGATAAGAAATTTAATGAATGACAATTTTTATTCTTCGAATAACAGAGTACAAAGTACAAATCTGACATGCGAAGGGGACAGAGCAAGAATCTCTTTTCCGACATATTCTTTCATCCCTCACGCTCCATGCTCCTCCAGGACCGAGGCGAATATTACTGATTGGTCAACAGTTATACACGGAGTTGTCTGATTTGGGCTAATTCTAAAATATTGCTGAGTCATGACTATGGCGGTTGCTAGGAAGACACCCAATTATCGGAGCTGCTCGTCCTTATCAGGCAAGTTCCCACCTGCAAACTGGCACAATAGTGTACCTGTCTCCGCTCTCTCCCTCGCTAACCTTGAAAGATAACACATTTGCTTCCTCAGGCCTTTAGGAACCTGCGGATCAGGAGGATTTCTCTCTCTCCTCCACCACTCTGTGCAAACTTATGATTAAACGTGCCGTTTCTGCCTATAAGGAATATATTTTATTGAATACATAACAGTCCAAGTATTGTTTACATGAACATCACAGTTTCCTCCAGTAATTATCAGGGTAATCAGCAGCGGATGAGCCAATTTTTGGGGTCTGTACTAGTACTTTTATACTACACAAGACAAATAACACACACAATTATCCAGGCAATCAACCCTGGTCCTTCCTAAAGACGAATGAAATCCGAACTCCTTTATTTCTCATCATTGATCCAGCCGGGCCGAAGGGGAGGCTCCCCTGCTGTGGATGGTGTAGTTGGCGGAGAATCCCCCTCCGGCGATGGAGCTGTCAGTGATGAGGGTCATGGACAGGATGCCGGTGTGGGAGATCACGCGTCCCGGGGAGGTCTGACCACAGTATCTGCCAATGTGGTGACCCACTGGGGGGGAGGGAGGATGGGGGGGGTTGTAAGAGGGACAAAGGAGAGGCAGTTCAAAAGCGAAGGATGAAAGAGAAGGCATGAAACAGATGGATTGAGAGGGAGTCAAAGTAAAAGAAGAGGGGAGGAAGAAAAAACAAAGGGTTGATGGAGAGACAAAGGGAGTGACAGATGGAGCAGGGGAGGTGAAGAAAAAGGAGAGCGTCAGCTGCCTCACTCATTAACTGCAGAGTGCTTTTATTATTCACTTTGTCCCTCCCTGGCCTCACCGTCCTGGGAAACGTTTCGTGACTGAAAGCAAAAACGTACAAGCTTGACACTTCTCAACAAAGTTGCATATGACTTTGTCAAGTCAAAGCAAATTTGATGAAAAGCAGTTTAATTCTGCTATTTCGACGCAAATCGCAGACATTTCCCCGGAGCCAGAGAGCTGACATGCTGATTAGCTTTAGTTTTATTTTGAAATTCAAGCTCTTTCAAAGTCATTCTTGTATTTTCAGAAACATTTAAAAGTCTTTAAAATTCTTGACTCTTCTCAAATCGGCCACATTTTGAAGGATCTAAAAGGTCCACAAGAACCATGTCTTACATTCTTGAGATGTAAGGAAGTGACTCAAAAATTGTGTTGTCCATAGCAAAACCTCTCTCCCCCATTCGATTCGAGCTCCACAGTCAGTGTAGAAATCAGTCCATCAGGGCCAAGGTGGTAGAGCGGACCCATTGTACATCCAGCCAATCGGGACAGGGATATACTCGATTATTCTAACGTGCCAAAGTCCCGAAACAGCCCGTGAATCCATCAGAGAGAGAAAATTCTCCAAAATATTATCTGAAGACGCCAGATGCTTCAGTGTTGTGACAAGTGCATCCTGTTTCAAGGACTTTTCCTGTTCTAGCTGACATAAGCACAAACACGTTCTCTCCCCAAAATAAAACAGCTGGACTCGCCTAGCTCTGCCTTTCTGCTTTCTCTCCTCCCTTCCTATGTCCAGCACCTTCCTCTTGTCTTTATCAACTTATTTTTCCTCCTCCACGTCCATCTCTCCATCCGAACTCGTCCCACCTACAGGGAAGCCACCCATCCTTTGTGCTCCTCCCCCCTCCTACCCGTTCCCTACCCTCCCAGATTTCAGTCGGCATTTCATCCACCTTTCTCACTGATCTCAGCCTGATCCGGATCCTCTCCTCACCTGCAGGGAAGCCGTCCCAGATCTCCAGCTGGTCGTGTCGGCAGAGGGCGCCCGGCGGCGGCGGCGGCTTGGCGTCGGGCTCCACGTCGAAGCTGTCGAACTCCACCGCGATCTCTGACGCCTCGGGGGCGAAGATCACGAAGGTGCAGTCCAGGTTGCTGGGGTAGTGCTCGGGGAAGCCGGGCGTCTGGATGACGCCCCGGGGAGCCGTGAAGTTTCTGGAACACTCTGGGCCTGTGAACAATACAGACATAATGGAAATGCACACAAACTGAAATACCGTCCGTTTTTTGACCCTCCTGGGTCAGCCCAAAACACTTTTACAGCTCTGACCTCTTCACAGAGTCTTTTAAGTCTTTGGACCATATATTTCTTAGAAACACTGGAAAAATTCAAGGAAAGTGCCCAATTATTACTTCCACGGCCGAACAGCCCGTGAGCTAAATGAGCCTGGAGTTCCGTGCATTGGTCTGTTGCACACACAAGCAAGAGATGGAAAAAGATGTGCAGCGATAATCCACAGCATGAAAAGGCCGCTAACCACGTCCGCACGCACAAGAAGAAAGTTCCCAGCTCGCTCTGCAGCGTCCGACATGCAGCTGAGCAGCAGCCAGCAGAGAGGAGGCGGCGGTTGCTCCGACAAACGAGGAGGGACAGCGGCAGCGGCAGCACGTGGAGACTCCTAGACCTGGCATCTACCACCGCGCTCATACCCTGCAGGCTCAGACCAGCAGATCTGCCAATGTAAACGTAACACTCTTCCTTTATTCCTCCACCAACTGCATCGGTGCACGGAAGTCACGGCGGTGACTGAGTCGGAGCAGACTGGAAGCGAGTTCAGATGGTCAAAGGGTCTCGCCACAAGTTGCATGGACTGTAGTCGCTGTTCTGGAGCTTTTGATCACACGACATGATCCTCATCAGCAGTTTTTGAGTTTGGCCCATAAAAGCTGAGGTTCATACTCAGCAAGTGATTTCAAAACAAAACAAAAACAAAAGAAAACGAACAGACATTTCATCAGTTATAGCTCCATGAAAACTGGGCGAACTCTGCTGAGGTAAAAAAACAAAACAAAAAGGGATCGAAAGCTCCAGAACGGCTCCTAAATGGACCTTATCAGTCTAGCTGTTTATTTGTACAGTACGGTGTCTGTTTACATGGCGAGATACCACTACACTTGAGGTAAATGCTAAAATATTCCTTTGAACTGAACCTTTAAATTACATTTATGCTTTTCAACTGACAGTTTATTGCAGTTTTATTAGACCCTCAAGATTCACCAGCCTCATGTCAAATTTAAATTTCCCTTTCAACCCCATCACAGGTGTCAATTTCAGCCACAAATGACACAAAGTTATACTTTTTCTGACAGTGAACGGGCAGGTGACCCTGCAATAGCAGAGCCTACGAGTCCCAGTCACATCATTTTCTTACAGATCGGAGCTCGAATATAAATCAGCCGAAATCTCTCTGGAAGCTATAATCATTAAAAAAAAAAAAATTCTAAATGAAAAATGTTCAGGACCACTGACTTTCTAATTACATCCTGTCGTTCATCAGTCACGGCTCCACTTTGCAGCCTGAAATTAAAGTTGAACAAGTTTGCGGTGTCAGAAGCACTTTCCAGCCGACAGGGGAGACGGCTGCGGGTGCAGCGAGTGCAGAGCCGGGAGGAGCTCCAGTGTGAACTGGGCCCCCCAACCCTGCTCCTATTATTGCCCCACTCCTCATTTCAGTACAAAAGAGCACTTTCCTACCCATTTCCCACGGTACAGAACAGGACATTTCAACACAACGCCACACGGGGGACTGTCAGTCCTGGATCCTGCGAATCTTTATTGCTCCCGGGGGTGCAAACGAAAAGAACGGGGACTCTCACGTAAACACGTTCCCCTTTTTATCTGCTTCAGCTCCGGTCCCCGTTGGTGGAAACTGAAGTGGTCACGGGAGGTTTGACATCTGGCGCACGTGGCCGTTGCTCAGGCGGACCCCGGAGGCCAGAGCAAATACGAATGTAGGACAAGGGACCAAGGTTCCTTCCCCGGCAGGCAGTGTTTGTGTAAGCCCATCCTGTTAGCATCTAGCCTAGTTGGAAACTGCCGGTCCTCAACGGAATTCTGGGTCAGTGTACCGGAGGTTCAGCTCGGGCTGTTTGGACAACCTTGGCCGACCTTGGGAACCGAATTTGGAAATACTTTTAATCCTGTTACATTCTCTGAAAAGCGACCTCGGGGTACTGGGCCCTAGTTCGATCAAACAACCGAGAAAAACACACATGAGAAGTCATTCCAGTTTATTGGCACAAACTTTTTTTTTTCTTCATTTCCCAGTTATCGTAATACTGAACCTACCAAAGTAACTGCAGAGTTTTGGGAACTCGGTGATAATGTTATAATTCAGACAAACTAGACGTGAAACACGAGCATTCGGACGATCGGAGAGCAGACACAAATTGAAACGTTTGCCTTTCATTTCTCTTTTCTCTCTCCGATGAATTTGGCCCATTTGGGGGTTTGTTCACAACCTCTCAGATGAAAATTCAAGATTTGACACTTGGTTGCAGTTTCGAAGATTTGCTGTGGTGATTTTACGTAAAGCAAAAACAACGGGGGGAAGCCTCGGAACGTGTGTCCCTCTTACTGTGGGTGTAGATTCGAACGGGGGGTTTCCAGCTCCCGGCTCGACCGCCCATGCCGTTCCCGACGCCTCGTTTTTGCAGCGGCGAGGACGCCGTCGGTACCGGCGCGATGAGATCGCATCATACCTTCCTTCCCGTGGTACCGAAGCGTTGGGAGCTGAACCAGAGCTGAACCTCGCATAAATCCACCACGGATTCTCTTATTTTGGAAACATTCAAGGCCAAGTAGTCCGCTGCTCATGTTTCATGCTCTGCCTGAATCCTTTTCAGCGAGTTCCCAGGTCTCGGCAAACTATTATTATTCATGGGAATGAAAGATGAGGCTTCTTTTGTTTGCGCTCGTAGCTGATGCTGCTCTCCAGTACCAGCAGCTACGACGGGGACATTTCAGCAGGCGTATGACGAAACCACAGACCCCCACCCACCTTTCTGGAGGGCCTCGTAGCGAAGGGAGAATCCTGCCTCCTGGGTCTCGTTGTCAGAGACAAACTTGATGAGGAGCCGGTTCCCGCCGGAGACGATCGGGGACGGCGCGACATTCCCGCAAAACCTTCCCAACAAGGGCGAAAGCTCATCCCCGCCGTTGTAAACCTCCACGTGGTCGTACCTGTGGGAGAGGAGCGAGCAGATGCAGGTTTAGCCATTGACGAGACTGGTTTAGGAGAGAGCCAGTGTTACAGGTTAGGGGCACGGAGAGACTGATGAAAGACACCATCCAGTTTGCACTATGGGAAGTGCAAGATCAACAGTTTGGAGCTTGAACCTCACTGGAGAATAAAAGTCATGTTCTCGCTGCGGATGCATCAATACTGACCGTACCTTTTTTTTTTTTTAAAAACCTGTCACTTGCAAGTGAATTATTCAGTGTTTTGATCCTATATCCACTCGTCTACATCTGAGGTGAAAAATGATCTTGTGTGCATGTTTTTATTTTGTTTTTTTTTGCTGTTCAGACCCGTAAGAAAATACCAGCTCCGTCTCAAGTATGTTCGGGGAAAAAATACACCGCATTGGACTGGACCGAGGGTCCTCGTTCTGGTGGTGGGTCAGGCAGAGAGGGAGAGGGGGAGAGGGAGGCGGAGGGAGAGGGAGAGGGAGAGAGGGGGAGAGAGGAAGGCAGGAGGAGAGGGGGAGAGAGAGAGAGACAGTGATAACAGCCGTCGCACCGCTTCTGTGCAAGATGTTTGTGATCGCAGGAGTCAAAGTGCATGTTTAAGTGCAAGAGAAGAAGAAGGTGGTGGTGTTTCTGTGAATTTGAGCATATATGTAAGTGTGTGTGTGTGTGTGTGTGTGTGTGTGTGTGTGTGTGTGTGTGTGCGCGCGCACTGCACTGGATCAGACCGAGTCCCTGAGCCTGTGGAGGCTTCACACGTCATGCGTGCGTGAAAAAAGGCGACGCCGAGATGCAGGGTGACTTCAGGACCAGACGGCCCGTTTCACAGGCCCCAGACTGCAGATGCCAAAGGTGAGCAGGGCTCAGACTCTTTGACCTTCTCCCAGTTCAGTGTTTCACACTAGATCACAGCCTCCGAACCTTCATGACCCGTGGGCCTTTCTATCCACGCAACATCCACCCGTGACAGCGGAGGGGACAGCGAGTGAGGAGTGGACTCTTACTTGCAGCCTCTGTCCTCCAGATAGAAATGCTGATTGAAGTTGACGAGGATCCTCTGACCGGGCTCAGAGGCGGTTATCGCCCAGGCGCACCGCTGGGAGGGCGGGTAGGTGATGGGATAGCCGGCGGAGGTCAGGTAGCCCGGCTCCTCTACCGTTATATTCCCCCCGCAGTTACCTGCAGCATGAGAAAAGAGGGGGGGGGGGCTGTTCAGGTAGTTAGCTGAGAGAAACTGACTTTTCTGAGCTGCGCTCAAACGTTGACTGGTGGCACATTTTGAGGGAAGAGGTTTGAGAGCATCAGCAGGGAAGGAGCGAGGAAACTAAGACGCCAAGCCCCGGTCCACACTTTTCAGCTGGAAATTCACATCCCAGGAATTTATATCGGCCTGAAAGGGGGCGAAAAAACAAGCCCCTCGATGGTGATACTTTAGAAAAGGTGTGGGATAAAGTGGGGCGGGCTCCTTTGCAACCCTGCCATAAGGTGGGATGGCGGCGGCGGCTGCTGCTGCTGCTTCCCCTGCAAAAACAGGCAGGATGATAACGTTTCCTTTTTCTCTAAGGAATGATCACGTCAAGCTTTAGTGGAAACCTGCCCTGAAGCCTAGTTTTTCTACCATAATGAGGAAAAGCTTAACATGGGGACTCCTGGTGTGTTAAACTGTCAGTTCATAGTGATCCTAAGGCGCTTCACCAACCTTTGGGTATGACTTAACGTTCGTTCTATAAAATACAGTAACGCTGTTTCTGTCCTCAGTCCTTTATTCCCCGTGATAACGGTACAAACGGCGTCCACCTGGTCTCACTCGAACCCCCTGGCGGACCGGGCGAGAGGCGGCAACCTACCGGTCGGAGCCGAGGCCGAGGCGGCCTGGGTGAGAAGCAACAAGAGCAATCCACCGCGCATCCTCGGCAGATGGCAGGACGCAGGCAATCTGCAAAAGGGGAAAAGAAAAAATGAAAATGAAATGAAGACACGGGCAGAAAAAGGACCGGAGGCTGTCTCTCAGTAAGAGCTCTGGTTGTTGTGGGGTCCCAAGCTTCGGCCCCGGACCCCTGCGTCTGTCGGGGAACAACTTGCCGGGTCCTGGGGGAGAGAGAGAAAAAAAAATTCTCCAAAGAGAAAAGGAAGAGGAATCCAAAAAGGAGAAATCCGTTCCTCCACCTCTCCCTGTTCGCAGCGCGACGCGGCCCCGTCAAAGTCCTGCTCCCGGACGCTCACTAGGCGCGACCAGCGAGGACCGAGCGCTATAAGGTGCCGGAGCGACCCGACCCCGGTGCGCCCTCTGTGGGCCCCGCGACGCAGCGCATGGGGCTGGAGCGCACTCCCGCCGGCACGTGGGTCTGGACCGGCGCCGAGTCCACGTCCCACGCGTTGTCAACACGTTGTCAATCGCTCCTGCTTCGGTGGGCTACGCGCGGTGGCTCGTCCCGCCGACCACATTGGTTCCTCGGTCCGGTCGTACGCCGGTTTCGGTCGTTTTGCCGATGGAAACGCGGAGGATTTGCTTCGGGTCCGCGGGTTCTCTGCACTTAAAGACCCCCCCTGCACCCCCCGCGTCCCCAACCTGATTACGGGCTCACACTCACTGATGATACACATCAGACTAACTCATAATAAGGTTACGGTTTTTGTGGCAAACATGAAAAACCCGATCCAGGGATTGTGTAGTCCTCGCTGGTGGCATGGGGAACATCAGCCGGACCCAGCCGGGGCTCCTCCGGGGGTGCACAGCCGAAGACCGCTCGCTTGCCTCCGCACACGCCTTCCCGAAGGCCAAGATGTGACGGCGCGCTGGCCGGTTTAGGCCTGGGGCGAGGATGCAGGGACCGGAGACTCGGGCTTCACCACCACCCCGGACGCAAGATGAGACGGTCGCGTCCCGGCTGCCGTGAAAACCCCCGGCGCCCCTGCATAGTGTTCTCTGTGGGTGGCTCGGCACCTGCCTCGGAACCACTGGGGGGGCTTTACAAACGCAGCCATGTGAGCCGACACGGATCGGGGGAGACCTCTGTGGACCGGGGCTGTAACCTCAGTCTCCCGCATCAAGCCCCGTCAAACGGAGTTTTCGTGACTCTGTTCCCCCCTCTGCTCCGGTCTGTGTCACATGTTCAGCTCGCCGGGAGAAGTTATTCCGGGAGTCCGGGCTCCTCATAAACGCTGCTGGATGTAAAACTCTCCCGGGTCGCTCCTCGGTACCAGGAGGTGAGACACGGAGTTAGAAAATACCAGGTTGCTCAAAGGTAAAAAAAAAAAAGCCTGTGTGTTAAAAAAAATCGAAACAAAAGCGATTAGTCGACCGAGACTCCCCCTCGGCGAGAAAAGGCCACATCCATGTCAATAAAATCCGAAAACCCAATGAGTGTGTGTCGCTAAAATAAAACGGAGGGGGCAAAACGCGGCCGATCGTCGCGTCGGAAAAACTCCGAAAGCCGATCGATCGTTAAAATGGCTGCCGCGCGTTTTGTGCCAAACGGCCGATCGACTAATAGTCGTTTTCGGGCTGTAGATTCAGTCACCGAAGAAGCGGAATTAAATGTCAAAGTTGTCTCTTGGCCTTGGGAACAGTTCGTATGATTGTCGAAGAAGAAAAAAGAAAAAACTCAAGGTCCACTTACACGCTTTTTATCAGAGCTCTACCTGTTGAGGAAGACCGTGAGGTGAGATGGAAAGCTCGGAAAAGGCGAGTGAGTCGAGTGAGCCTTTTCTCTGCTGTCGCCTCGCTGCTGAATTCGGTTGATGAGCAGAAAAACTAATCAGACTATTATGACTATTTGAAGGAGTAAAGCTTTCAGGCGTGTGTTCACTCAAGTCTTTATTTTGCATTTTGACAGAATATTTAAAGATACAAAAGTAACAAGCATTTATTAACAAAGCAGCTCATTTGAGTCTCGCGCCTCGGCAATCCACTTTTTTTTTTGAGGATGAGCTTATGAAGTCAGGAACCCCGGAGACCCGCGTCTCCGCCTGTTCTGCTCTTTCAGAAACCCGGCAAGGCGCAGACGTGCGAGGGAAACGTCTCGAGAACCGTGAGAACCCCATCCGTGGGCCGTCTGGCAGAGGACGAGGAGTTTTGGCTCTGCCGGTCCTGTAAGAGGACTTTCATCCCGGTGCGATCCCACTCCCCCCGTTCTGTGGCAGCCGCACACTGTCCCCACGAAAAAGCTTCTATCTTGAAAACTGAGGGATAAAGGCTGCTGCTGCTCCCAGATTTAAGTCAATATAATTTATTCGTCCAGACCAGGTCCCGGTCTCCGACAGGTCGGGTCTGCGGGCCCCGGGGGGGTCGAGGGTTTTTGGAGACGCCCGGTCAGCAGGGGGGGATCTTCTGCTTGTGGATCCACCTCTTCTTCAGCTTCTCCGCTTTGGCTTTTTCCCTGCAGGCTGGAAGAAGATCAGACAAGATGAGACACCGAGCAACACTGGATTTTTTGAGTCTAATGCTAAAGTTGATGTTAAAACCCGCAGCCGGCCTCCATCCCGTTTAGGACCACTGAGGCCGGCAGTGTTACATACCCCCCGTCTGAACAGGACTTGGGTAACTTCCCTCTGTGTGGCAGCGCCATGAAATCAAAGCCCCGTCCCGATTCCACTCTACGTACGATCGGTACACAGTATGAACGGTATTCGGATTTATACAATACACCGTCCCGCCAGTTAATGTATACGGTTAAACTTCCGATGTCTTCCTGACGCTGTCTCATCATGATCCAAACAAACTTGCAGCTTTGAGTAGCCCCTCTATTTGTGGCCTTTGTGCTTCGCCTTGCGGGGCAAGTCCAGCACCTTTTTATAGGGCATTTTCAAAACCCGCATTGCTTAGACCCTTTTCCCCTCCTGGTACAATTTGTTTGGGCAGATCCGAACAAAGCCATCGTGCCGAGGAGACCCTTTAGAAAAAGTGGTCTCGGTCAAATCACACACAAAAAAAAAAAGAATTCTGGAGCGGTTCGCTTGTGGTAGGAGTCTGAACCGACCCGGATCTGAGCCCAGGCCTACTCCGCAGGGTTGAGCTTGTCGGCTCCAGCAGCAGCAGAAACCGACAGCTGCTGCCAGAGGACAAGTCCACGTCCGAAGCCGAACTGGTTTCCTCGTGTCTGGGCAGACGGGACTTTCTTCAGGACCTCCTTCCTCGCACAGCGTTTGGTGACGCGCTTCTGTTCGCTTGGATTCTTTCCCCGTGTGAAAATAAAACCGAGCGAAGCGGAAGACGCGTCCCGTTCACGAACCCGTTGCACCGGGTTCAGACCGGAGCAAACAAACTGCGGGTTCGGACACGGCCGCCGGCGGCGCACGCTTCATTCAGCAGGCTTTTTCCGATGTCAATCCACCACACGCTCAAAACGTAATTGGAGTTTGTACGAAGTGTGGCGCTTGGACACAGCTCAGGATTTGATTTGATTTTTTTTTTTTAATCCAGATTCGACACACGATGAACACCCAGTATCCACGGATCAGCAACCTTAGTTTCTTCTACTGAACCTACCCCAGTCCTTCTTGACAAACTGCACTGCCGCGCTTTTATTCCTCCCCTTCTTGTTCTGGAGGGAGAGCATCTCGCCACCTGAAAGCAGAAGGACAGGAGAGTGTGAAGCCCCCTTTCAGACGGACGACGGGTCGGAAAGTCAGACCCGAGGGCTGCGAGTGTCGCCGCCCCAGCCCCGCCGCAGCAGGGGTCCCGGGAGAGCCAGGCGCCCCCGGCGGGACGGGACGGCTCGTCGCTGTAGCACAGCTCAAATTGAGACAGATCATGGTCTTTGCAGACTACTGCCACAGAGTGTAGCCTGCTTTTACACTTTTCACTTCTAGTAATGAGCCCGAACAGCAGATTCAATAGAAAACGTGGTAGTTGGCTGGTATAAGTCTACTTCTGTTTTTGTTTTTTTGTTTCATCTTCCAAACTCCCATGAAAAGACCAAAACCAACAATGTGTTAGTCCGTCTCTCAGTACATTCTCCCCCACGCCCGTCTGCCGCTCTCAGTCTCAAGCCCGTCGGTCCCCATTGAAGACGTCAATATTTTAAAAAAAACAAAACAAAACAGCGGCTGAAAAATATGTAGTTTCATGTTCACAAAGGGCTCGGGCGTTTCCTAAAACACCTGGCGACTGTACGTTCCAGCAGACGTCCCCCAAACAGGGGGAAACGGCGAATTTGCCGGGCGACTATGTTCAGCGGCAGATCAATCGCCCGCGTGGTCCAAATACTTACGGACCTAAGTGTATGACTGAATCGCTCGTGTCGGCAGTGCCACACGATTCTGCTGCTCTAAACTGTTTTTCACTCCGGGTGCCGCCGGTCAAACGTGGTCACAGGTAAATCAATGTACCGGTGACGCAACGGGCTGGGAAGCCCCACTCCGCCGTCACCACTCATCTGAGCTGCAGTGCGAACGCTGCCTTTCTTACTTGTGGTCCTGCAGCTTCCTGGTCCGTACAGCCTGGACCGGAGGAAGTCCTCGGCCGCCCGCTGCTGGAAAGACGCCAGCACCCGCTCCTCCTTCAGCGTCGCCACCGTGTAGTTTCCCTTCAGACTGACAAAACAGGAACGAGTCCGGTTTATACTTCAATCAAAACCAAATGTTTCGGTTACTGGTCGGCTGAATGCGGGGAGAGTCTCTGCCCTGGCTTATCAGTTTTCCTAATAAACCATATGGCAAAAAGTATGCGGACACTAGAACACTACACCCATGTGTCTTACTTATGCGCGTAGTTATAGAAATCACTGGAACCTTACTTCCAGGGATTTCCCTCACTGGAACTAAGGGACCTAGACCAAAACGTACACAGAGGTGTCCACATACTTCTGGCCACATGATGTGTTTTACTCACCCGCTTCTAAATCTGGGAAGTCAACAACAAGCAGTTCTGTGTTATCATTTAACCGCTGGTAACTGACCTAGAGTGCGTGAAAATGCTGTTACGTTATAAAACTACTACTAAAATTTGACAAGACAGAATCCAAACTCAAGGTCCACTTCCTAACTTGCTTTCAGAGTTTTCAGCATCTCTCACTTGAAAGCCCCCCAAAAAAGGAGAAGAAAAAAAAAGCCAGTGAGTGGACCTTGAGTTAAGATTGTTTTTGTTTAACTACTTTGACGGTTAGATTTTAGGTCAGGTGGCCAGTGCATGCTTAGTGATTAATCCAACTTTAATTGCTGACAAAAGCAATAATGAAAGGTGTATGTACATACTTTCGAGTATGTGCCAATTTCCAACTCTTTTTCTTCTTCTTCGTCCTTTCTTCCTCTCCCTCTCCTTCCTCCTCCTGCTGCTGCTCCTCTTCAGCTGGTAAGGACGTTGCTGAAATGGGAGAGAACATTAGTCATGCTGATCTGAAGCTTATTCCGCTGCTCTGTTGGGCAGCGTCTGTCCTTCCGGGACAAGAGTGTCAGCTAAATGTTTAAAGGATGACAGAAGAACGGGCAGCTTCCTCACCTGTGTCTTCAGACTGTCTCTGCTTCCTGGAAAATAAATAAAGAGGATTTAGATGTTCATTGAGCAGAGATGAAGGAGAGAACGTAAAAATCAAGGAGCTGCAGAATGAGTCAGGCCAGTAAACGTACTTTGAAGAGGCTGAGTCGATTTCCTCCAACAGGTCGGCCGGTAAGAGTTTTCTTTTCTATGGGAATCGGTAGAAGGAAGGAAGACAACGCAAAAGCTTGGTTTAAGAAGAAATAGCACATGGAAATCGTGTCTGACTACTGTATTAATTTCAAAAACAGAAAAAAGCTGAATCCAAAAACTCAATTTTTTTTTTTTTGAATCATATAAACACAGCTGCACATGCAGCAAATCGCCACCCAGTTCAGCAAACACATCAACAATAATAAAGGACAGGACAAAAACGCGAGGCTGTACCGAGGCACTGCAACGCATCAGCATGATAACGAAGGTCATTGGTTTTAAAGGTATTTGTTAATGAACCAAAGTAGGTCTGCAGCGGTTAATCGATTTATCAACTAGTCGATCGACAGAAAATTAATCTGTTAAACTATTTTAAACTATGGCGCAAACCATTCTTTTAGTCGTTTTTTTTTTAAGTTGCAAACCATAAACTTACTGACATGACACTAAGTGAGTCTAAGGGAGGAAAAAAAAAATCTTCATAAATGGACAAATTCAGCAAAAAAGAATAGTTAAAAATTACTTCACAAAATCCAGTCTGTCAGCAACTTGAAACGTGACAGTTGGGGATGTGCAATATTTGAATCTACTGGCGTCGTCTGTTATGTGATGACATCCTGGGCCATTCTGGCATCTACAGCTCTTTTTATCTTCAATTGCAACAGAACCATGTATCTACTTAGCAGAAATATTCTACTGTATGTGTGGGGCAGATGTAGATGTATATTTAAAAAAAGAAAGAAAAAAAAACAACAGGGCTTTAGCATGAGGACCTGTCTTGGGATGATCACTACGCTGTTTCCAGAAATCTGAGACCACGAACGGCCTTAAGTTCAGCGTCAGCCACGGACTGTGTCTAATCAAACTGGTTACTAAATGTCACAGACAGAAACAGACTGTTCGTGGTTGCACCAGAGAAAAGCACAAATTTGCAATCGTTACGCTGAGACTGGGGTGTTAAAAGGGTTACTAAGGCACGTCTTTGAAAGTGTTCTACCACACACACACACACACACACACACACACACACACACACACACACCTTCTGTTCCTGGAACAGCTCCTGTCTCCTCCTCCTCTTCTCTTTCAGCAGCTCCTTTTCCCTGCGGACAGGAAAATGCTTCGTTGACCCGTAAACACGAGGTGACGCCTAATGTGGGCTGTTGTCCGGGTTTAGCGTTAAACTGCGACAGCATCGTTACACCAAACTCCATCGAACAATCCCCAAACTGCGTTGCCCGGTATTTCCGAATTGTTGGGAGACACTGAGCATATCGGCACACATGCAGCCCCACAACAGAGTCTCATTACAAAAATCCTTCGGCTTTTCTGCGTCTCAGACGCGGCAGTGGTGTCGCGTTAAGACACAATTCCACATATTTTGTTAAAAAAAAAGAGCTGCTCAGTGGTCAGTGACCGCGCCGATATGAAAATGACCTCCTAAGAAATCAGAATATGTGACGAATAACTCGTCATGTTGTATTTATTTTTGCCCGCTGGCACGAAAACACAGTAAAACGATAGTTTTGAATGGGGTTTGGTGTAACGGCCTCTCCGTACACATGAACCTGTTAGCTCGCCGTGTTAGCTACCTTCTGGCTGTGTCCAGCGCCTGTTTCATGCTCCGTAAGGCCTGAGCCTTCGAGTCTTCGAATGTCACCTCTTCGGGCGCCTCATCGTCACTGGACTCGAGCTTTAAACTGAAGTTTTCGGCCTTTTTTTCGTCGTCCGCCGTCTTTGACGGCGAAGTTGTTTCCCCACGTTGTTTCCTCGCCATGTTGGTTGCGTGACGCCGAAGGACCGGGACCGGGGGAGGTGAGGGGAGGGGCGGAGACGTCTGCCCTCTAGTGGCGGGGAGGAGGATCCCAAACAAAGAATGTAGACTGTTTTAAATGTTATTTCTAAATTAAAGCTTTTTATTTGAACTCTTTACATGAATAACGTAAGTTTAATAGTTTTACTATTTATTAGTTTTATATTTAAAATAAACCTCGAGCTGCTTTTAATTTGTCATTCTAGTTGGCTTGATAGTTTTGTCTTCGATGCGGCTTTTATTTTGATTTTACAAAACCGGGGCTCTTATTTTGAAATCTCAACGCTAAACCAAGTCACCCGGACTTTTATTTTGCATTTTTGTCGGAACCAACATTTTCTAAAAAACTTTATTTGAAAATTACAGAGATTAAAAATTGAATATAAATATCGATTAACCAGCAAAACGGAACGCAAAAATGTAAATATAAATAAAATTATACGACATTTTTCAATTCAAATCAAATATTCACGGAGTATATATATATATATTTGCAATTCAGTTGTTCTACAAAGCAAAAATATAAAATAAAAATATAAAATATACGTAATATATAAATAATATGCGATATTGATAAACTCTTTGAAAACAGCATTTACTAAAAAAGAGATCTGGTTGACCTCATGAATATCCTAATGACTAATAGTCTAATGGTAAAGCAATCTCTTTTACATACCTCTACTCTCCACTTGTGTGTTTTTACTCTTTTTTCTATTATATGTTTGTGTATTGCGGATTTTGCATTACTAGTTGTCCGTCTGTTGCTGTGAATATTTTAGTAAGCTACATGTTGCTCTAGTTCCATTTTATTTTGAAAACCACATCCGGAAAACACCACATCATAGCCAGCTTGACGGCAGCAGGTGCAGCCCGCCGTCGGCAATAACAACGACCGGACCGGTCCGGCGACGCTCCGGTTTTTCTCAAGACGCCATGCCCGGCCTGTCGTTCGTGTTTCTGGCCGCTGTCGCGGCGTCGGCTCTCGGCCTCCCGAGGCAGGACGTCTCGCCCGCGGCCGGGCCCTGCCTCGCCCCGCTGCAGTGGGAGGGCAGGTGGGTGCTGTACGACCACAGCACCGGGAGGAACAGACGCGCCGCCGTTTCCTACGACGGCCTGAACCAGAGGATCCGAGTCCTGCAGCAGCACAAGAAACACACCCCGTGTCAAAAGTAAGACAGAGTGCTTCGATGTCAGCCGGTAAAATGTCACCCTGCACCGATTTACCTTTTGCACATCAGCTTATTTGGAATATCACAGTATTGTAGCACAGTGACACTGTGATGATATTCAGAAAATAACGACGCCCCCCCCCACACACACACACACTCTCCCAACCCCTCCCAGTAAACACGGTCAATTAAATAGCATGAAAAGGCACCAAAATGCATGGATGGAATACAGCAAATACATTTAAATAAACATAAAAATACAAAACACAAACAGTACAAAACTACATTATATCTAATGAATTAAGCCTTAACAGTAGCCTACCACTTTCTATAAAGAGTAGACAAAGGCTTTATTAATGTTTTTTTTTTAAAATAACTCTTAAAAGGTGTTGACATTAGCTTAATAAATTCTTTTTAAAAAACGGATTTTCTTCCACATCCTCTGGAGCCCTTTTTCAAAAAGTGAGTTTTTTGTTTGTTTGTTTTTGGATTTTTTTTTATTAACAACCTGGACGTCTGAAAATATTCCTTAATATTGGCTGATACCTGATATATTTGTAGATTCATCAAATAAAAAGTACACATTTATATATCTTATAAAATAATAATGATACAAACACCAAAAAATACATTCAGATAAAGCATATACAGGTTAAAATACTAAATTTGATCAAATAAATATTAACAATAATGATAAAGACATAATGATACCACTTTCTAATAAGGCACCTTTTTATAAAGGGTTTATAAGTTGTATTTAATGACATTATTAATGTAACTAAAGCTTTGAATAAAGCTTGATAGATCCGTTATGAACCATTACTAAGGACAAACCTCGGGTTGCCAGGTTGTGAAAAAATTTCTTTGGCCGGTGTTTAGCCTTCCTGTTTGGTAGTAACAGCGTTATTACACACCAGGTGTAATTGGTCTAACCCAAAAGTTGCTCTTTTTAGTGGCTTATTAAGATCTATAAAGCTTTATTATATAAACGAGTACAAGAAGTAGTAGTAATAAAGATTAATGGGGTTATTAATAGTTAATAAATGATTTGCTAATGTTTTATAGGTCAGTTAAGACATTAATGAGAACGGCTTTTGGGTTGCCAGGTTGTGACTCAGACTGACTGGGCCGTATGACCATTCAGTATTGTAGATGATCTCATCTAGTTTTATATCTGTTTTTCTAAAATATATATATGTATATATTTATTTTCTAAATATGTCTATTTTTCTAAAAAAAAAAAAAAACGATTTATTAAGCATCTATTAAGACTAAAATCAACATTCATGACTGCCGTGTAACCAAATTGAAAAGTTAATGTAATTTCATTGTAATTTATAACTCATCAGGTATAATTCTGTATTTTTTTTTGCATTTTATTTACAAAACGTATTCGAAGAACAGTAACCTGCCAAAAGTATGTGGACACCCCTGTCTCCAGCCCCTCAGTTCCGGTGAAGAGTAGTCGAAATGCTGCAGCGTATAAAGATATTTCAGACAGCAGTGTGTTCTTTCACCTTTGTGGCCGCAGTTTGTATTTAACTGAGACGGAATCGGAGCCGCAAACGTTCATCTTCAGGGCTCGTCGGCGCACAGTAACTACGCCGGGGGCCGATGTGCGACAAAAAAAAGGGCCAATATATATATATATACACCTTTCACAGGTATTTCACTAGGTTTAAGGACTCAAGTCACACCAGCTACATACCTCACATGAGAGGGAAGAGACATGACGTGAGGTTTTTGAGAGAGAAGCGGCAAAACTAGAGATTTTCTGCGTAGGTCTGAATTGTTTATATACTGACACCAAAACTTAAAGCTGCACTACTGACTTTTTTTTTTTTTTTTTTTTTGTATTAGTAATGGATCAAATGCGCCAACTGTCGCCCGAGGTGAAAAAACACGCAGATCACCGGCTGATATCCGGTGATATCCGGCTATCACCGGATATCACCGGCTCTGCGGCTGCGTAAAAAGTGGGGTCTGTTTCAACAGCGGGGTTGCGCTGCAGGAGGCTGTTCAATAATTTTTTTTTTTTTTTTTTTTTTTGCGGGGTTTCAGTCGGCCTTCGCCATCAGACCTGCAGCGAACGCTGTCACCGCTTCAGCCACAGGAGCGAGGAAGCTCGTTGGCCCGGGAAAAGGGGCAAGGGAAGATTTCAGCAAAGATTTGAATGAACTGAAATAAATCCATCCATCCGTTTTATCCTGCTTATCCAGGTCCAGGTCCCGTTAATTTAGTCATATCATTAGGATTCACTGTTACATAATAATAAATAATTCTAGGCCTTATTGTCTCCACTGGTTTTCCGTCATACTTTCACACTTTGGCCGGTTTGATCATGAAACAGGTGTTAAATTGTATTCTGCGTTGTATTAAAAATGTCTTATAAAGCATTAAATTCAACTTGGCGAACCTCTGCAGAAACACTGCTTTTATTTTTCTCTTAAAAAAAAAAAAACCTTATGTTTTTAGTGTTCCCTCTTTTATTTATTTGTCCCTTTATGTGTATTTTTCAGTACTTGCGAAAGCAGAATGTCGTCTTTTTGAAAGAAATGCGTAACGTTATTAAACTGAAATCATTAGTATTTAACAGCTTTATAAGGCGATACTGCGTCAGATGGTGCGCGTTCACCTGGTGCCCCCAAGGAAGAGCAAAAAAAAAAAAAAAAAAAAAATCAATGAATGCAGCTATGAATTGAATCCTGCTATCAACAATGCACCCCTCTAGGTCGATTCACGAGTCACAAATTCACAATACGTGCAGCATATGGCGCCGTCTATCCTTAGACCCTCCATTTGGATAAGAAAAAACTCCCCCCCAGAAAAAGCCTTTCACCCCTTTGTCTCACCTTGCCTCAGGTTTTTTGAGTACATCTACTTGTACCAGAGCATGGTGATGTTCCAGATCGACCAGAAGACCAAGGACTGCTCAAAGATCGCTCTGACGGAGGCCTGGGATCCCTTCGACATCCCCGACAACTCCACCTTCGAGGACCAGTACTTCATTGGAGGCCCCGGGGACAACGTGGAGGTTCAGGAGTGGTCGGACAGGAAGCCGGCGCGCCAACGTAAGTCCGGTTCTTAATGGAGCGCCCGCGGCTTTCTGTACAGTGGTGCATTAAGCCTAGACAATAGCTAAAAAGTAACGCCGGAAATCGGTTGAAATCTGATACAGCGAAATCCATTTGAATGTAGCTAGAGCTTCCTGGCTGCTTCCATCTCCACACTACTAAAACGCACCTAAAACACATAAACATACATGACGAATAGTTTGAAATATGTACTTAACTTACCAGGTCCCCATAAACATGTGATCGGACATGCGTTGAGTCCCATGCTGATTCACGTCACAACACATTGAATGGCTGTCGCTAAATATTGCTGACCTTGAGTAGTATCAAAAATGGGGTTCGATGCCACGAAACTCTTGAGGGGTCGTAACTTTAAGGTCAGTGGTAGAGCCTAAGATCGATTGGCAGAGATTCGTACCTGCTAAAAATAGCCTGTGGGATACGGTTTCACTAAAGTGTTTGTGGTGTCCACAGTGTATCAGTTATCTTACTGTTGTGCTGTCCAGTGTCATATATGTGTTAGTTATCGCTGGGGTGAACCTGTCGCCCATGTCTTCATACAAGCGTGTTCTGGAGAAATAGTTGCTGTCTTTCAGCGCCTTACGATGCAGTATCAGTAACGGCCAATTGATGCCGGCTCTAATTTAAATCTGATCGGAAGGGACTCTAACGTAATTTTAATAATCTTCATGGTTGTTGGGATGTGGTGGAAACCCAGAAAACAATGGCCCTAAGTGAATTTTAGTGCCTGATTCACTTGGGTTTTGTCCGCGGGCTGCGTGTGCTCCTGGGAACGTTTGGTAAAAGCGAGCCAGCAGAAACCATTTCTAGGTAAAACTGGAGCAGGTAGAGAAACATCTGAGAAGGGAAAGGAATAGGAAGACCCTCTAAATCACGACCAAAGTTTGGCAGGCCACCGTGGTTTCCAAATGTACAAGCCTTCAAATTTTATGTATTTATATTAGTCAAAGAACACTTCTTACAGGTTTAAATATGTATTAACATGTAATATGTCTCTTTCATATACATAATTGCCCGAATTTGGATTCCGCATTAATTGAGAGAGTCGGGCAACCCCTCTAAAGAAAAAAAATCCTCTCAGTTACCTCAAGCCGTATCCAGCTGTACAGATAGTCTCGGTTTCATTTGTTCAGGTTTTAAGGTATCTGTCCCATTGTATCTCTGCCTCCTTTTAAATATCATGGAGGTTAATGGAATGTATTTGTTTTTCACAGCTTCCACAATGCTTCATATGGTTTCATTTTATGAAGAAAGTCTTGTTTGTCTCAATTCCCGGACAAATAGAGCCAAAACTAGCTGTATGGCCAGATGCAACTAAGTATAAGTGAGAAATATGGGTGTAACTTTGGCCCTTTAAGTTTTATAACATATAGTCATTTGATCCATTGTTGATTTAAAAATAAATTGTAGTGCAACGTAGAGCCAGTGTTGGTCTACATTCAACACTTCCTGCAGCTGCTTCAAAAATAAAAGTGACTGTCCAGCGAGTTTCCTCCTCTCATGCCAGGCAGGTTTGATCAAACTTTAACTAATTACAAAGCAGCTGTCGGTGGAATAAAAACTCCACTTCCTCTTTGAGCTGCCGTAACGTCTGCTCTCGGCTCCCCAACAGATGAGACCTGGGTGGGCGTTTACACCCTGAAGGACTGCTATCCGGTGCAGGAGACCTACGCCAGGAACAGCAGCGTCACCACCTCCACCCGCTTCTTCAACCTCCAGCTCGGCATCAGCGACCCCAACGTCTTCACGCCGCCGAGCACCTGTCAATCGGCTCGGCCCGAGAGGATGGCCGAGTCGGACTGCTGAGGCCTCACCCGCCCTCACCTTTGACCTTAGATATTTAACAGCGTTCTGAGACTGAGCCCCAAATCATTCCCCCGATCAACTAGTCACGACTCCCTGTAGATATGCAATAGTTTCTCTGTAGTGAGCAGTAAATTAAGACTTCAGGCATTTATAAACCATGGTCACTGTGCGTCATCACTTACAGCTGTAGTGTTACCCGACTGTTAACTTTTGCACTATATAAAAACTGCACATTGCATTTTGGCATTTTGTTTGCGAAAAAAATAGTGTACATGCTATGGACTATTCATTCCCTTGCGGATACTCTTTAGGCACAGTGCAGCGCATACATTTCACACTTAGAATTCGGACACTCAGATGAAATTGCATATGGTAAAGTTAGTGCAATGTATCGTAAAAAGGGAGTGATTTTGGACACAGCCTTTGTCTAGTGTTTTATAGAATTATTTGTTAATTTGCTGCTAATTTGCTAAAACTGCTATCAGGACCAGTGACTCCTGCTAACTGCAACCTGACAAACTAGCTCACAGATAATAGTACCCGCCGGCTATGTTTACCAGATGATTGCCTTCATGCTAAAAAGTGACTTTTAGTGTTGTTATATCACTCTCCATTGCAACCAATTGATAGAATTAACGTCCAGGCTACCAAGACAGCTTACAGCCAACAGTTGGATTTCAGTGAAGCATTCTGACTATAAGCTACCGAGCGTTTGCTGATTTCTTAGCTCACGACAGGCATTTTGATAAATCTAAATAATTCCATCAAAGAAATGAAGTGCCTCATAAACATGAGCGGACATGAAGTCAAAATCACAGCCGTTATGGTTTGTAGCTTATTTGAGATCCAGGCATATTTTCTCAGACATGCAGTTTGATGTGTAATAGAGGGTTGCGAACAATTTTACGCATCAATGGGGCTTATCCACAGCTTATCCACCGTACGGACATTTTGACCATTTTTAGCAAATGACCCTTCGCTAAGCCCCGCCTCTTCGTTGTTAGCCGCTGCTGGTCCGTCGAGCTGTCGGAGCTAGCAGGGCGCCCACACTGTCACTAACTACACTCGCTGAAGAAATATCGTCCAGTTTGTGGAAAAGCGAAAACGGCGATGTCGGGGAGAGGCAGACGGAAGGATGCGTTTGAGGATGTCAAACTGACGCAGCCGCAAAAAACAGGTGGAAAAGATAAAGATGGAAGCTAAAGCCTACAGATCACAATGTAAAAGTGAACCGCCACATCACCTGGCAATCGAGACAGAAGACTATGAAATTAAGGAGCAACACTGTTCCTGTCGAGCAGGGCAGGTCACTGTTAAAACCATTAAAAAGCGGCATGTGTATACATTCAGTATAGCTTCAGTAGCTAGCGTGGCACAGATACGCCTATCTCATGGGGCACACTTTGATCGGTATCACTGTTACACATGCCGCGGGAATAACGGTTAACCACGATTAGCTCGGAATCCACAAAACCAGCCCTAAAATGACGAACGTCCAATACAATCGCATGAAAGTCTATGGAGCACAACCGTGTTGTTTTCGGACCCTGTCCGATACTACGCTGCGATTGGCCAGTCTGTGCCAGCGGGGCGGGACTCTACGAAGGGTCAATTGAGCAACTTGATCGAAGTGAGCGAAGTTATTTTCCCCGCAATTCCACAACTGTTTTACCACGCTGCTCTTCAATGGACATCTGTCGGCTTTCGTGGAATTACAGTGAGAAACATAGCTAGGAGCAGTGATAACGCTAAACTCAAAAGCAGCAGTAACGTTACATTAGCATGTATTGAATGAGGTTCCTGCTGTTTGTCTGCTGCACAAGCTACAAAGCACAGACCTTTGTTCCTTATATTATTTTTGTAAGTGAAGAATGAAAAAAAAAAAAATCCTAAAATCATATTTCATCATATTTCCTTGTCCTTGCTACAGACGTACACCTGATTCTGACCTGTCTGCCGTGCTAAAATGAAACGAAAAGTTAAACTAATTAAAACTGCTGGACATAACATAAACCTGTAGGGTTGTTACATTATCCAGGAGGGTCCCATGTTTCTGGATATCGTTTAAAGAAAAAATTGAAGTGGGAAAACAGAACGGGGGAAAAACAGAAATGTATCAATCATCTCCTAGTAGGAGATTTGTCGTGACTGGTCCAATTCACATACTTGCGCCTAAATACAGAAGTGTTGGCATTTTATTGACTTTCTTAACCGAGGAGGTTGAACCAGGATTTAGGAGAGTTGCTGGTCTGTCTGACAAAATGCATACAACAGACCTGCGCACGCATTGTGGGTGAGGAAATATGTAGGAAGAAGACACAAGCAGGATTTAAAACACCTTCCAACCTTGATTAATTTATTGCACCGTTATGGGTAAAATTGCTGCACTATTTACATTGCATGAATACTGTAGCTAGAGCTGTATCTTAATACTAACAGCTAGAGTATGTGTAAAGCTGCATTCAAGCAAATGGGAATAAACATTACAACCTGATGTCCAAAAGCAACAAGATATTCAGACTACTTCCAACACCCCATGACTGATGTTTGGTTTAGAAAGTACGTTCCAGAGTAGTTTTCTAAATAATCTTTCACCTAGGGGCAGCTTTGACAACAAGCCAAATACTTCCATCCGTGCAGCCTTCTGACTCCTGCCAGGGGAGGAAAGACCATGAGGTGAAGAGATCACTCAAACCTAACGCCGATGTCTGTTGTCAAATGGACATGGAGTGACACTACAAGCTGAACTAACTGAAACACGCCAGTGATTCAAACTCCAAATCTGTCTTTGTCTTTACTGTTTGTTATTTGAAATGAAGAAGGCGCAGTGAAGTTTTCACATGTAACATGCGGTGAACGTCACAGCGGGTTTAAGACTGAAATCTGAAAGCCGATGCACGACACAGTACGGTACCTTCATCCTGCCAACCAGGGATGTAGTGGAGCCTAAAACATCCAAACTCAATATGTTGTTATTTTAACTTAGGGACATGTTTTGACGCCTATAGGATAACATTTGTAACAAAACTGGCGGGTATAAAACATAATGGTTAGAGCTGTGACTCTGCTGTAAGTTATTAGGAATTCATCCTCTAAGAGAAATAAAATAGAAAAAAGAAATAAAAAATATTGCTGGTCATTTGTTTTTGTTTTTCAAAAAGGGCAATGACAGACTGATTTTATGTAGTTTATGTTTCTTTATTGAGGCTATATTCTATCATTATCATAAACCTAGTAATCTCCCATGTTTGACATTTTGTAAAAAGGGTTCTGATTTATTGATCGCTGATTTTAGCTTAATATTTTACTGTTTTGATGAGAATTTAACTGCAAAAGTGTGATGTCTGCTGGTTAATTTCAAACAAAACTGAGGGAATATTATTACTCCAGAGTATGAAACTGAAAATTTTCCAAAGTCTTGAAGTGCGTCTCGAAATTAATTACAGAGTCAAATGATCTGGTGGATTCATGTCCTGTGGGATTCATTTTGCAACAAGTAACCTACCTGATTAGTTGTTTAAATGCATCTTACATTAAAATTTAGTTTTTACTCAAAATTATGTTCTGAATTTAACGTCTCCTGTTAAAAGGATACTTGACGGACATTATCAAGTAAGTCAAAACAATAGTTGAGAATTGGATTACTTGTATAGCAGTAATCCATTTCTCTATTTTTCATCTACTGCATTTGAATTATTGTAATCTATAGAGAGTTTAACCAAACTCAATTTAATCCGAACAGAAGAGCTAATTCTGAAAACTGGGAACCATCTCTAAACCCAGAGATCACAAGAAGAGTTATCACCAAACAGTTGAGGCAAACAGAGTTTTTAAATGGAAAAAAAGCTCCATCGTAAAAAGAAAAGGGTTAAACACACAATCAAACTGCCTCTCCTCCTGGAATGAATCGAATCCTGATAACCCTCCCTCTTCTTCCTGCTCTCAAACACAGTGAACTTTACTCTGTCCATATATTTCCTTGTTCCTTCCCCTTCAGATCTACAGTTTGAAGATGGGTGGAACCAACATGTGGTGAAGTGCAAGAGCTGACAGGCCCCATTCACTGCAGAAACAGATGTTGTTAAGATCAGAGCTCAAACTAGTTTCGGTTCTAAGAAAGTGAAACTCAGTCGTTGCTACTGAAAGGTGAAATGGCGCAGAAAGGAGTTCAGCTGGACCAGGAAACCTTCTCCTGTTCGATCTGTCTGGATCTACTGAAGGATCCGGTGACTATTCCCTGTGGACACAGCTACTGCATGAACTGTATTAAAAGCTTCTGGGATGAAGAGGATGAGAAGAAAATCCACAGCTGCCCTCAGTGTAGGCAGACCTTCACACCGAGGCCTGTCCTGGTGAAAAATACCATGTTAGCAGCTTTGGTGGAGGAGCTGAAGAAAACGGGACTCCAAGCTGCTCCTGCTGATCACGGCTATGCTGGACCTGAAGATGTGGCCTGTGATGTCTGCACTGGGAGAAAACTGAAAGCTGTCAAGTCCTGTTTGATTTGTCTTGTCTCTTACTGTGACAAGCACCTCCAACCTCATTATGAGTTTCCAGCCTTTGAAAATCACAAGCTGGTGGACCCCTCAGAGAAGCTCCAGGAGAACATCTGCTCTCGTCATGATGAATTGATGAAGATGTTCTGCCGCACTGATCAGCAGTGTATCTGTTATCTCTGCTCTGTGGATGAACATAAAGGCCACGACACAGTCTCAGCTGCTGCAGAAAGGACTGAGAGGCAGAGAGAGCTGGAGCTGAGTCGACAACAAATCCAGCAGAGAATCCAGGACAGAGAGAGAGATGTGAAGGTGCTTCAACAGGAGGCGGAGGCCATCAATCGCTCTGCTGATAAAGCAGTGGAGGACAGTGAGAAGATCTTCACTGAGCTGATCCGTCTCATCGAGAAAAGAAGCTCTGGTGTGAAGCAGCAGATCAGATCCCAGCAGAAAACTGAAGTGAGTCGAGTAAAAGAGCTTCAGGAGAAGCTGGAGCAGGAGATCAATGAGCTGAAGAGGAAAGACGCTGAGCTGAAGCAGCTCTCACACACAGAGGATCACAACCAGTTTCTACGCAACTACCCCTCATTGTCAGGATTCAGTCAATCTACAGACTCATCCAGCATCAATATCCGTCCTCTGAGGTACTTTGAAGATGTGACAGCAGCTGTGTCAGAGGTCAGAGATAAACTACAGGACATTCTGACTGAGAAATGGACAAACATCTTAATGACAGTGACTGAAGTGGATGTTTTACTGCCACAACCAGAGCCCAAGACCAAAGCTGGATTCTTAAAATATTCACAGGAAATCACAATGGATCCAAACACAGCACACACACGTCTGTTATTATCTGAGGGAAACAGAAAAGCAACATTAATGAGTCAGCGACAGTCTTATCCTAGTCACCCAGAAAGATTCACTACATGGTGTCAGGTCCTGAGCAGAGAGAGTCTGATTGGACGTTGTTACTTGGAGGTGGAGTGGAGAAGAAGAGTTTATGTAGCAGTCGCATACAAGAATATCAGTGGAGCAGAAAGATTGGATGAATGTGTATTCGGACTAAATAACAAATCTTGGGCATTAAATTGTGACCAAATGGGTTATACGTTCTGGTATAACAGCATCAAGACTCCAGTCTCAGGTCCTCAGTCCTCCAGAGTAGGAGTGTATCTGGATCACAGTGCAGGTATTCTGTCCTTCTACAGTGTCTCTGAAACCATGACTCTCCTCCACAGAGTCCAGACCACATTCACTCAGCCTCTCTATGCTGGACTAGGGCTTTACTGGCATGTTGGAGACACAGCTGAGTTCTGTGAACTCAAATAGAAAGAAGTCATTTAAGGGACAGTTGGTCAAAATCTGTGTTTTAGTTCATCCGTTTATTTGGTCTCCATGTTTGTTGCTAAAAGCTCATTGCTGTTGTGCTTCTGCGCTGCATGGAGATCACCTGTCAATCAAACATTATAGATGGTACTTTGGCATCTTCTCCTTTATCGTCCTGTTGATGTTTGACTTTCTTTAGGTGGAGCTGGAGCCTCGGAGGAGATCACTGCTCATGATGATTTTTGTTTACGTAAACTTATGTTTCTCCACGTGAAAATATAAACTTCTCTGTTCTCTAAATGTTTGTTGAATATTTGTACTGATGTATTTGTATGTTGTTGTTTCTCTTCCGCTGCATGAGCCTGAACAGACAAATCACCAGACCTTCCTTTATCTGAGATATTTAGTTCTCACTGTGAAAAGAAAGAAAGCTATAATTACGTTTATATTAATGCGTTTGTCAGATCAAATGTTGTCTTTGCACAAATCGGCTTACAAAGAAGATGCTCTGATGTATTATAAAACTGTATTCATCGTGGTTATAGTCAATAAGGAGATTTATTCATTATTTTCTTTTCCATATCTGTGAATCAGGTAAACAAACTGATTGTGTGGATGAAGTGAATCTTTACATGAAATCACCGAACAAGCGTAATTTAACAAACTTTACTGATTGAATGTGTGAATAAACTGAAAGTCTACATAATGAATAAAGTTGTTTTTCCCTAAAGAATAAATCGAGTATTTTCTTCTTTCTTTATTCCAGGATCTCATTCAAAGCTGATGGAGAAAATGTTAAACTGATCTGAGAGTGTAACTGAGGAAGTTTTCCCCCTGAAACACCACAAAGGACGGTGTTCATGTTCAGAGCAGAAGGTCATTTGTCAGTCAGTCTCTGTCCTTTCAGCTTTCTGCACTGAAACAGCTGAAAGACCAAAGCTAACAAAGGCATAGTCCATCTCAGTACTTTCTGACCTCTTTACCCTGTCTTTGGCTCTCAACTCCAAACTGACTACCGAAAGCATAAATCTTTAAAAACTCAGAAATGTATACTCTAATTTTTAAACTAAGCTTAGTAATTTTCCCAAAACACCTGCTCAGGGTAGTTTTGATCAAAATAACAGTAAATAGTGCATTTGTTGGGCACTTTGTTTTTTAGCGGCAGATCAATCCACAGTTGGTGCTTAAGAGAGTATTTGTATGGCAGCCGGACTGTGTGTGTGTGTGTGTGTGTGTGTGTGTGTGTGTGTGTGTGTGTGTGTGTGTGTGTATGTGTGTGTGTGTGTGTGTGTGTGTGTGTGTGTGTGTGTGGGGGACTGAGTCAAAATAAACTACAGCGTGTGTGTTCACGGTGATGAAGGAACATGTCTCCCAGTGCAGCGGTGCGGCTCACTGGTGTGTTTTCAATAGTGTCTGGACAACAATGGAACTCTATGGCTCAGAGGAATAAGATCTATCAGGCTTTGGATACACACACACACAGCACTTGTGCACACAGATTAAAGAAATAAATAAAAAATGACAACAACCAAACTAAAAGCATGGGTAGCTAGAGCTACATGAGAAAATATGTTTTTCTACTTCTGGCGAATTCTCTTTAATATAAGCAACAGCACAACAAATCACAGACTACAAATCTGTTAGTAACCTGTGAGATGGCAGCAGACAGCAGAGGTGGCATGTAACTAAGTACATTTACTCAAGTACTGTACTCAAGTCCAAATGTGAGGTACTTGTATTCTACTCGAGTATTTCCATTTAATACTTCATACTTCTACTTTTTACTCCACTACATCTATTTGACAGCTTTGTTAGTTGCATTATACATTAAGATTTTGACATATAGAACATATTACGATCTTATAAAACATGATGAGTTGTTATGAATGAAACCACCCGACACGAGACTCAAGTACAGTGGAAGAAGCTGTAAGATGCTGCTGTAAAGAAGATGTGTGTTAATGCATAAGTGATAGCCATCTAATAATATAATATGTAACAGTATAACAGTCACACCGGGCATTTTTCTGCATTGAGTTCTTTTACTGTTAATACTTTAAGTACATTTTCCTGATTGTACTTACATAAGCAACATTTTCAACCCCAGACTTTTACTTTGAAGGGATTCCTTTTAAAGGGTGGTATTAATACTCTTCCACCACCGGTGGACGGTAATATTCCTGTTCTATACTGGTAGCAAATACACTCCATGGCCAAAAGTAACCACTGCATGCGGGTACCCAAACATTATACCCATATGTGATTGTTGAACATTTAGATTATGACATTATTGATATCAGTATATAATTATTATTGTTGTTGTTGTTATGTCATGATTTGTGGTATTTTTATAATTTTTAAATATAATTTTAATCCTATTGTCTGTCTGGTTGTTGTGCATTGGCTTTATCAATGAAAATATATTTAAAGATCTACAGTTCTGGGCAAAAGTTTTAGGCACTTCGGCCTTTAGATTCTTATCCATCACACAGCACCAAGAACTGTGCAAGGCCGGATCACCAACTGGGCTCAGCGGGCAACTGCGCAGTGGCCCCAAAAATCCCAAGACTCGACATGTGTTAGTTCGTGTCTGGGTTTTCATTTTCTCCAAATTTATCAAGGAATTTGAACCACTAAAATACAGTATCTACTGAGGTGGACCCTGCAGTATTGGCTCATTTTGTGCTCACATGGTACGGATTTCTAAGTAAAGTGGTGTTCAATAAAGTACGGGGACCTAACGGAAAAACCTTTGCTCCTGGGGGCCCCCTTAGAGGTTAATCTGGTCCCGTATGCTGTGGCAAAATTAGCCAGGATGCTTGGAACAACCTACCTGCCAAGCACTTTGAGAAACTGTGCCCACGTGTACCGAGGAGAATTTGTGGGGTTTGGGTTTTTTTGTTGTTGTTTGTTTATCGTACTTTGAGTAAAGTTAGTTCAGTTTTTTTTTAGTTTTTAAAAACAGTCCATAGCCTTATTATTACATCTTCAGTTTACATTTCCTTGCCCACTGTATTTCTAGTTCGAAGCTGAGACTGTTCCCATGAAAGGAGGAAATCCCGGCCGCCAGGCTACGTCGACCGAAGCCTACAGACTCCATATCCCAGAATCCTTCGCGTCCGATTTCCTCTAATATGCTGGCTACATCCATCCGGTCCGAGCAGACGAAGGGGAAACAGATGACCCGTCCGCGGCGTCGAGGTTGACTGAAAACCGCCTGAACGAGCGAGTTTTTAAAAGGTAAGGAGCACGACGGAGACTTTTTTTAAAACCCCGGTTTTAATACACGACTTTCAAGCTAGCCAGCTAACTGGCTGTCAAGATGAGCCGAGCGATACCGGGGAACACAATCGGTTTTTTGCCGTGGCATCCCTGGACGGCGTTACAGCCGCACCATGACCGTTTCGTTCCGTTCCGTTCTACTTCGTCGTCTCCTGGCCCGAATTTGCCGGCACACCGGGCCGAGCAGCCGCCGCTGGCCTCCTCTCCGCCACAGGCAAGCGCCCCCCCCCGTTTCCGTCCCCAGCGACACTTTCTGACCGAATCGTTTTTTCCGGTCGGCGGAGTGGTGCAGCTTTCGTTTCTACCAGGCTCGCCGCTGGGACATTTAGTGCGGTATCAGCCAGGGTCTGGACCAGTATATCGGGCCTTGAGAACAGCTGACTATGGGGTCCTGGTTTTGAGTCTTGACCCGGTGTGGGGTATGACACTTACTTAAGAAACCTCCAGCCCCCCCTTCTCACGATCGTAACGTTATCCGGGCTTCTTATTACCTGTCAGGTGTGTCTAGACTCTGTCACGATGAACCCGGTCTCGTTATTTACCAGTCTGGCTGTGGACTCGGCTCCTGCATCTTATCTAGGGCTGCAACCAACGATTTTTATTTTTTACCCCTTTTTATTGAGCAATCTGACAGTTATTTTCCCAAGTAATCAATTCGGCCTCTGGTCAAGAAAGTGGCGAAGGACCCCCCGCAGGTGTCTACAAAGCGCCGGTTTTTGTTTGACCAGCGGATGGTAAATAAAATATCACGTGTGACAAGGAAAAGCTGGAAGCAGCAAATGTTTCGCATTGTGCTTGGGGAGAAAAAAAAAAAAAAAGACTTAAAACGAAAGGTCAACAGAATAGTTGACAGTTCCTTTTCTTTCAAATGACTCAATCACTTGTTCGGCTCGTCGTTGCTGCTTCAATCTCATCAGCAGTGATGAAAGGAAAGGGTGACAATAGAGTACGGTTTCCGAAATTCCCACTGTCAGACCTTCCCTTTTTTCATTTCATGAAATGTCTCGTTTCGCTCGGCCGCCGGCCCAAAACGCGAAAAGGTGTGGTTTTTACTGTGAGGTGTGACAAAGAAACGCAGCAGATCCAATCTCTCACTGTCCAGGCTCGATTCGCAGGACATGTCCCCTCGTGTCACTGTTTTCGCGCAAAAAAAATTACTGAAACGATTAATCGATTTATCAGATTAGCTGGTGATTTATTTTGCTGTCAAATCGACTGGTTTGATTAATCGACCTATTGTTTCAGCTCCAGTTGTGTTTAAACATTCTGGTAAAAGTGACCCAAGTTCTGCCTTTTTCTTCTTTTTTTTTTTTCTTTTCTCTATTATCGACACGTAAAGGGGAAGAAAACATCTGGAAATCTGATATTTCCGGGTCTGTTTTTGTGGCTGTATTTCATGTGTGGAAGTAGACAAACCAACAAGTCTGTCTCCATTATGTCAGTTAATCGATTACGCTGGTTATTTGTGTCTTGCTCACCTTAACAGCCATGTAACCAACAAATCTTTATATTAACAATATATCAAATGACAACAAGTAGCGCTAAAGGGGAGATTGCAGTGATCGACCCACTTTTATCCCTCACGAATCTTCTTGTGCGTGACTGTACTGGTTTTACTAGGGCTGGGAATTGATAAGATTTTATCGATACCAGTGCCATTATCGATTCTGCTCATTGGTCCGATTCTTTATCGATCCTCTCAACGATTCCTGATCGGTCTTCTGTGTGGAAAGAGAGGATGCCTACGCGGGTTTTCAGCGTCAGCGCGACTGTTTTATTATCACTGAGTCATAGCACGGGGCCGTAGCCTGAGAGTTAGCAGTTAGCTAGCAGCTGATTGCCTGTGTGTCGTCATCTAAAATGGATGAAATGAGGTCAAATGATATTCGTGTAGCACTTGTTTTCATTTAGGCTTTTGTTTTGTTTTGTTTATTTAAGTCGAAGAAAAAATCTGCTAAGCTAAGATGCTAAAGGGGCAACAGCCCCTACAACCTTTTGGTGATATCACTGTGAACTAGATACTCTTTGGTATTTAGACTTGGGAAGATGTCACGTTGGCTTCGCACAGTTGCGACGGGCATTTTTTGACTATTTTTTGACATCTCATGGACTAAACAGTTGATCGAAGAAATAACCGGCAGATTAATCGACAGTGATCGTCGGTTGCAGCCCCGTCAGCAACTAGTTTATTTCAATCAGTTTTAAAGCAAAAATTTCAAAAACCGCGAATGTGATGATTTGTTGCTTTTCTTCCTCACCACTGATCATTAACTGAATATTTTTGCCTTGTGGACTGTCTCTTGAATAAAACAAGCACTTTGAATAAATCGTGTTGGGCTTGGAGAAACTAGAGCGGTCGCCTTTCACTGTTTTCTGACCTTTTTATAGACAAACCGATTAATTGAGGAAAGGAATAGAAGAGGAAACAGTTTTCATGTTTTTCCCAGCACTTGACTCTTGCGTAAGGACCATAACCTTTGGTCGGTGAATCAGTTTTTTTTTTTTTAGTGCCCCCCTGGAAACTTCTTTGGAGTTTTCACTCAGTGTTGTCTTGTCTTCTTGGTGTGTTGAGCTGTCTCAGACCCAACTTTTTAAGATTCTGTCTTTAAGTGACACTCCGCCCAAAACCTGTCTTTACAAAGAACAGCAACTACAGTTCCGTCAGTTAACAACGGGTTCAAGCAATGATGACGACTTTTCACTGCATCAAAGTATTGAAAACATCAGTAGAAAACTCCTTAAACTATAAAAATAATGATATATATTTTTTTTGTACAGTGCTTTTAAGACACCCAAAGACGCTTTACGACAAATAAATGACAAAAACGCGGTATCGTAAGTAGGTGGGTGAAAAGGGACAGATTGAATACAAATCGCCCCCCGTGTGTGTTCGGTTAATTTTATGACCTGAATTCGAATCTATGTTTGTTTGTTTGTTTGTTTGTTTGTTTGTTTGTTTGGTTTTAAAAGTGTTTAAACGTTAGTCTCACAGCAGACGTCTGAGACACATTACCTGTTTTCTGTTTTTGATCATTGCACGATGGCTGCATTTTACACACCAAGTATTTACTCTGCAGTCACTTTGCCACCACGCGCACACCTTTCCATTTCTTCAGCGAGCTGGGTTGACATCACAGAGCAGCCTCTCAGATGTAGCTACACTTAAATTAGGCAGCAAAAAAGTTGGAAAAAAAAAAACCAACTAATAATGGTGAAATATTTTTGTCACAAAAATTTGTCCCTACAAATCTGTCCAAAAGCATCTAAGGGTCAAATCAGTCTGAACATCAAGTCTGGTGCAGCTATAAAAGCTCTCTGGTATGTGAAGAGGAAGCTGCAAATGTTGGAAGGTTTTATTTCCAGGGGAAATTACAAGATGTGACTCGTGGGAGTTACAGTTTTGTTTTGGTTTTTTTTTTTTTTTGCTTGTTGCTTTCCTTTTCATATGAAAGTGTTCACCGTTGCTCTCTAAATTTCATTCAATTTCGGTTTTGTGCCTTTAAAAAAAAAAAAAAAAAAAAATTATTTATTTAACCGCTAACAGAGGCTTTGCGATGAATTTGAAGTCATGTAATGCTGAAAACACGAGTTTTTTTGGTGGATTAGAAAAGCAGCGCTGAGATGCAGCCTCTTTCTGACTCCAGTGTGAAACCATGAGATCATGTGCAACCACGCGGCCAGTTTTTTATATGGGGACAGAAAATCTGCTGCAACCAAACTGCTCTTCTTTGCAGCTTCACTTCCCAAAACATAGACACTGTAAACAAGTGTTATGGAGGTCAGGGGCAAACGTCGCAGCACCCAGAAAATAACTGGGTCATGTAGCAAAGTTTTTACAATATTCTTGTTAGAAAGCAGGGGAAAAAAGACTATTAAGCAAGGATATGTAGCCCCCACCCCAGTTTCAAAATGCACCTGCCCAACAGGGCACTGTTATATATATTTGTAGATGCTGAATGTTTCAAATTTACTTTAGGTCAGGTGTTTGAGGTCCATTTGTCTTCCGTTTACCGCTCTTTTTGTTATAAAAAGTTTCTTGTTTGAGTACATTTTTCATAATAACATTCTGGCTGACGACAGTGCTCTGTAGGAGGAAGCTGACATCTTTTAATATCCCAAAAACTGATGCATTTGAGAGTTTTTGGTGACTTAGTTGAGTGAAAAAAAAAAAAAAAAAAAATTGGATCATTTTAAGTCGTTTTTTAAAACAATATTTCTCTGGTTGAGGGTTCTCAGATGAGAGTATTTTTGGTCGTCTTAGTCTCCCGCGACAGTGACGTGAATATCTTTTGGGTTTTGGGCCGTTGGTCGGACAAAACAAAACATTTGAAGGTGTCACACCCTGGTTTTTTGACAATTTTCACAATTTTCTGAAATGTTATAGAGCAAACAATGAAGCGATGAATGGACCCACATTTCTCTGGACACATCAAATCAAAACTATCTGCTTGGCTACATATCATTAGAGATAAATGAGAAAATTAGTTCTTCATAAACTGACACCTTTAAAGAATACAGCCAATGATGCTATATATTTTACTTATTGTCAGAGCTCATGAAAATCTCTGATATATCTTAGTCCTCACTGCCACAGAGCTCTGTGGTTGACCAAAAACTATTGACAACACGTCAGTGAGTCACAGTGCCAAACGTGGATAAATCTGCAGCAGAAAGTAGTGCCCAACAAATGCACTGTTTGCTACTGGTTAGAGTAAGATTTTATTTTTTAAAAATGACATTGACAAGCTGGTTTAGGAAAATATACAGAATAACGCCAACCTTATCCCTTAAAGTAGACGGTATCTCATTCAGAGGAGACCGGTCTTTTGACCCTTTGCTTCACCGTCCCTGCAGATGCAGTGATACAGTTTACCTCCACAGACTGAGTCCGCATCCGCTAAACCGGCCCGGCTTCCTGCCCCAATGCCCCGTCTCCTCTGAGTCCAGGTCCACCCTCTGAACGTCGACCGGCGGCCCGGGGCCTGCCCTGCCCGGAGGGCGTGGCCAGCGATGGACAGCCGATGCAGCAGCAGCGCCGACTCGCGGCTGACCGGCAGGGGGGTGGGCTCTATCAACACCACGCCCATCTGTGCGAGGGTGGAGTCGTACGAAGCCGGGGAGAAGAAGTGCATCTCCGACGTGAGGAGGACCTTCTGCCTCTTCGTCACCTTTGACCTCTTGTTCATCACCTTGCTCTGGATCATAGAGCTCAATGTAAGACACGTCTGTTTGTGTGGTGAATGCGTGTCAGATACTGAAAAGCCTGTTTCAGAGGTTAATGAGAGTAGAGATGTAATTGAAGTAGCTTCAGTTAGGTAATGCAGAAATAGACAGAAAAGCAGACTGTTCTCTTCCAGACATTGGTCATTACTGCAGGCAGCCGCCAATGATACGGGGAGAAAAACACCACTGGGAACGGGGAACCTAGTCGATGCGTAACCGCGGTTTTCTGGCTCTCCCCTCCGTCTTCGGTCACGTCCTGCAGCTGGTTTCCAAACTGACAAATTTACTTATCGCGCCGATGTGCAGCAGGTGTAGTATTTATCGTGTTCGGCATTTTAGGTCAGCACGCTAATGATTGTCGCTGACCACAAAGTGCAGCCGAGGATGATGGGAATGTCATTAGTTTTGCAGATATTTGCACACAAAACAAAACAAACTGTACAGATTGAAATTTTGGCTAAAACACAGAATGTCAGCCTCAGGGTGGCGCAAGAGGAAAAGTCAGCCAATCGCCAAAGTCATCAGGATTCATCCTCTGGGAACCACGAATGTCTGCCCCGAGAAATCATGGCAGTCCATCCAATAGTTGTTGGTTCTGGACCGAATTGGTGCGGCTAAAGGCGGACGTCCCAGCACATTTAAGGGCAAAGCAGAAATGAGTGTATTGTATAAGAGCCTCGTGATTTTGCTGCAGACGTGATAATTAGCCAGCATAGCATCCTGCCACGGTGTCTTGTTTTATTCGCAAAATGTACGGGGGCCCTGAATTCTCTAAAGAGGAGATATTTTTACCTTTGTGCTCGTGTTTGCTGAAAACAGTCCCCTTTTATGTTCGCCGACCAAAAATCGAGGAGAGAAAAGCCCAAACGTTCGGCCGCAGGCTTACGGCCTCCTTTCTTTTTTTCTTTTTCTTGTTCCCAGCAGTTTTGTTTTAATTCAGCTGTTGGGGTCCTCGTATCCTAGTGGGCACAGGTCTGTTAACCAAGCATCAACTGACGTTTTTACCCACATCGCCAGTGTCGTGTGACGAATTCAGCCGACCTCGTTCATCACGAGTTGTCGTATTTTGTGTACCACTTTGTCTGATAAGTACGCTCAGATATAACTGTAATGCGTCCAAAGCCGCGCGCACAATGGCGCATTCATGGTCAGATGATTTTGTTTGAACTGCGTCGAGGCCAAACGGAAACGGGTCCGGGGGCAACCTGACCCGTTTCGGGGTCATCGGGAATCGAGGTCACGCAGTCGTAGAACTTTGGGCCCTGAACGAGGAAGCGATTTTTGCCGTGGCACACGTTCCCGGAGTGCTCCGGATTGAGCAACGTCGACCTTGAGGACTGAAACAGCTTGTGTGTACACAGAGGAGCTCACACTCACACTTTTGGTATATCTTTATTTGGAAGGACATTCCAGTGACTCACTCCGAGCAGTAAATCCATTCACATTCGTGAGGCAGTCGACGCCTCTCAGGAGATCTGCAGTGTTGATTAAATATGTAACTTTTATAAGTAGTTATTCACCTTTTTGGCTGTTGGCGCAGCACAAGGGAAGGTAAACCCGAGGAGGTAAAGGAGGACATACAGCATCTGTCTATCTAGATCTAGAATGAAACTGAAGATCAAGACTTCGTCAACAAGTCATACGTAGATCATTTGTCGGGCGGGGAAATTCCAAAGCTGAGTCTAGTCACCAAAACAGTTTTATCAACAAGTGGCGCTTTTTGCCGAATGCCTCATTCCAGTCATACTGATAATACCACTGGACCCGATGAAGCAGCTGAGTAAGAACTACATCCAGTCAAGCGAAGCCTGTGGTTTGCATTTTTAGTCTAAGTTCTTTTTCGTATCACGGAAGTTTCCTCCCGTGCTTTAAAGCCGAGCTGGGCCCCCTTCTCCCGAAAGTAAAGACCCCCCCCCCCCCCCACTGCTAACGGCGATTTAAAATGTTTCCGTCACGTCATCGACAAAGAGCCTGGTCTCTTACCTTCCTTGAAATGATAAGGCCGCTGGTGTTCTATATCAGTGGTAGGAGAATAGCCATCAAAAACTGCACGTGCTTTTTCAGAGATAACAATACAAACACAAGTCTCGTGTAAATCCCATTGAACGTGACACACAACGCCGCCCCAGAATGAAGAGGCGCAGCCTGTTGGGAGGGCGGGTGGTGCTGAAATAAACATACGAGATGTATAACGCAGGTAAATCATCTAAGTCGGCCTTTTGCTTTTTTTTTTTTCTTCCCCTTTTTGGACACAGAAGAGATGTGTGTCAGCATCAGTACTTTCTGTGTGTGTGTGTGTGTGTGTGTGTGTGTGCGTGTGTGTGTGTGCGTGCGTGTGCGCTGATGACCACTCAATTACATCTCCAGTCTGGTAGAGAAACACGTTTGTGAGTCAGTCAGTGTTGTTCTCCGTGAATTGAGGGAAATCGACATAACACATCGACAGTTTACGGGAATGTATCGACGCCGGCCTCTCGGGCACCCGCTGGAAAAAAAATCCGGCTCACGGTTGAAACCAGTGGCCGGCCCCTGTTCTGTATTATCCCTCTGTCAGCACCTGTGAATTACGTCGCTAATTGATGTGTTGTGTCTTGTTTTGTTTCCTCTGCACACGAGGCAGAGTGTAAAACCGACCTTTGCCTTTTTTTGGGGGGGGGCAAAGGTCTTTAACAAGCGTTAAACGTGTTAACTGGCGAGCTGTGGACACGAACAACGGGGAACCGGGCTGCTGACGTCACGTTGGCCGATTATTCATTAAAACACAACAAACAAATTCCTCTTAAACAAGGTTATTTAAAGGAATGTGACCAAGATGTGCAGCGAACACACATTTTCATCTTACAGCCGAAAATGAACCTGGTGTGACTGAAAAGATGGCGTCCTGTGATAGTGTCGTGTCGCGGAGCTCTTCAGTTTTCAGAGTAAAGAGTTCGGTTTTGTTTTTTTTGATCCGTAGCTCGTATGTGTGTGTGACAGGTGAACGGCGGCATCCAGCAGCAGCTGAATAAAGAAGTCCTCCAATACGACTACCACGCCTCTTTCTTCGACATCTTTGTAAGACGTGAATTTTTTTCGTTATTCATATACAGAAAGACCATATTTAATTGCTCAACTTTGTTCATTCCTTTTTATTTTTTCATTGTTTCCTTATTTCTTTCCCCTTATCTTTGTTACCCTCCCCCTTTTCTCTGCTCCTCCTCTTGTTTTCTTCCTTCCTTTTCTACCACCATCCATTTCTTTTGTTTTTGTATCTTCTTGTCGTTGCTCCCTCTTTAATCTTTATTTCTTCGAATTTTAAATTTCTTCCCCATGTCTTCTCACTCCCTCTGCTCCCTCAGCTCCTGGCTGTTTTCAGGTTCGCCGCCCTCATCTTGGCCTACGCCGTCTGTAAGCTTCGTCACTGGTGGGCCATCGCAGTAAGTTTTCATGCTTCTCCAGGGCTGTAACCCAACGGTACTACTTTATTCGTACCGGCAGGGGGCGCCGTCTGGTGGAAAATCTCATACCTTCTGTAAAGTCCTGATAATAAATAGACTTTTGACTTTATCCGATGAGGTTGAGAGGAGCTCCGTAATTTTTCATGTGCAGTGAAACTTCCAACACAAACAGTGTTCTGCTGTTTTTGTCCCCGTATGTAAATAATTGTATTTCTGTGTATTGGTGGTTTGTATCCATGTAATGCAGATGTGCCACTGACTAAGATGAGAACAAATACTTCAATCATTCACTGCGTCACAGAACATTCACCTGGCAGCGTTTTTAAAAGGGTTCGTACAATGAAATACTAAATTTAAAAAGGCAACTGTTCATAATAATAATAATAATAATAATATTATTATTAATAACTAACTTTATTTGAACAGCAATTTTTAAAAAACAAGGCTTTACAAAAGCAGAAAACCAAGAAACACCAGATAAAAGTGGAACGAAATAATATCTCTTCCGCCAAGGCCACATATTGACGAAAAAAAAAAAAAAATCCCTGGATCCGCCCCTGCCACATCCCTCCACCAAGACAAACATCAAACCAACAACCGAACAGACACGGGTGAAGACAGGACCTCCTGGGCGGAGGTAAAAAAATAAAAATCAATAATAATAATGATACAGTAACAAATGAGGTTTAAAAAACAAAACTAAAGCACAGAATAAAAACACTTCAAGAGAATGCAATTCTGAGATGATGCTTAAAGATGATAAGATTAAATGATAAAACCAGTACGATCAGAATGTTGCACTTAAAACCCACAAGTGAAGCATATTAGGAGCATGTGATTACATCTGCCAGTGCAAAGAGCCATGTGACCATTTAAATCTCCACCAATACGGCATTTAACTGCTGCTATTTACAGTCTGAATGTAAAATGGAACAAATCCGATTTTTTTTTTTTTTTTCCCCTCTGAGTGAAGGACGTGAGAGATTTCCCACACAAACGGTGTTTCTGTTATATTGTCCACCCCCGGTATTTTTCTTTACACGTTTATCGTATTAGACGGTTTTCATCAGTGTGAGGTCAGACTTTGTGGTTTTTTGTTTTTGTTTAAATTCATGAAAACACACCTGGAAAGCAGAACCTCTGCAGACTATGGAAGTTCTGCGAAAATGTTCGAAAACTTCACTCACAACATAATTTTCAGATGTTGACAAAACATTTTTGCCGCCGTGTGAAAATGACTTACTTGTGGATTTGACGTGATCAGACCGTTTTTAACAGAGAACTTACTTCTGATTACGATCGCACACACAAAAAAAACCAAACCGAACTGTGACGATATCTGCATCGTGGGGCGTCTCTGATCCACTGGTCTCTTTTTCTACAGGTCACCACTGCAGTCAGCTGCGCTTTCCTGATCGTTAAAGTCATTTTATCAAAGGTAAGAGAAATACACTCGTACAAGGAGACTTTTCCATTTGTTGTTTAGAAGAGTTTGGTGGATACTGTACGGAAAATGGCGTTTCGGCCCAGAGGTCAAAAGGTCGGCGCCGTCAGCTGCTCACTCGTTACTCCGCCTGCAGGTCATTGCCAGAACTACGGTTCACTGGTTGTAGTTACAGTAGTTTCATCAGCTTGGTTCTTAGTTACTTTTCCTGATTTTGTGAGAGTGGCTTGTCAACATGATTTTGAGCTGAAGAAATGTGCTACAGATAATTATGCATGAGTCCTGTTTGTTTCCCCGGCTGTAAAACACCCCTTTGTCCCTTTTTTTTTTTTTTTTAAAAACCCTCATTAATTTATTATTATAATGATGATAATAATAATAATAAATATCTTACTTTACTGCTTTTTCCTTATTTTATTGTAAATGTCATGATTGGTTTTTTTTATTTTTCATTTACTTTTCTGTAAAGCACTTTGTGATGAGTTACATTTAGTTAATTATTATTATTAAATATAATAATTTCCTTTTACTTTGATTGTTATTGACAGTACTATGTCTCCCGAGTCAAAAATAAGTCTAGTAGGATTTTTTTATTTGCATAACGCATACACACATAAGACTAATAGAACATGAAATATTTCCTTAGTTGGTGTAATAACCATGATTCATGCTCATTTCCAGACTCTGTCTCCATCTTTAAATGCGCAGGCCGTTTGTTAACCTGCTCGCTTCGTTTTTATTTTGCAGCAGTGTAAAAACCTGTCGGTGTAGAATTAGATATTTAAATATTCACGCTTAAAACCCCGAATAACTCCGAAAACAAACTCATACGATATAAAGATTCAGCTGATTTTGGAGTTGTTTTGGTCAGATAAGGTCAGTGTGCTGAAACCTAAAGGCATTCTTCTCTCCTCGTGTGTGTAGCTGCTGTCTCAGGGGGCCTTTGGGTACCTGCTGCCCATCATCTCCTTTGTGTTGGCCTGGATAGAAACATGGCTGCTCGACTTCAAAGTTCTGCCTCAGGAGGCCGAGGATGAGAACAGTGAGTCCCAGTCGCTCCACAGCTCTTGTCTGATGGCTGACGAATGCAACACCCGTTATCACTGCTACCGTCGGTACCGTTGCTGTAAAAATACCCCATTCCTAGTAAAAGCCTTCAAAATGCTCCTTGGGTAAAGGTGATCTAACTCCACTATAACTTCTGCTCCTGCAGTAGTACTGCTGCCGCTACTAATATAATACTAGTATGATTATTTTGTAATAAATTATTACTTTTCCAGCACGACGACTATACTAACTACAGTTACCTCCATTTATGTGACTAGTATTTCACGACTTCTACTAAAGCTACTGATCTTAATGCCACTTCTGCCAGTGTTAATCCTCTGCGGTCCTTCCCCCGCTCTTACGGTCTCTCCACGTATTCTCCCTTTTGTGTGTTTCAGGATATCAGTCCATCATGGACGCCGCAGAGCGAGCTCCTCTCATCGGTCCGGGTCCTTTATCCGACGGACAGTTCTACTCTCCACCGGAGTCTGTGGCAGGTGCGTTTACTCACACTGAACCCAAAAAACAAAAAACAAAACACAACATCCGGAATACCTCATCCTTTTTCCCCATCGATCCATTACCCCAGTTTGACGACAGGAAGTCTGGCTGCTGTGATCCAAGCTCAACGCAGAGGGGCTGCTGTTTTGTCGTTAGCTTAGCCGTGTCCTCTAGAAGTCACCTGAACTTCTGCAGAGGTCACTGTTTGAGGGTTCATTTAAAGCTGCTGCAGACGTGGATTCACTGACGTCTCCTTTTTCCTACTGTAGCTCAGATCATTTCATCTATTTGTAAAATGTCAAATAATTTACCCTGCAAGTGGTTTTGAAGGCAACACTACTGAAATGATGTATTTACAGTTAAAGATTTCAGCTCCTCAATTCATTTTTGATCAGGATAAAAAAAACGAGACTAACAGTTTGAAAACGAGAACTATGACAGAATGTTTTACACTTTTTGTCCACTAGGGCCGAAGTCTCTCCCGGTCGACTTGGTGTTTTCACAACTTTGAACTGGTCCAACCTAATGGAGGTTTTAACTTATCTAACGTTTACTGACGGAGTGGGCTCCAAACTAACGGACACCCTGTCAGAGAAGTCGTCAGTGTGGCTGCTTTTTGTTTGAAACGGACGACCACAAAGTCGAGCGTAAACTTCGCATGGCAGATCATGTAAAAACCGGCGGCTACCTTGATGCGTTAGGAAGCTCCGTTAACTTTCCTGTGCTTTAGGCTTTGAAATCACATGAACATGTGATGGCAGGTGCGCGCTGGTCGGCTCCGGGTCTGTTGTTATCATTTCAGTGTAAAATATTTGGGTTAAAAAGATTTAATGTGCTGCCATAATTCATTTAGGCTGATAAGGCTACTAGGTAGAGTGCACTCAGTGCCCTCTGGCCGATTTAGTTCATCTAGAGAGAACGGGCAGACCCCCCCCCTCTCGATTAGTTAAACTGTTTCTTCCGCCGCCCGAAGTGACTTCTATCTCTATATATCTAGAAAATAAATATATAAGCGGCTTGACCTGTTGCACTGCCGCTAATAAGAAGCATCCTGCACTCAGCGGCGCTCCGTCAGTAAAACAGAGGATTAGACAAGAGGCGACAATAAAACAGCTGAGACAAACTACAGAGACATGCAGGCACCACGACGACACTTCAAACATCTAACGTAACATTACAACGCAGTTTCCGCGATTCCAGTCTTGATGCTAAGCTAGGCTAATCGCCTCTGCGGCTCCAGCTCCATACCTGACGACCACACGAGATTGTTATCGATCCTCTCGTCTAAGATCTTGGCAAGAATAGGCACATTTCCCAAAACGTCCGAATATTCCGTTAAGGCCCCAGGTTGTGGTGTTTTGGGTTTTTTTTTTGTTTTTCTGAATTTTGCCGTTTCATCTTCACACTGATTTGTTTCCCGCTTGTTTTTCAGACTCTGATGAGGATCTGGATGATAAACACGATCCAGAAAAAGGGCTCATTCAGCAGGTGACTTAGCAGGTAACGGTATTTTCTAACACATCCCGCATTTTCCTCGACAATGATGCAGTCATCCTTGCCCAAATTCATCCATTTCGGCTTTTTCTTCTCCTCAGGAGTCTCCACTTCTACGTTTTTCTCCTGCGCTTGTCGTGCTACTGAGGGAAAATTCTGCCTTACACATTCTGACGGTTTAGTTTTTATTCATCTCACAGAAGTCTTTCGTATACTCACACCCGTGGATTCACTCCGGTTCCTGGAATCAGCCTTCTGCACGTGCACACGGATTGGGAAAAGTGCCACTTTAAAAGCAATTTCAGTATCATGACTTGTGTTTAATTTTTTTTATATGTGCTTAGTTTTTCCGGACCTTTCTTGGGGACGATTCATATCAATGGATATTTCTAGAGAAAATTGCACATTGCGTCTGAGGCCCCCAGATGCGCGAGGTCATACAAAAATTAAGTCAGCGCATTTTAGATTTAATTTCAGTATCGAACCAACAGTTTATTTTCTTCTCTAAGGTGTTGCTGTTTTATACTTCCAACGTCGTGTTTACTTTTAATTTGTCGGATCATTTTCAAATGCTCTGGTTTGAAGTCGCTGTAAAAGCAAAATAAGCTCGCTCCATAGACTCCGCATTAAGAAAAGAATGATTTTTTTTTTTTCGGCCAGTATTGAGTTTATGGACCACGTGTGTAGCAGATAAGGGGCCGAATATATTTGCCGAACAGCTCTTAGAAATGTATCTGACTACTTCCAGGTCTTTTAAAAAAAAAAAAAAAAAAAGCACTGAAATAACTTGCATGGAACGTTGGAACAATATTATAAAGATCGTAAATCTGCAGAATTTAAAGATGAAGGTTGGGGATACTGAACTGTACGACCTGTAAACTGCTCTAAAAAGCTGCTGTCTGAGACACACGGGGCTTGATGTGATTTGAAAAAAATAAGCGTTTGTATCTTCATGCATGCCCTGCAAGCCCAGTGTTTTTTTTTTTTTTTTTTTTTAATACGAAAAGCTTGTCTGTAAAATAGAATCATTAAAATGTGAAATCTTGTGTGGCTGCAATTTTTCCTTCACATTTTACTTTTGATTCCAAAATTCAGGTTTTTTTTGTTTATGGCATCAATAGTCTTAACTACGGAGGCCCAAAGGGTTCAGTATTGACTAAACTGACATTAAGTAAATGACGACACGGACAAATACAGAAAACACACACATTATGTAAAACCACAAAATTGGGGGAGAAGCTAATGTTTCTTAAAATTCAGCTCATTAATTTTTTTTTTATTCAAATAAAGCTATTTCTATTTAATTCCCGCTGTATTTATCCCTTTTCCAAAGTCCAGTTCCAGAGTTTAATTCACAACGCCAGTTTAATTTTATCAAACCGGTCTTTTTATCACCAAGCCTTTTTCATTTAAGACAACCAGGCTTTGAAAGAGGACGTTTTAAAATCAAAACTGTTTGAGAACCACTGCATTAATTCCTGCTGTACTTACTTGAAATTGTCCCTTTTCCAAAATCTGTTTTTCTTTCAAAGACACTAAGATACTTTTTTTTTTTTTTTGCAGAAAAAAAAAGGTCAGAAAAGGATAAAATAGTATTAAATGCTGCTGCTTTTCACAATAAGAGTTTATCTGATTAGACCTACCAAAATAACACAGCCACTGTCTTGGATCAATTGGAACCAAATTTGGTAAAGAAAAGTGATGCTGGTGATAGTTTGTTTCCATGAAGAAGCCTTTATGTTGTACACCCAGAGAATAAAACCCACAAACCCACAGCTTCTGTAATACTGTTTTATTGTTTTTTCACATTTTTTTTGACAGAAGTCAAGGCATTTGTAAACAGTGTGTCCACAAATCTACATTTTGCCTCTGTTCAGTGTGGCCTTTCAAAAACACTGTCATTATGAAATAAATACAATACTGATTAAAAAACAAAAAAACAAAAAAAAAAGTGAACCAACCTACATCTGTGTGATGGAGCTCATACAGATCCAGATTCAGTCTGTGTGTGTGTGTGTGTGTGTGTGTGTGTGTGTGTGTGGTCACGGTCGGGAATTGATGCCACATTTTACTACATGAAACGACGCGGAGGCAGACGCCGCCTTCTGCCCGAAAGAGGACGTGAAACGAGCAGGGGAGGAGGATAGACAGTAGCAAGGCCGTGAAAAAAAAAAAAAAAAATCCCGGAGCTGGTGTCGGCAGGGAAAATCGTCAGCGCGAGGACGAAACACTGAGGTCACCTGCCCGACTGATTCAGAACCTCGCTGTCTGCTGGCCCCAAACTCACACCGCGGCAGCAGATGTGGATCAATCCGCCGCGTTGCTGTTGTTTGAGTGACGTCTGTCAACATCTACAGTGTCCAGCTGCTTTAGGAAATGACTGTGCCTGTTTATAGGTGAAACTATACTTTTTTTTTTTTTTTGCAGAAAAAAAAAGGTCAGAAAAGGATAAAATAGTATTAAATGCTGCTTCTTTTCACAATAAGACTTTATCTGATTAGACCTACCAAAATAGCACAGCCACTGTCTTGGATCAATTGGAACCAAATTTGGTAAAGAAAAGTGATGCTGGTGATAGTTTGTTTCCATAAAGAAGCCTTTATGTTGTACACCCAGAGAATAAATACCCACAAACCCACAGCTTCTGTAATACTGTTTTATTGTTTTTTCACATTTTTTTTGACAGAAGTCAAGGCATTTGTAAACAGTGTGTCCACAAATCTACATTTTGCCTCTGTTCAGTGTGGCCTTTCAAAAACACTCATTATGAAATAAATACAATACTGATTAAAAAAAAAAAAAAAAAAAAAAAAAAAGTGAACCAACCTACATCTGTGTGATGGAGCTCATACAGATCCAGATTCAGTCTGTGTGTGTGTGTGTGTGTGTGTGTGTGTGTGTGTGTGTGTGTGTGTGTGTGTGGTCACGGTCGGGAATTGATGCCACATTTTACTACATGAAACGACGCGCGGAGGCAAACGCCGCCTTCTGCCCGAAAGAGGACGTGAAACGAGCAGGGGAGGAGGATAGACAGTAGCAAGGCCGTGAAAAAAAAAAAAAAACAATCCCGGAGCTGGTGTCGGCAGGGAAAATCGTCAGCGCGAGGACGAAACACTGAGGCCACCTGCCCGACTGATTCAAAACCTCGCTGTCTGCTGGCCCCAAACTCACACCGCGGCAGCAGATGTGGATCACGTCTGTCAACATCTACAGTGTCCAGCTGCTTTAGGAAATGACTGTGCCTGTTTTATAGGTGAAACTATACTTTTTTTTTTTTTTCCTACCTAAAGATTTTACATCTTCAGTAGGAGCCGAGAGCCGCAGACAGAGGAGGGAGGTCAGAAAGTCCTGTGGGAGACGGACTAACGCGTTGTTGGCTCTGGTCTTTGCATTGGATTTGCTGACAATAAGAAACAGACACAACACCAGCCTCATCCTTAAGCTAAACTATGTCAAATGGGAAAACTATTTTTGCAAAAATCGAATTTGAGGAAAAAGTGAACTCGTCAAAAGGTGTCAAAGTAGCTCTGGTAATAATTAGATTTACAAAGAAGCCTTCAGAGAGACGGCCTCGACGTTTCATCCTCGTCCTGCATCGTTTATGGGTTTGAAACCGGGACACCAGCTGAACAGAAGCGTCAAAAAAAAAAAAAAACAAAAAAAGTGAACCAACCTACATCTGTGTGATGGAGCTCATACAGATCCAGATTCAGTCTGTGTGTGTGTGTGTGGTCACGGTCGGGAATTGATGCCACATTTTACTACATGAAACGACGCGCGGAGGCAAACGCCGCCTTCTGCCCGAAAGAGGACGTGAAACGAGCAGGGGAGGAGGATAGACAGTAGCAAGGCCGTGAAAAAAAAAAAAAAACAAAAAAAGTGAACCAACCTACATCTGTGTGATGGAGCTCATACAGATCCAGATTCAGTCTGTGTGTGTGTGTGTGTGGTCACGGTCGGGAATTGATGCCACATTTTACTACATGAAACGACGCGCGGAGGCAAACGCCGCCTTCTGCCCGAAAGAGGACGTGAAACGAGCAGGGGAGGAGGATAGACAGTAGCAAGGCCGTGAAAAAAAAAAAAAAACAAAAAAAAAAGTGAACCAACCTACATCTGTGTGATGGAGCTCATACAGATCCAGATTCAGTCTGTGTGTGTGTGTGTGTGTGTGTGTGTGTGTGTGTGTGGTCACGGTCGGGAATTGATGCCACATTTTACTACATGAAACGACGCGGAGGCAGACGCCGCCTTCTGCCCGAAAGAGGACGTGAAACGAGCAGGGGAGGAGGATAGACAGTAGCAAGGCCGTGAAAAAAAAAAAAAAACAAAAAAAGTGAACCAACCTACATCTGTGTGATGGAGCTCATACAGATCCAGATTCAGTCTGTGTGTGTGTGTGTGTGGTCACGGTCGGGAATTGATGCCACATTTTACTACATGAAACGACGCGCGGAGGCAAACGCCGCCTTCTGCCCGAAAGAGGACGTGAAACGAGCAGGGGAGGAGGATAGACAGTAGCAAGGCCGTGAAAAAAAAAAAAAAACAAAAAAAGTGAACCAACCTACATCTGTGTGATGGAGCTCATACAGATCCAGATTCAGTCTGTGTGTGTGTGTGTGGTCACGGTCGGGAATTGATGCCACATTTTACTACATGAAACGACGCGCGGAGGCAAACGCCGCCTTCTGCCCGAAAGAGGACGTGAAACGAGCAGGGGAGGAGGATAGACAGTAGCAAGGCCGTGAAAAAAAAAAAAAAAAACAAAAAAAGTGAACCAACCTACATCTGTGTGATGGAGCTCATACAGATCCAGATTCAGTCTGTGTGTGTGTGTGTGTGTGTGTGTGGTCACGGTCGGGAATTGATGCCACATTTTACTACATGAAACGACGCGCGGAGGCAAACGCCGCCTTCTGCCCGAAAGAGGACGTGAAACGAGCAGGGGAGGAGGATAGACAGTAGCAAGGCCGTGAAAAAAAAAAAAAATGTTGATACATGCAACCGATTACCTCTTGTTATCCAAAGCATTAAGTATCATCCTCAGAAGCTTTAGCCTAAGTTGTGTTCTCCCCAGAGCTGTGCCCAGGATTTTAGAAATACCGAGTTCATGAGTCCACAAGTTTTTTATTTTGATAATTAAATGTTTTTTTAAATAACTTAATTGTCCAAACGTGAAGGTCTAAATGCCGTTTTTTCATTTTTCCAAGTAAATGAAGTACTAACTAAACTAGTAAATTGAATATATTGGTCTGACAAAACAAGCTGACGGGACGGGGATTTTTTTTTTTTTTTTTTTTCCCCCTCAACGATTTTTTGTCAAAACGACCACTTGATTAATCCAAGGACAAACTCTCAGATTAACTGATCATGAAAGTAACCGTGAGGTGTAGCCGTAGTGTTGAGGCAACGTCAGTTCAGGTTAAAAACGTGTTTCTATTCCCAATACCAAGGTACCGAAAAGGTTCGGTTCAGATATCGGTGCCAATAATTCTGTCACTGTTACTGTGTTGACGCTAGCATTGAAAGCTTCGGACACAAGGGCTCAGCCGGTTAACGTTCTCCAACACTTCAACCCAGCAGCTTAGCATTAATAAGCATTATATCAACATTTAATACATGGTTTTCTAACTCACTATGCTGTAGTTGTAAGCAGCTGTACAGGCATTTTTAAGTGTTTATCAATGTATCCGTCAACAAGTCTTAACTCCTCCTGTGACGCATCGGATGGAGCTGGATGCTGGTGTAGAAACGAAATAAATGGATGACACTCTGGTGAAACACAGTTTTAAAATATATAAAATATCTTTACAGAAGTTTGAATTGTTGACGAATACTGTACATTCATGTAATCTGCTCATATATTGCTTAGGAATGCAGAATAGGCGGTTTGATTAAGCATTACCACATTTTTGTTTGGCCGCAGCGAATTTTAAACAGGTTCAAATCCACTTAACCTCTGCATCAGAAAAAAATGGTCTGAAGGATTTTGGAAATGTTTTCAAAAGGCAGCAAAGCGTTAACAACTGACCTGCTGGAGCTGAAACCATTAGTCTGTTACCAAGTTGCCAAAAATTCCCCGGTTCCAGCTTCTAAAACGTGAAAATCTGCAGCTTTTTCTCCGTCTTCCATGAAAGCGAAGTGAATATTTTTGGGTTTCCGGGCCGATGGTCTGACTAAACCCGACATCTGAGGACATGAACAGCATTTTCGCCATTTTACGACATTTTTTATACAAAATTCTCAAATGTAAAAGTACTGATCACATGAGACACAAGTCCCACTACCATTTTTCCTGATAATCATACTGTTTTGGTTTTTGTTTTGTTTTGTCTTGTCTCTCGGCTCTTTTTTTTTTTTTCCTCCTCCTTTTTGAATTAATGCCTTCCTGTCTCTACGTGCTGTTCCATGTCCTAACCAGCGAGCGTCCTCAGAGGACAGCAGCTGACCCGGTAGCTCATAACTACTGCATGTTGTGTGTGTGTGTGTGTGAAACACTTTGCCTCCACAGGCAGCACAACGGTCCTAAACACAGTGTCTTCATTGAGGTCTGAAGATTCAGGATAAACCGAAAAAAATTATAATTAAAAAAACAAGAAAACAAAAAACACAGTGGAAAGGAGAGATTTGCAACGAAAGGCCAACAAATCTGATGATTCGCACTGCTGTAACAACGCGCGTCATGAGCACGGAGGCTGCTCTTTAGGACATAACTGGTAATACTGCTTTAAGGTGTTGAAAAATTAATACTGTTACTCCAGGTCTTACAGCTCAGAAATGCCATGGACTAACCCTTTAAAAAAAAGAAAAAAAAAGTCACCTATTTTTATGGAGTAATCACAATGTAGAGCCCTGAAATATTTCACTCTGAAAACCATTTGTCTGAATGTGTGTGTTCCAACTAGGATCATTTTCAGCGGAGCAGTTTCTTTGTTTGTTCTAGGGATTTAAAAAAAAAAAAAAAAAAAAATGTTCATAAAGCAAATCTAAAAATTAAAGCAGATTCGACTTTCAGGTCAAAAAAAAAAAAAAAAAAAAATCCGGTTGCTCAAATTAGACTGGTAAAATTCAGACGCCCAAAGTCAACATAAAAAAAATTCAAACATGAACATCCGGGCTGACGAGGATCGACGGGACCTCCAGTCAGTCGTGTGATCCAACAAAGAAAAACTTCAGATGACCTACTGGAAACCTCAGACGTGTGATTTTTTTTTTTTTTCCATCTGAATTTTTGAACATGAAAAATAAAAAAAAATAAAAAGTTTCTTAAATGGCACAACTTAAATGGAAAGAGGGGAAATGAAACCACATAAAATCAAACCGACGGTTTTCAAAGTAAAATGTTCCAGTCCTGTAAATTCAGTGGTGTTTCAATTTCATAGTTGGTTGATCGTTTTCATATAAAATTCACATTACAGCATTTCTTACGTTCTTACATCCACAGTCTGAAAATCCCAAACTTTCACTATCTTACAAACTAACTAATTTTTAGAATAAGATTTAAATGTGGTTGTATTTTTACTACTGAAAAATGAAAAAGCGTAATTTCTCCCTGCTTTCTTTAAGTACAGTTTTCCTCTTCATAATGCCAGACGCTTTTTTGAAAAATTACAAAATGAGAGGATTTTGGCTTTTGTGTCCAATGTAATGTTTCTCCGCTGCTTTAAAAACCCCATCTAATTTCTAATTTTTTTTTTTTTTTTTGGGGTACAGTCTCTCAAAGGTCTCACTTTCTTAAAACCTGTGGAAAAACTCTGCCAGTGTGGTGGAATAATTTCAACAGATCCTCCAGTTTTAAGTCAGTTTTCTTGGTCGCAAAGCGGCGTCCCATCGCCTTATTCTAGTCTCTCTTCAAACAGAGACACTCATTTAAAGAAGTTCTTTTGAAACTTCCCGAGTTCATTTATGACCTTGGAAACAACAGTTGCCAAGACAACGTCACCTTCGGGCTCCCTTTAGTAGCTGTTCTGGAGCTTTCCATGATAGCACATGATCTTCAACGGCAGATGGAGCTTGCTCAGTTGTCATGCAATTGCGTAGGTTCAAAATTTTTTTTTTTTTTCTTTCTTTTCTTCTGATCACTTAAAGGACAGCCGATTTCTGCTGGTGAAGATCAAGTGATATGACTGAAAACTCCAGAAGAGCCACTAAACGGATCTTGGGATGGGGATTGTTTTGTCAACTGCTTTTACTGCGGTCAAGAAGGAAACCTCAACTTCTAAGTAAAGACAAATGAGTCCTTAAAGAGCTCAGATAAAATAGAAATTTTTGACTACATCCGCAACTCTATGACATCTGTGCATTCATCTGCTGAGGAAGATCATCCGATAACGATCGAAAGCTCCGTGACGACTGCTAAATGAAGCTTGGGCTGAGATTGTTTTGCGGGAAAAAAAACCCCCATTTTGTATTTTAAAACAGGGTGAAAATCTTTCTGCCCTGGCCAATTTTTTTCCAACAGTTTCTAAGAAAATATTTTTTAGACTTTTAAGGCCGAAAAAAAAAAAAAAAAATGACTTGATTAGATGGAGATTTCTTTACAGTGTAGTTATGGCTTGATGAAGCGACGGCACCAGGAACTACTCTGCACAGGAACTTCCTCAACTCCTGGGCCTCAGCTATCAAAGAGCAACTAGTTTAGGGACAATCTAGTGCTCAAACGGTAAGTGATTAGTCAACTGACTGTCAGACGCATTTCAAGATGTCACCTTGGGCTCAGAGAGCATTTTTCGCTTTTTGACTTTTTTTCTCTCTTTTCTTTCTAAACTCATTGTTTAATTTTAAAAAATAATCAGTAGATTTCTAGATAAAGAAAACAATCATTAGCTGCAATGATCAGTAGCCTTTTCCCTACTTTCCCTGTGATTTTGCTAAATTTCAAAACTTTTCATGACCTCGAAACTGTTGCCTTCTTTTTACTTTCCACACTTTAACTTGCATATATTTGCAAACTGCTGTCTGGTCTGGCATGTGGTGAAGAAAACTGCACATCCTATTCTCTCAGGCAAGAAGGTCATTACCCATAAATCACTGGTACTACTGTTAAACAATTAGCCAACATGATGCAGGGCAAGAAAACAAGTTTCTATCCAAAGATTCTCCCCAAAATTCATCAGCAGCTTTTACTTCTGGAGCTGACGAAGAATAGACGACTACGCTATGACCTCTACGTGATGGTCGACTACTTGGTCTTTCTTACATGTTTAGTACAAATGTTGGTGCTGCTGTTGGTACGTGATCGGCTGTATCTCTCATTGAGCCTGGTAAGTAGTCAGAAAAACAGCCCGTCAAGAATGCAAGAGCGCTGTCCCAGTCCAACCTCGAAAACTCCTCCGAGCACAGTTTTTCTTCCAGTCGTGCGGAGGATCCCAGTGACTCGTCCAGCCAGGAATGTGGTCAGGAGGAAAATGCCGATCCTGTTCTTTTCAGGTTAAACCACTTATCAGGGTGCCAGTCGGGGGGGGGAACGGCTCGGATATATGGATGCATTGTATAGAGCTGGCAAAAGCCAAACAATCCGACTTCCAGCGGTAATACTACGTGTCATTGTGTCAGGGGAGCAACAAAAGGCCTTGCATTGGACAGGAATGCATTTTGTACGTGCCAAGCTGCTTAGCCCAGTGACCTGTTGTCCAGTTGGGTTCTTTTCAAATGTTTTTAACCCTAAAAAAACAACAAAAACGAAACAAAAACAAAACAACCCAAAAAGAACAAAAATGGATGCTAAACTTTTTTTTTTTGTTTTTTGTTTTTTTTTTGTTTTTTGTTTTTTTACATAGCACCAAGCCATCGGTTTCCAGTTCTTAACACTTAATTACAGTGTATCACATTTCCAGAGGGTTTTTTTTTTTTTTGTTCCGTGAGAGCGCTGATATGCAGTGTCCGGAAAACAAAACGTCGCTCACACGGGGGGTGAAAAAATAAAAAACACAAGTGTGGAAGAAGAAGAAGAAGAAGAAGCAGCAGCAGCGGCAGCATACAGACGTGAGGTGACTGAGAAGCGGGAGGGTTGGTGAAGCTGAGGTATCTGTTCAGGTGACTCTTATTCCTACAGGGTGACAATCTGAGACACGTCCAGTGTGGGTGTGTTTGTACATGTACTATACATGTGAGGGCCCGTGGTGACAGAAGGCACATATTGCCGGGGGAGGGGGTGATGATGGTGGTTGTGGGTGGGGGGTTATGAGCGATGAACTCTCCTCTCTCCAGAGCGGGGGGAGGCAAGCCTTTGTCCGCTTGCTGCACCGGGCTGGTGGAAAACAAAGAAAACACCTGGCTGCTTTCAACGTTTTCACCGACCAAGCAGATTTTTCGTGTCAGAGATGGGTCTCCAGGCTGGTTGGTCCCCAAATTACTTCAACTTTTCATCATTCGACCACTGATCTGGAGGCTCTGAACAAATCAGGACCTCCACTTGATGGTTTTTGACCCGCGGAGGCCATTGGTGCAGACAAAACTGAAAAGCCACTTGTTTTACCAGCCAACAAGAGTTTTGAGATGACAGCAGAGCTCCACGTGATGACTGGTGCCTTTGACAGCGGCTAAAATCCAGCTGACTAGATTTCAGAATAAAAGAGATGTCAGTGGGACCTGGCTCATCGCCCATCCCCCTTCTGAAACTCAGACTCGGACAGAAACGTGCTCCAGCGATTGGGCCGGCGTGGGGGCGGGTGCCGCTGCAGGTGATGGCGCAGCCGGAGGGGGAGGAGTTATTGCTTTTAGCTCATTGCCAGGGCAACTCTGGGTGCTGACGCCACGGTTGAGGGCGCCGGCGCGTGGCGGAGCGTTAGCGGGCAGAGTGTTAGGGTCGCTTCGTGGAATGTTGACGGGGCAGGAGCGGGTGCGGGCGTGGCCCTTGTGGCCGCCCGGGTGGCAGACAAGGCTGCCCACAGTGTCAACGGGCGACAGGTGGCGCTTGAGCCAGCGCTCCACCCGCTCCTCCTTGTACTTGATGGAGTACCAGGTGAGGAAGATGAAGAAGAAGCCGAGGAACTTGAGGCTGGCGGCAAGGCCGAAGTAGACAAAACGCAGGGAGGTGACGTCGTACTCCCAGCAGGAGCCGTGGACACCGCAGTCCTGCTGCCACAACATGCAGGTGGTGTCAATGACGGCGCCGAAGTAAATGGGTGTTGGGATGTAGGCTGAGTGGAGAAAAGAGGGAAAAGACGAGAGGAAATGAAAAAGAGAGAAGAGAGGAAGAGGAGGAGAAAACAGAGAAGGAGCACATGCCAACAACAAAATGAAGAAAAAAGAAAGTGGCAAGAAAAGGGGACAGATGGGCCAGTGACAGGAAAACAGTGAGGAAAGAGTGAGGAGCAAGAGGGACAGAGAGGGAAAAGACAACACTCATGAGTTTATAAATAAGCACAACCGACAGAATTTGACCAAACTGAGAAGATCCAAATCGTCTCAGTGAAATGGGATAGTTTATTCTACTCCAGTGATTCAGCAGGCACGTCAATAAAGTTGTTGGATTTGCGAGAAACAGATGGAAAAAAAACAATGGCCAAAACTGCATTAATAGACTAACGAGGAACACTGCATCCTACGATTCCCATGATGCAAAAACCCAACATCTTTCAGTCCTCTCCCTGCCTGGTTATCAGCCCACGTCTTTCAAAGTCCACGCCCTAAGTTTGTAAATGTTTTCTAGTTAATTCATACTGACAGCAGCTCTCTGTCCAAACTCCATATATCAAATCCAATTTGACTCCCCACCCCCTATTCAAGAGAACGGTGATGTTGCTGAGGCATTAAACAGGCAACATCTCATTTCTTAATGCTAAATCGGGCCGTCGGTCAGCCTGGACTGATACAGGTTTGTGAAAGACTGGCACCGATCTCCTCGGAGAACGTTGCTGATATTGTACCTTTGAATTTAGACTTTTCTCGTGTCAACAACAAACCAACTGAAATCCTCTGTCAGCATAAAAAAAATAAAATTGGGGAGTAGTTTTCTCCCGTTTTTTTTTTTCCTGCGGTGATTCCACTCACCGAGAGTCCTGAGGAGAACAAACTGCATTCCCAGAGCAAACGGCCTCTCCTGCTCCGCTACAGACCTGCAAGACACAAAACCACACAGAGAGGTGGAGACTGAGGAACACCTTAATAGTGAAGCAAAGAAAGGAACTGTTGTAACTGGCTATTTCTGAACTACACGGACAGCCAGATGAACGGGATTTACCAAATAAAACATCACAAGGTTGTTTTTTTTAATCATGTTCCAAACTGGGGAAAGCGAAGCTGTTTGTCATGTCAACAATATATGGCCTCCATAAACCAACCATCAACTTGTATACAAGAGGAGAACATTCAAACCGGAACACTATGATTAAAAACACATAGAATGCATAGAAATACATGCGAAAACTACAATACAGAATTTTGTGCTAATGAACAGGAGGCGGCAAGCAGGATACAAAAATTCTCTATCGTCATTCAAACTGGCAGCATTTACCATGAAAGGATTGATAACAATTGTATATGACTTGGGATTTTTGTGGGCTCCAATAACAGTCTATTCTGTCCACCTCGGTCATGTGGCTTCATCTTTTTCATTATTTTAAGGACCCAAAAAAATTCTAACAGAACAGGAAGCCCCCAAAAAAAGGGTTGTAAATCCGCATCGGAGGCTGGACTTCCGGTGAACTGTGCACAAGCTCCAGGTTGCTTCTGGGACAGATTCTATATCATCAATTGATGTCACAATCACAACAACACTCAACACTTAGCAGCTGTAAGACCAAATATTAATATTTCCGTTGATTTCTTTCTGCATAAGTGGGTATAAATGGGTTGTGGTTATCCCAAATATGCCATTTTTGCCACAATAAGTGTAACAATTGGAGTTTATGAAGTTGTAAAATTTGGATTTTTCTGCACAAGATCACAAGATCAACTCATTTGGCCTTTTCAGTTTCAGTAAAACTTTTGACTTGACTTTTTTTTTTTTACCATACCCATACCTTAGGGTGACGATGATGGCGGAGGGCTGGGCGCAGGCAGTGATGAGCGTGACGATGAAGAGGAAGATGAGGAAGGGGATGAGGGTGCTGCAGGTGCGGTCGCACTTCCCTGACACAGCGTAGCCGTTCTCGTTCAGGTAGGTTTTGACGATGACAAGCTGCAGCTGGTTGCTGCCCTGGCCGCTGGACGATGGCGTGATGACCTGCCGACTCTGGACGCAGGCGCAGTCTGAGTAGTTACGAATCTGGAGGGCAGACGGGGACGTGTACAGAGGTTTAGAGACTGTGACTTGAATACCATGTTATTAAAGACATTAAATTCAGAACTGTAAACAAGTGAGATCATCATCAAGAAGACTGCCAGCCTCTCTCGGCCTCTACACTTTTAATTTCAGTTCAATTAAATGACGCTATCAAAAATTTTAAAAATGTACCAGTATCCCCTTCTTTAAATTCTGCAGGACATGAAATCACAATTTTTCAGCTCAGTTTCATCAGCAACAATCTCCTCACCTGGTAAGATCTTAAACTGCAATGAACTCACTCACTAAGCCTTCTAAGCTTTTTCATGTTTTTTACAGCTGCACAGAAACATTAATCGTGTAAAATCGTGTAAAAGCTTGATATCTTTTAACGACTGCATTAGCTTGTGCTGCTCATCCGCTATCCCCGGCCCCGTACCCCGGTGCTATCGTTGGCCACGCTGCTGCAGCCAGCCAGGCAGGGGTTGAAGTACGTGATGCCGTCAGAGCCGCAGACCGGAGCGTACTCGTGGATTTTACAGCCGCAGTTCACATTACAGCCTCCAGTCAGGTTCCTCTGGGTCATGGTGAGAGTCGGTCTGGAGAGAGAGAATATCAAGACAGCAGTCGTTTAGGTTTTGAATTTTAAAAACTCTAAAACTTATTTCTAGACCTTACTTTTTTTTTTTCTACTTTATGCAAGATCACTAGTAGCAAAGCGTAAGTCTAATTTGGGGTTATTTTCTGCATTATCAGACAGCTGACAGTTGAATGGACATTACAAACCATAAGTACATGTATTAGAAAATATCAGGTTCTTTGAAATCAAAAGTCTGTGGCCATAAAAAAAAAAAAAAAAATTCTCTCTAGTACTCCTCCAACTAGGAGCTGAAGCTAAAGATTACAGCTTGTAGAAACCTGATGAAACATTCAGCAGTTTAAAAATCAGTTCACTCTCAGATTCCGGGTCAGTTTTGGATGGCTCTTCTCCATAAGCAGCTGAGGCTTATGGGTATGGTTGTACTATGAGCCGGCCGCCGTGAAAAACTGACCGAACAAACACGATTTCTCTCACAAGAAAAAGTTGAAATAGTGAAAACTGCACAAAAATAAAAAACCTGAGGTGGCTGTGTGATGAGAAGGTAAAGATATGTAATAATATTTAGAACAAAATCAGAGTATTTAGTTGTAATATGTTTCTGTGCAACCATAACATTTCAAAAACCTGAAAAATCTAACTAACTGTATTATTTTTCTATTTAGTCATGTTCAGTAGTGTCTTGCATGCAATGGTTACTGTGCTGGACCGTGAGCACGCCAGCAGCACATGACTGCTGCCGTGTAACATGCTGTGTTAACATTGATCTAAAACTACAGCTCAGGCTAAAAAGAATTTGGGCAGTAGTTTTTCTTTTTTGTTTGTTTGTTTGTTTGTTCTTTAATACTGCCATGAACTGTGAAATTTTTGACCTGTTTTTAGGACTTGAGTTAAAGTCAGGTGATCACTGAAGTTATTAGGATACATTATCTGGGGACCATAAGTATCTGCATTAAATTTCAAGGCGATCTATAGCCGTGCAGATTTTTCAAATACTTCAAATTCACAAACAGACCAAACATGCGATTAGCGCTGCCATGCCTGAAGCCACACTCACAGAATGGATAAAAAAAAAAAAAAAAAAAAACACATTAATGAACTGGAGAACAAGCAGAAACTTTATCTGATATTGATTTAGTAAAAGTGCTTACTGTACACAGAAAAAACGCCAAAAAAAAGGAGAAAAGTAAAGAGGGAGGGGAAAAAAGATAGAAGTTAAGGCGGAAAAAGAGAATAAATGATGGATGAAGACAGAATGGACAGAAAGACAAGGAAAAGGACAATAATGAAGAGAGACAGATGTGGAAATGAGATGGAAAAGACAGAAGGAAGGACAAGAGACAAGGAGGAAGTGAGCTACAAAGATGAGAGATGGGGAGGAAAAGATGGTAAAAAAAAAAAAAAAAGGAAGGATAATGGAGGGCATTAAGAAGAGATAAAAAAGATAAGGATGATGGAGAAAGGCAAACGAGAAGAAGTCGAAAGAGCAACGGACAAGGGATGAGAAAGAGGGAAAAGGACACAAGGAGAATACGGAAAGGCAAGCAAGAAGAGTGAAATTTTAAAAAAAAAAAAAGATGAAGATGGGATGGCAAGAAGGAAAGACTGATGGACAGAGTGAAATAAGAAAGACCAGAGAAGCAGGAGAGAAAAAAAAAAAAAAAGAGAGGGCAGTCAGCCTCTCTTCCAAGCTGTCCTTGGATGTTTTCCACCATTGCCATGTGATCGCTCTCAGGGACGCTCCGTCCAAAAGAAAACGCCTCCGTTTACTGGCTTGTTATCTGTTATCCTTCACCCAATCTGCACAGTGGCTTACTCCCCGACATCGGCCACAGATGGGGGGGGTAAAAACTACCACTGACTCCGTCATGTCAGGGAAATGATTTAATATGAAAAAAGGCCAAGCTGCAGTCAGTGACCAGCTGTTTCTGATTTAAATAAAATCTTTCAAAAACCCTGTTTACTCATGGAATTACAAGGACACCTGAGAAGAGCGACCCTGAGGGAGGTGTTTCAAAAATGGCTAGAGAAGAAAAATGTCTACTTTTAGATTCTGTCAAAAAAAAAAAAAAAAAAAAGGGGGATAAGATGTTTAATTCCATCTCTCAACACTTTCCGACGTCCCTACCCTCTCTGTGGCTCTCAGCCTCGAGCCCACTGGTTCCTACTGTAGACAAAAACGTTTAAAAACCGCTCACAAAAAATGAAGTGTCCCATTTTGGTGTGTTTTTTCTTTTCATCTAGTACGTGAAATGTTACGTGTTATGTACGTTGGTGGCTGTTACTCAAACCGGGGGAAAATAGCGCATTTGTTGGGGACTATTTTCAGCAGTGTATTAATCCACATTTGGTGCTTTAATGAGTGCAGACAGCAGGAGGGCAGTGTATGCGGGACTGATTAAAAATGAACTACGGCGGCCGTGATCGTGGTATTGCACAAGCTTTATCCTTTTCTTGCAGCAGTATTAAATGTAGTTGAGGGATTCTGGACATTGCCTGTTAATATTTAGTGCTGCAACTAACGACTATCTTCGTCATCGATTAATCTGCTGCTTATTTTCTTGACTAATCGATTCGTCATTTTGTCAACAAAATGTCAGAAAGTAGTGAAATACGCCCATAAAATTTTCCAACAGTCCGAGGCAGCCTCTTGACATTTAATAGGTATTTTTTGCTTGCAAACATTGCTTGAAAAAACTGAATGCATAATAAATACTACATAACAACATCTTATAATACTAAATATTATAGTGCTTATATTATTACACAAAAAATTAATATATAGCAACTTCAATAACCCATTTGTCAAGCAAAAATATTCTCTGTTTCCAGATGTGAATATTTGCTGCTTAACTCTGTTGTTTATCCTTTTAACCAATATTTAAAATGAGCTATTTAAAAGCATCACCTGGAAAACTGCGATGCCCCTTTTTCTGGCATTTAGGACATTTTGTATAAATGTCCTGAATGTACAATTAATTGAAAAATGATAATGAAAATAAATTTTAGTTGGAGCCCTAAAACATCTCTCAATGTCTAATACATAAAAGGTTGGCTGGCTGGCTGATTGCGAGTAGTGACCACAGTGAGCTCTTCTTACTGTCGGCAACTATTTCTATCTCAAAAGTTTCTTCCACATTCATCGGAGTTCAATTACAAACACTGAAACGTTAAATGTTTGTGATGGAAGAATTTGAAAAATGCATTGCTTGTTGTGTTGCTCCATTCGTTGGTAGGACTAATAAAGTAATAGGCCCTAATAAAAATGTGGGTGCACACGGGCTGTTTGTGATGAGAATAGGGAAAGGATCTACCACAACACATTTCAGCCAGTTAACCAGAGGAAAATATAAATTCTACAGCACGCTAAGAGGTAGTTAAAAAATACTGGGATCGAAACCAGCACAATTATCTTCTTTAAACTCTGGGGTTCATAGTTTTGTTATCAACACCACTGCAATACTTTTTGATTGAACTTTGCCCAAAAAAAAACAAAACAAAAAACTATTGTCTAAAGTTGAAAAAGTTTTCTGAAATGATCTCAGAATACAAAAAACTATTCACATCAGAACCCAGAAACCCAGCCGTGACCGTGAGGGAACGAGTTGGGGAAGATGTCGCCTTTGTTCGGGGGTTTGAGAGAGGACATCCATCATGTTACAATAGAAGAGTGTTTTCGACTGTATCAATATAACAGGCTTGGATAGAGACAGAAAATAAGACAAACAAAGGAGATAGCGAGGGAGAAAAAGGTATGTGTTGAGATGAGGTTACACTAGTCACCAAGGCGATTTCTCTTTCTCCATCTGACCTCCCTCTTTTTCAGCCTGTTTTTTCTCTTTTGACTGGACCGCAACGGCGGGGCCAGCCCTATGAACGCGAATGTCCGTGACTGAGTGATGGACCGAGTGGGTGAGGTTATGCCAATGGTCGGCCGGCCGATGGTTGGAGTTTGTCTTTCAAAATGAATTGGTGCCAAAAGTTTCTAATACGACGTCAGAAGGGCATTTACAGCAAGTGTACGGCGATTTTTTGTCAGACGACGTCGCGGTTATAAAAACCTGGATTTTAGCAGAGCAGAGCAGCAGCTTGGAAATGGCTTGGAAGGGACTGCTAGGGAACACGTAGCCCTAACGGAGCCTTAATGGTCCACGTTTCCGTTGTCTGGCAACAGAAAAAGAAAAACCTGAATGAGAACAGCTTTGTTGGGAATTCAGCTGCATTAAGATACTGTACATGTGAGCACTGAGACTAGGAGAGAAGTAAAGAAATAAAGGGCTGTCCAGCCACATACTAGGTTTCGACCTAGTCTTGTTAACTCTTGCTTTACAGTCTGTTTATTTTTTAGTAGTTTATGCTTGTTCTCTCCTGTTTTTGTCTCTGCTTTCCTTCTCTCCTTTATCATTTGAGTGTGTCTGGTCATCTCCCTCCATCCTTCACAATAAAAATCCCTGTGGGAATCACACACCGACCACTCGACGCCCGGTGTAAGTTTTCAGTTCAGATGGACACAAAACTGACAGCCTCGACACTGCAGTGACAGGGTTCTTCCTCATCAGCGCCGATGCATGACAACCCACCGCTTCCCTGAACTGAACCCTCTCAGTTTCCAACCCCCCCCCGAAGCTCCTCACCCGGTGGTGTAGGGGATGTTGATTCCTCCGAGATTGATGCTCTCACAGCCCACGATGAACAACGTGGAGAAGCAGAGCAGGGAGACTCCGCTGCAGATCATGGCCAGCTTGGCTGACTCGCGAGCTCCCAGCTTCAACTTCTTGATGATGTAGCCGCCCAGGACAATGCCAACGCCGGCACTGGGCACGATAATCACACCTGGAGGGAAGAGAAAGGCACATATTAAGAATTCAGAGAACTCATTTATTCATAGACTGCTTTTTCTTCAAAGCATCTTACATTGGGGCCAACTACCTAATCCTCTTATCCAGTTGAATAGGAAAAGTATGGTGTAGAAACATGAGACAGCAGAAAAAATGTGCTCCATTTAGAATGAGTCTAATATCTTAGTTTTAAGTTTTACAGTATGTCCCTTATGCAGTTTTGAAACTCCACTAATCAGTATTTTCTGTATTAATGTGAGTGAAAGAGGGAATTATCACCAACTCTGCACTGGAGCTTTTAAGCCTCGTTTAGCTACAAGTTTTGATTTCATGATTCATGATTTCCTTGTTTCCAGCAGCAGGCAGAGCTTTTTTCAGCAAACGAGCTCTGATAGCGCCACAGCAGCAAACTGCAAACAGACAATGTTAGAGATTTGTATGTACTGATGGACTCCCTTAAATACTTATGACTAAAACAACAACAGTAAAAGTTTATGTTGGGGGGAAAAAATTTATTTTTTTTAAGACTCAAAAAACCAAGCTGACCTGCTTCGTCAGGACCGTGTAGATGTGTTTTGAACACATTTGACAGTGTGGCCTTGCAACATAACCTGAATCCCCACAAATGTCATCAGATTTGGATTCAAATATTGTGAAATCTTTTGTTGGTGTTTAGAAAAAACAAAAGATCACCTTCTTTCCCAAATGAGCTCCGTCCACTTAAAACCAGCAAGAAGGGCTCAGACAAACAGGAATACAGATATCTCTCATGTGAAATAACCAAGACGGTTTTAAACTGGGCAGAAAATTGTGAGTTCATGTACTATATGACCCCAACGATCACAGTTACAAGCTGGCTGAGAAAACCAGGTTTGTAGGGCCTTTAATAGCTTAAGTTGCCAAGCATTCAGAATTATCTGATGTTTAACTGCAAGGGAAATGCAAATACAAATGTTCGTCATTCTTGCAAAAATTTTATAATTCATAGCTCACATTCAAGTTCTACTTTTACAAGATGAATCAGCTACCAACTGTGGTCTTTGCAGCCTTCATTCTGTCTTGGATGACAGGACAAATCCTAAAGAAAATGTGGCAATCACAACAGCAGCCGCCTCCGGGCAGCCTTGCATTGCCATGACAGCACGCACTGCAAGTGTGGGTGGCCCCAAAGGGAGAGGAGCCTCTAACCCAGGCAGATTTAGTGCCTTTCAGTAGGTGTTAGATAATGTGTCCTGTCCTGTGCAGCTTTCTGTCCTGTGTAAATCAGTGTTTTCTATCATTACGAATGCAGTGTGGAGTTCGCTGGCATTACCAATACACTGTGAAGTCAAACAATTTCCCACAGAGCAAATGCTCCTCAGTGAAAACTTGACTGGAGCTCGAGACTTCTGTCTGTCTCTATAAGAAAACATAATGCTATTAGAACAGCTCTTGTTGTTCGGGGACATTTGGAACCAAAATTAATTTAGGGAGTCCTTGGCTAAATGGACAGCAACAGGTCTATCTTTCCAGAAAGAAGCTGAGTGGGTAAAGCCTGTCAAGTCAAAATGGAAGAGGCAGACGCATCATTAGACCTCTCATCTCCCTTTGGTGACCTGAAAATAATGCCTAAAGACTGAGCATGGCCTCCTGCTATTGGTATGTAATCTAGGACAATACACTAAACAAGACTCTAAGTAAGCCAGGTCACTAAATGATTTCTAACACTTTATCACACTTACTCTCGTGAGGGAACAGAACCACAAACCCTGGCAGGTGGGTGCTGGTGCCTTGCTCTACCCACTCAGCTACCAAATCACAGTCGTACTCCATGGGGAACTTCCATGAGCAGCTACCCAAGGAATAATTTGATTTCACTCACAAGAGGTTGGCACAGTAAGAAAATATGTATGAGTGGCAGTTTTAATCAGGGGCTTCACAGCCCACTCCACCTACAGCTGAGACGGTTATGTAACTCTAAAACCACTAAAACACTTCTGATAACAAAAGTCTTCTAAGATGGAATTTCTTTGGACAACATCTTACTGCTGCACGTATGACTGAAAGGTTTCCAAAACTATATAAAGAAAGATATAGTATTGTAAAATTTGTTTGTTAAACCCCCTCTCCCCACAACTTTTCAAAAATTGGCTTGGGAGCTGAGTGCAATGCAACGAATGTCTTCCAGGAAAAACTGTCTGACAATGCGCTCCATTATCCCCATACTTCGATGATAAATGTGGGGATGATGTAGAATATCAAGCATAAGCTGACCCTTTGCTCTGCATTGTCACACTTGGTTATTAGCATGTTGTAAAGCTCAAAAAAGTTGTATATGTAAAGTTTAGCAAGCTAACGCATTCAATTAGAACCAATGTATTAGTCTATATGCCTGTTTAAGTATGCATGTAATCGTAGAGGGTTTTAGTGCTTGCATCTCTGTGTGTCTGTTTCTAAATGTATGTGTAATCCACTCAGTGCTCTAGCTCCGTGTCCCAGGTGCCCCCTTCATTTGAAGACCAGCAGTTTCTTTATTATTAATGTGTGTTGGCTTGCAGCTCTGGGCCAACAGCCTCGCCTGCTCTGCTCTTAGATGAAACCAGCAGAACAGGAACAGGCAGAAATTAAAGTCCTGGGAGTTGTGTGGATATTATGGTCTGTCTGCATCCTGTCTGTGCTGCGGTAGAAATATCAAAGGGTAGCTCAGAAAAGAAGGCAGGGAACAGTTCTGATGCTCAAATACCTCCCAAATTTGAGAGTTTCGTGAGATATAAATCCTGATGATGATTAGTGGATCAGTTTTTCATACACAGATTTCATAGTGGATCAGAAATCTCTTCGAGTGACGAGGTTACTCTGAAAAATGTGTCTTTGCTGCTTCAATACAAGGTGTTGTGTAATGCAGCTCACCGGTGTAGATGCTGGCATTGGAGGCCGGGATGCCAAACTGAGACTCGATGAATTTGGGGATGAAGGTGATGAAAGCAGTGACGATGGCGCTTTCCGCTGTGTAGGACAGGCTGACGAACAAGAAGGTCACATTGCTGAGGATCCTCACCGCTGCTTTGGGCAGGTCTGGAAGAGGGTAAAGACGAGGGGGGGTGGACGGAGAGAAAAGTTTAATTTTTTGTTTGTAGTAACGTTAACTGCTAGTCAACTTTTCCTAACAGTGCCTGACAAAATTATAAGTTAAGTATTGTGTGGTGGATTTCTCCTGAAATTTAGTCCCACTGCTAATCTGAAAAGACATCATTGCACTTACACAAAATATAGCATTAATGTTCACATTCAAAAAAAAAAGCATATAGCAAATGTGACATTAAAAATTGAGTTAATTATCTAATAACCAGTAACTGGTCACAATATTACACCACTAGAGTATAAACTGCAGCACTCCTCTCTCATACAGTTTGTGATCACATTGTTCAATATTTGCCTATCACCCAAATCAGAAACATGATATCACATCCTCCTTCAGAGCCGAGCGCAGGGCCGTTTTGTTGTCAGGAAGCTAATGTGACCGTACTTTTACCAAATTCACTCTGCATCATGTTGAAGTAAGATAGATGCTGACCAGCTAGACTCATATTTCAACATCACCAGGTCTGTGTTGAGTGCATCAATCGCACAGAAGAGCACAGACTCACAACTCCGGGAAACACTCCATTTATAGCGGACCTCATCGTCAGTGATATCAGCCGAGCCTTTTGACATGTCGCAGTATTTTCTGGTACCTTTAATGTCCTTGCCGAAGCCCATGGATGAGGTGACCGTCTGGCTCTTGTTGTTGCTCTTCTCCTTGAGGACGTCATCATCGCTGGACAGGTCGTCCAGGCTCAGCTTTTTCCTCCTCTTCTTCTTCTTGTGTCGGGGCGGCAGCTTCTTGGGGAAGGTGAACATGGGGAAGATGACCAGCAGCATGGCCACAGCACACAGCAAGAACCCGCTCCACCTAGACGGACGAGAGAGGATTGAAATAAAATATTGAAAATATAGGAAAGTGAGTATTTTCTCATCAAAGTGCCGTCAAGAGGTGACTTCAGGTGAGTCAGTCAAAGATGGTGCCCTTCATATCTTGCTCTATGCCTTAAAACAGTCAGTCTGGACTTTTTATCATTGTATCATTTTATCTCCTTGCCTTATTGTTGTGCACATATATAAATATATAAACTGCAGTCAGGCTTGTGCAAAAATCACTGGTACACTCATCCATCCTCTTCCTGCTATCATCACCTATAATTCACGTAGGAAGCCCGTGGCTGTTAGTTAGTGAGTCACTGGTTATGCTGTCAGTTAGAGGATGGCATCACTGAGAGCTGTAAATACATGACTAACCGCACCTAACGCACGCCAACAGCTTACAGATGGATGTACGATATGCGTGACCTAAAGAGCAAACCCGCATCTTATGCATTTAAAGTGCTGCTCCATTTTGGTGGATTGTTGAGTGGTAAAAACTTCTCTCCACAGTATCATTTCAGATGTGGTTGATTGTCTTTATTGGTTGCAATTTTTTTTTTTTCATGATTTCTTCATTGTCTCTGATGCAAAGTGAAACCGACTTCAATAATCACACTTTCAGCACAGAATTGAGCAATAACAAAGCATATTCGCCCTTATTGAGTTCTCATAGAAACCCTCAGGTCTGACCAATTGTGTCAAGTGTAAGAATCAAAACGCGGCACTGACTGTCTTAATTTTTGATCAGATATTTCCTGATTTAAATTTCTAACATGATATTTAATTTAGCCAAAGCTCTTGTACCAGTAATGCATTGAGCAGACTGGCAACATTTTCTTAGAGGATAAGGCTGATACCAAATCCCATAAAAAGATGAAAACCAGCAATGGGTTGGTGTCTTGGGTTGGTCTCTCAATAATTTCTGACTTCTCTACTCTGTTTGCGGCTCTCAACTCCAAACCCACTGGTTCCAACTGAAGTCATAAATCTTTAAAAAACACCCCACAAAGATATAGTTACATTTTTTAAAAAGGCTGAGTAATTTCCTGAAATAGCAGGTCAATGGAGTTTTTAAACAAGCTTTAATCCACTGAGAGGAAATAGAGCATTTGTTGGGGACCATTTTCAGTGGCATATTAATCCACATTTAGTACTCTGGCCAGTATTAAGGGCAGCAGGACAGTGTATGTGGGATTGTGTCAAAATAAACTACAATTTATGTACTCATGGTAAAGGGACCTCCGCCCAGGGCAACAGTTTGATTCACTGCTCACTGTTTTTAATAGGTTTTGGACAAAATTGAAGCTGATTTTTGTCTTTTCATTAACTAAATTGTTTTTCACTAAAGCTCGAGTCCTATAGTGGTGCAGATAAAACACAAAAAATATTCAATTTATACAAAGCGCTCTCTTTAATATACACATCCATGTATTTCACACTTCTATTAACCAAAAGCAGCCAGATATTTCTCACCAGTTGCCGATGAAGCGGGGGTCGCTCTGGTCAATATTGACAACAGTCTTGGGGTCCACATAAAAGCCGATGAGGACTCCTCCCAGCAGGTAACCCGCTGCTGGGCCCAGTGCGCCCATCACATACATGATGGCTGAGGAGAGGAGAGGAGAAAAAAAAAAGGTAAGAATATTGCACAAAATTTTAAAGCTGCAACAATCCATTTTTCAGGGGCATTAAAAAAATAAAAACAAGCCGACAGTCACAAAGTCACAACATCTCACTAGCCTTTTTAAGTTGCACCACATCAAACAATTCCCTTCTTCCACATCCAGAGAGCGTTATCATCCCATTGGATTTCTGTTTGATGAATGTAAGTCCAATATTCACTCTCCTTTAGCTCCGGTTTGGTCTCCACCAACTCTCGAGAAAATTACTTAACTGCTGGAAACCTGGCTGATGAGAACGCTAAATGTCCCATGAAACGAAAACTATGAACTGTAACAGGCTAAAAACCTCTGTAAAGCTGCAGAGTTGGTGATATTTTATTTTGATCTGGACTATCAGGGAACATTTTCACATTACAGATACATTTCATTCAAGGTTAATACCAAAAATGTTAAAGTAGTTTTAATGAGCTCAAAACAGCAAAAATAAGTCAAAAATCAACCATGTTACCTACACTAAAATACAGACAAAAGGTCAATACAGAGATATTGAGCTTGATAGTAATAATTTAATAAATCAGATGGATGTTGGGTGTTTGATGAACAAAACATGAAGATTTTAAATCAATATTTCAACTTTAATTTATTATCTTATTTTTGCCAACTTCTTAACACAATTATTCTATTTTACCGGGCACCTGATTGGTTAGGATAGGCTTTAAATAACTGCTGGGTAAGTGCCAGAGAAGCTGGTTTGGCCCCTTTCAGAGCTAAAACCGACAGTTTTAGCCACCTGTTTCCTTAATGTTTCTCCCATAAATAAGATTTTGTATTATCCTGTATTTTTCCTCCACAGACTAACAGCCAGCGGTCATTTTCCATGTTTCAAATGGGTGATAACTGTTTCTTATATACAACTGCCTAACATGACACATGAACTTTGTCATCCTGATCACTTCCCTGGACTCTCTCTGGGCTGAATGTACATGTTCCAGCAACATCTGTCTAAGGAGAACTACAGTTTGTTAACGTCTGTGTCAAAGTTACTCAATTATCCAAACTCAATGATATTTGCCTAACTTTGAACCTTGTGTAACGCTTCAAATCAAAAACTAATCTAGCATTAAGAGCGGGGCACAAAAGGCCATGTGTGTGGGTCATGTGTGCAGATCATATGACCCTGCAATACGGGGCATGCTTGGGGCTGAGAATAAGATTTTTCCAATTAGATGGAATTAGCATCTTAAATTCCTTGGCCGGGGTTGAAAGCAAACACAAAAATCCGGTGGCGTGACTTAAAAACTCCAAGCTCGGCCAGGCACTGTCAGAGTCCTGGAAACACTCTGGGAGCTCTGGGTTCATGTCAGTAGTAAGTAGTTTCCAAGATGCCTCGTGTAGAACTTATAATCATCAATGTGGTACTTTTCACATTAAAATGACAACTTTCTAGTGATGCATCAACAGCTATCATGCCTGGCTGTGGGGACTAAATTACAAACTAATCTTTTATTTGTGGAAAACAAATTGTAATAATACACAACACTTCCTTTGTTAAAAACTAGAATATGCTAGTTTTGTCTTACATTTAATACAAGAGAGCAGAGGTCATCTAGTTGTGAGATCACCACAAACAAATTTTAAAATGAGAAGTGTTCTCTACAGAGCGCCTTCTTACTGGAGCATGCTAAGACACATAAAGGTAGATTTTCCTTTCAAAAAGTCACTGAAACAAAGTACAGTACATTTTTTGTCTGTAAATTTTAAAGCCGACACTGCTATTTGCGGCCAGGGTGAATAGCCGATGTGACTATGTACATCCCGGTTTAGGCTCTCCTGAACCACTTCGCCGAGTCACATGGGAGAAGTTCCGGCAGAAAGGCTTTTAACACATGGTTGAGCTTGTGAAAGGTTCTATTATAACCCAAACCATGATCTTTTCCTAAACAAGTTGTCTGGTTCAGGAAAAGGATAAGGAATAGTCTGTTATTCCTCAGGCAACAAACACAAAATCATCCTCTCAGTACAAACCAGCAATCACGCTGTACACTCATCTGATTGACCAAAAACATCTGAACCCACGGCAGATGCGTGCGAAAATGTAGATGCTAGGAGCTAGTCTCTTTGTTTCTGCCATGATGTCCGTACTGAGAATACCGAGCTAGCTTCTTCTTATAGCTAGTTGAGGATCCACAGTTGGTGGTGTGTAACGTAGTGCCGTAAGGTGTATAATAGTATACCATCAAGAAAGAGGAAAATGCCCATCACCATTTCCCAGGCAGGCAGTCTTCAAATTGCTTCAAAAGCCAATCCCAAAAGATGTAAAGTCACAATCAAACTTAACCAGCAGATTCTCTCATTTGGGAAGCTGGAGCCAGAGAGTACGATTAAACAGTTTTACCTGATAAATGACGTAAACAGTAAATTTATTACCAGAATTGTTGTTGATTCATATTCAACTTTCAACTGTCATATTCAATAAGTCATTAAGTCAGCTGTCTGATAAAGTCAGATCTACGCATAATGTAAGATTTTGTCTATATCGCCCGGCAATAATAAAGGAAAAAAATAAATAAATTTAAAAAAAATCAATATATAGCTGCCAGATATTCTTAAAAAAAACCCAAGCCCTCAGTGATATTATGAGATACTCTGGACATTCCTCCATTTTAGTACCCTTTCCCCATAAAAACTCAAAAATATTCCAGAAATGTCAGCAGTAGCATGAGCACTGCAGTTACTTATCTAGAGATCATCTTCATAGAAGGATATTTGTGACACCCCATCCCATCTCTCCACTCAAATATTACATCATCCTGGGTTGGCCAGAGCCTGGGATGATAAAGCATAGGGATGGGATTGAGGGCTTGGGGCTTTCCAAGGGGACCCTGCAGCATCGTGGATAATCCCTTATCTAGCCGGAGAAGAGGGAAAACCCTCGGCTGGCAGGCTGCCGTGTTATGCAACCTGATGCAGACCATCAGCAGAAGGATAGAGGACGACCAGGCTGCTAAGATATGAGGAGCCAGAAAGAAAGTAACAAAAAGAAAAAAAAAAAAGTGAAAGACGTGGAGATGGAAAAGTTACACTGCTGAAAGAGAACAAGGCAGAAGAAGATAGTGACAGATCTTATTTTTCCAGTTTTTCATTACGATGTTGAGTAAGTTTTAAGCAAATTTCTGAACTGCCTTCATGAATTTATATTCAGGAGGATCCGACATGACTACAGGAGTAATCAGGGGCCTATAACTTTGTAATAAAATAGCATTTTTTGCTACTTTGGGCTGGGTGTTCAATTATTGCATTTTATAAAATTATTTTATGGCTCGTGTTAAGACAACATTTAACATTGAAAAACTTCTTTTAATTCTTAATATTCTTAATAAAAAAGGCTTTTGAAAAAACATTTTCACATTGAGTATGAGCACGCAAAGTATTGTTTTGATTGTATGGATTATGGTCATTTTGAAATCACTGAAATGTGTCTGCAGCATCAAAAACTGACGTCTTGAAAGTTGGCACTGAGTACCAGATTCATACGTGTGTTTATTTATTCTGTAATCACAGTTCAACATTCAACATTTTAGAACTTTGGCTTCTTTTGTTAAATAAATCTATTTTGTAGAGAAACATATTAACATATTGAAGCAAAGTACTATCTTGGTATCATCACTAGTATTAAAAAAAATTTTATAAAAAAATTATGAATAACTAAAATGTGGATCAAAGTGTGATTTCTTCAAATACCATACCGCAAATTTATTCATGTGAATGTGAAAAGTTTACATGATTAATTGATCCCCGGTATCTCAAAAACATCACAGCATTTGATTGCTGCTGCCCACCTTAAACTGGTTAAAGTACTCAGTAAAAAACATTTTAAAATCTCTGCATCTCGACATTGAGAAGGGCGGTTTGGGTAGGCCGCACTCACTTTCCATATTCCAACAGCCGGAGTGGTTGATCTAACCACCTGTCGGGGGCGGGTTAAAAAACAGAAAAAAATGTCAACATTGCACCAAAAATCTGTACAAATATCAAAGAAAACAACCACACGAATGTCTCTGAACCACGCCCTTTGCACCATCATTCCCACGCAGCCCAGAGAAGCTTTGGTATTTCTTTTAAACTAAAAATAAATTTGACTCCTCTGATCCACGTGTAACCTAGACTTTGACTATGGATGTTGTGGTTCAACCTATTTGCTCTTGCTATTTGAATTCTTCATATTTTGTGCTTTTTGGTGGAGTGGATGCCTGTAACATCTACAGAACTGGAAGCACAGGCAGGTACAGTACAGTTTTTCAAATTTCTGGTGTTTTGATTCAGGTTTTTCTTATGCACAATCTGAAAATGGACAAGAAACAAACTGTAAGAAGAACAACAGAAAGAGGGTGGGTGGAAAAAAAACAGGTACAAAGAATGACAAACAACAGAGCTAACACTAAAGAAAAAGAAAGAAGAAATAAGGGCAGAAAGAGAGGACTAAGGGAAATGGGACAGGATGAAGAGAAGGGAGGTAGAAAGAGAGATGGAGTATGTGGACACGAGCCTGCTGCTGTTGAGGCAGCAGTGTTTGTGCTGATCGAGGGAAAACTTCTTTTGGCATCAGAGCGAACCAATTTTCAGCCCCGTCGTTCCCGTCTATCACTACTATGCGTTTCAGCCTGTTTACGGAAAGCAGACCATGACTCTTTGATTCCCCCACATCTTTATCCAGTAAAGACACCAATTCACAGCCTGCGGCCTGTTCCGGTCCGATCCTGCAGTGTTAGGCTTCTTTTCCCGGAAACTTGCAAAGACTGTATACGATGCAGAAATGAAAATACGCGGGGCAAAAACTGAAAGAAAACTACTTATCTCTCTTCCGAGTTCTCTTTAGGTCAATATCAGTATCTGTGACAGTAGGATAAACTTTCTGTCTAAACTGTCTTCATTACAACATACTGCAAGTAGGCAACAGTAAGAAGCAGAGATACACTGATATTTATCTGATCCACATAATTTCACCTGAGTCTAACATGACAGGTATGAAGCGACTTATTTGATACTAATCAGTGACGCTGATGCTTATATCAGTGACTGTAGTCCCTGGCCTGGATGTTGCACATGGCAGTAAGGAGGGAAATTTTACACTGACGGCAAATCAACCACCTTTCAAAAGAGAAAATTAAAGGGCCAGTCCCAAGTCACAAACTCAAATACAACAACAACAACAAAACTATTTTATTAACCATACTGGTATTGATCTTGGTTTAATGCTCCAAGGTTTTAAGATATGGTTTTTTGCTTTGACACATGCACTGCAAACCTGGACTTTTCTTGAAATTACCCGGAGGAGCTGTATGTGTGAACGCCACCCCTCACCTAAAGTAAACAGAGTACTTCCAGTAGGTGTGAATGCGTCTCACGTGGACAATCTCCGATTGCATGCTGCACGTGTGAAAGCCAACTCTGGACAATGTCTGGACCTGATTCTCTGGACTTGGTTCATATGTGAAAACGGAGAGGAGAATCTAATTTCATATGTAGTGCTCAAATCTTTAAAAAGAGTACATGTGAAAAACTTCATTTCTAGAAATAATACTGCGGTAACAATCTGGAAAATCCACTGAGCACACTGAGTTTTCATTGAAGTTTTGGTTGGTAAAAGAAAGCATTTGCAATGAAAACAAATCATCCCATTTGTCTTTTCTTGCTAATTACATCTTGTAAGATTAAAAAAAAAATACTTAAAGTGAAAAAGTAAAAAGACCTATCAGAAGATACAGTCTATCAATTATCTTTACTACCGTCACGTGAAACCCCACAACCCGGTCTCCCTAAAGTTAAACTGCACTGGAGAGAATGACCAGCAGACCAGCAGGTTTTTCCAACCAACAACAGATTAGAAAAAGATGCTGCTTTCGGATCATTCCAGCTGTGTCACAATCCAGTGTCATAGTGGTAGAAAACAAAATCTGCATCTAGTGTAGTTTATCAAGCATTTTATTGTGGAGGCCCCCTACTTGAAATAAAGAGCACCTCTGCTAATATCTAAAATGAGTGCTGCGGTTGTTTAAATCATCATCCAGTAAATACCCTGAAATAACAGGATGGGATGAATCAGGATCTGTCTGATTCAGCTCAGCAGATGACTGACTCATTAAACACACAGATTCACTCTGCAGTAATTAATCGGAACAGAGCATCACAATGTCAGGAAAAAGGAAAAACCTGAGTTTCAACAAGTTGGGAAGAGCAGAGAAAAACAGCCCACTAGGTCACAGTCAGGTGATCATGTGTAGACCTGAAATGAGTACCTGATTAATGGATTAATTGATCGAACACAAAATTAATCAGCAGCTGTACCGTTAATAGATTAATCGTTTGGGTCACTTTTCAAACAAAAATGCTAAGTGTTAGTCTCAGATTCTCAGTGGTGAAGATTTGCTGCTTTTCTTTAGCTTATAAAATTGTATAATACGTATCTTTGGGTTTTGGACTATTAGTTGGACAGAACAAGCACTGTGAATGTTTCAACTTAAGCTGTGGGAAACTGATCTTTGATTTTACAGACAAAACAAAGAATCAATTAATGGGAGAAACTAAGTGGCAGGTTAAGTTGCACCTGCCACCTCTGCCAACCAATTACCCGAGGGAAACCCTGTGTATGGATGCCTCATGAGACCGTCGCAGAAAGATTAGCATGTCTGACGTCTTCTTTTACATGTCCGGTGACATTTCAGACACCTTGATTGTTGATATTCCTGATCCCAGAAAGACGTGTCACTTAGCAGAGTCATAACATAACATACGAAGTGACCATTTCAAAAGACATAAATGCAATGTTTCCCCATCCCTGCATAGCTGCCATATGTCAGTTTGCCGAGGTTACACACTGCGCCTTCAATATGGTGCCTGTTACACAACAGGTAAATGCAGCCAAGCAGTCTGATCTGGTCAGATCTGGTTCAAGACACATTCGGATCTGTGCTGTGAGTCATGTTTTACTGGCTGCAATACCTGCTCTTGTAGTGAGCAGGTAGCTAATTACCAATCTGTCATTTTATACTTTTTTTTTCTTTTTATCTGTGCACACAACAGAGAGGCAACTTTCTATTGGAACAATGTGGTGGTAACTGCCGATTATAGTGTAATAGGCCATGTCATAATACCCTCAGCAGGGTTCCTTGCAGTTATTATGAGCATTCTAGTGCTGCCAAGGTGTTGCATCACCATCAAACGCATTATGAGAGTACAGAGAGCCCTCTCAGGTGTTAGGTCTCACTGAAAAAATACATCTGTAGTCTGGCTCTCTATAACTCTGATAACATGAGCCAGCGACGCACGCCACAACACAGCCGTAAATGAGAATGATGGCAGCTGTATATTAGATGAAAAGCTGTGCTATAGTCACTGCTGGGAAAACTCTGTTAATAAATGTGAAATGTCATTTTTAATGGTTTCGAGAGCCTCGGAAAGACGTGAACCTCAACTGACAACTAAAAAGCTCGTAAGCTTTCAATTCATTTAGCTTAAATCAAAAACATAACTCAGAATTGGAGTGCCAAGTTTTAGTTGAGGTTTCATTCGATTGCTGGATGATGGCCGGGTTTATTTGTGACATAGTTATTTTTTTTAAAACCACAAAACTGTAGTTGCATGTTTTGTCCCACCACATGACAGCAGAATGTTGAGTGAGGAGCCATGCGACGTAGTGTTTGGAGAGACCGACAGACACAGACAGAGCTGAGGCCAGGCCAGGCCAGGCCGGACTGGGGGGGGGGGGACAATGAAATGTTATGGGATGACGGCGGTGTCATGGCAACCTGCTGACAAAGCACTGTCTCGTTACAACTTCCCAATGAGCTGCCAGCACCGACATCAGACTCCCTGCCACCATGAAATCCGCACAGGCTTCCTGCACTCTTTACTTCAGAGTATTTTCCTGATCCTCAGTTTGTCTGTGTTGATAGCGGTCGCTATCACGTGCCGCTGACAACGACTGTCGGACAATATATTTCATTCTAAAGCTTAACATTCACAACTACTAAAACCACTAAGTGATTAAATGGATTCTCTTTAGATTTAGTATCACAGTTTTATAAAGGAAGGGACTCACAAGAGAAAGATTTAAAAAGAGATTAGTCAAAAGCTGCAAAGGCTAGGATATCCTGACTTTAATCCCTGGTATTATATGTGTTAACTTCCAGAAACACCACACTTCCCATAATGCCCCTTCTCTTCCTTAGAACCTCTCTGCCTGGTAAATGATATAGCCTTCACACTCTACAGTCCCGCAGGCTCTCTGCTAAATATCTGAACCCTACAAGCCCAAGTAGGGGGTTGTTTTTTTTCAAACGTAAGGCTTCTCCAGAGTCACAGAAGACATACAACTGTTTTCACAACTGTTTTGCAAATGTGTATAGTAGTTTATGCCTGCACTATTCCATCAAATGGAAATCTTGTAAATGTTGTGTGCATTTTCCCAAATTCAGCCTGACATACACCCAGTTGTCACTTTATTAGGTACACCCAGTAAAACTAGTGCATTCTAACACGACAGTCCTATTAAAAAAAAAAAAATCCTTTCTTCATCAAGGTTATAATGTAGGTGCTACATTCATTTTGTAATCTTATCACTTCCAGTTGAATATTCATATTAAGGTACTGATGGAAACACAAACTGAATCCAAATTTATTTACCAAAAATTCAAAAAATTCACTTCAAAGTCATGCAGCATTTTGATGAAAATTTAACAAGTAAAGCCTAAAACTCAAAACCGTGCAGTCGTGTCTCTATTCCAAGCAAAAAGAGACTAATATTCCGCATTAATTTCATTTTATACTTCTTCCAAACACCTTTTAGTCACAGTGTGATACTTCAGGCTGTCAGAGTTAAAGGTTGTAGGTAAATAGGTTAATTAACTTTTTGTCATATTGTCCATCATGCTAATGCAGCCATGTCACAGCAAGACATTACTATCTCCATTAATAATGAATCTGTCAAGGATTTTTTTCAGTCAGTCGTTAAAGAAAGAAAATTTCAAAAAATAAAAAGGACCATCACAAGTTTACAGAGCTGAAGGTGCTGTCTCCAAAATGTTGGTTTGTCAGCTCGGAGGTCTGAAACTCAAAGACTGAATCAATGTATAATGATTAAAAAATAAAAAATAAAAATAAACACAGAAAAAAGCAGCAAGATCTCACATTTGAGAAGCTAGAAAGCAGAATGTTCTGCATTTTTACTTTATTTAAATGTCAAAATTGTTTAATCACATTTTTGTTGATGGACCAGTTCATTAAAAAATAAGCCGTTTTAACACTAGAATCATTTTCTCAGGAGTTCAGAAATGGTCAAGCAATTCTGCGCACTTACAATCAGTCTAAGATGCATTTGTTGTTGCTGAGTGTTCTGCATTTTTGATGGTCAATGATCATCAAATATGATGATGATCATTGACCATTGTTTAAGCAATGATTGCTTAAAGAATCAATTACTGAAATTGTTGTCGAATAATCCATCTCGACTAAAACCATTGATCAAACAATTGTTTCAGCATCTCATAAAACTTTTAGATGTTTATAATCGATCTTAAAGTAAAACTTAAGAGTCACGTGCAAAGAACAAAATAGAATTGGGCAAATTTAGCTAGAGTGTAAACACAGCCAGCCTCCAAAGTGGAGGAAATAGATTTATGACCTTGTGGGTTTTCATTTAAAACAAATATTATACCATTTGTTGCTTTTATCCAAAGAACCTGGCACTCCATGAGTGTATATATTATGTTACTAGTCACCTCAGCAGGTATTGACCTTCTGTCTCTCCCTGCGTAAGTGCCTGCCTTTAACTGTTCAGCTTCACAGGACATTCCTCTCTTCACCGTCTTGTCATACCAGCCGATAAAAGCCCTCCAAAACGAACTGAGTAGTGTACAGATGCTTCCACTCATGCTCTCCCTATTGCTGACCATAGCTCGATCAGTATTTGTGAACACACACTGTTCCTTGATAAACCGTGGAAAATGACAAAAAAAAAACAAACAAACCTCATGGCATGTTCAGCTGTTGTTTAGCTTGGAGCAGGAGAGCGGACGAGAGGCTGCTATGGCTTTTATTCAAGGACCTGGTCATCCGGAGAGAAAATGTTTCACTGGAAGCCTGAGTGTCCTGAGTTTGTAATAGTATGAATGTTTCCTGTCCTCAGTTTACAGGTTGTGTATTGTTTTGAAGAAAATGCATCTTAAGCTGTCTTTCAAATATATAGTGGCATGAAAAAGTTTGGGCACCACTGGTCAACATTTCTGTTGCTGTGAAAAGTTAAGTGAGGAGATGATCGACATCTCTCAAAAAGGCAAAGTTAAAGATGAAACACCCTTTTAAAATTTAAGCAAGATCAGTGATTTTTTTTTCTTTTGTACAAGTTTAAAGTGAAAAAAGGAAAAGGAGAACCATACACAAGTTTGGGCACCCTAAGAGATTTAAGCTCTCATAACTTTTACCAAGGCCTCACACCTTAATTAGCCTGTTAGGGCTACGGCTCTTTCACAGTCATCGTTATTAAAAGGCCAAGTGATGCAAATTTCAAAGCTTTATAAATACTCTGCCTCCTCAAACCTTGTCCCAACAATCACTAGCCGTGGGCTCCTCTGAGCAGCTGCCTGGCTCTCTGAATATTAAAATAACTGGTGCCCACAAAGCAGGAGAAGGTCATAAGTTTTTTCATGCAGCCGTTTCCTCAGTTCGTGATGTAATTAAGAAATGGCAGTTAAGAGGAATGGTGGAGGTCAAGTTGAGGTCTGGAAGACCAAGAAAACTCTCAGAGAGAACTGCTTGTATCAAAACCCCCATTTCACTGCAAAAGACCTTCAGGAAGATCCAGCAGACTCTGGAGTGGTGGTTCACTGTTCTACTGTGCAGCGACACCTGCACAAATATGACCTTCATGGAAGAGTCATCAGAAGAAAACCTTTCCTGCTTCCTCACCACAAAATTCAGCATCAGAAGTTTGCAAAGGAAATTTTAAACAACCCTGATGCTTTTTGGAAACAAGTCCTGTGGACTGATGAAGCTAAAATAGAACTTTTTTGCTGCAATGAGCAAAGGTATGTTTGGAGAAAAAAAAAGGGTGCAGAATTTACTGAAGGAAACGCCTCTCCAACTGTTAAGCACGGGAACGGATCGATCATACTTTGGCCTTGTGTTGCAGCCGGTGGCACGGGGAACATTTCACTGGTAGAGGGAAGAATGGATTCAGTTAAATACCAGCAAATTCAGAGAGCAACCATGAAGCTGCCTCCATCTGCGATTGTTTTAGAATTTTAAATGTTACAACAACAACCGACCAATCAAAGCTTAGAGACAGGATTTCGAAACGGGTATATCCTCTTCCTGTGCCAGACCCAGAAAAACAGCTACATCCATGAAAAACAGCAACAGAAAACAATAATTATGTCCAGATGAGCTACACAGGTCGCTGTAAATCAACTTACAGGTATAACTTTTAAAAGAACATGTTTCTTTGATCAACCAAAATTGAGGTAGTTGCTCCTACCAAAGCTTCTAGGTCGACAAAAATGAGTGTTGGTGGGAAGAATAAATCACTTGCTACTGATCCCAGGGCAAAACAAAACAAAAATTCCTACCCTAACAGAAAACAGCTAACATGAACATGACATCAGGCTGAATAATGAAGCTGTAACTCATTGGTTAACAGGCTAGTCTGATAAAGCTTCTCACAAGACTTAAACACAGGCCGACGTGCAAGTCAAAGAATTGATTTTAAAATGCTGCTGCTGGTTTATAAAGACCTGAATGGTTTAGGGCCAAATTAAATTTCTGACATGCTGCTCCATCATGAACAGCCCAGACCTCCCACCTGGGACAGGCCTGCTTGCCCTCCCCCGAGTCAAAACTAAACATGGAGTAGCAGCGTTCAGTTTTTATGCACCACATCTCAGAACAGAAAAATTGGTCTGCTCCAACTCTCAGTTCTTTTAAATGAGGGCTCAAAACTTTTCTGTTTGCAACTGCATTTTATGTTTAAATTAAATTACAACTTTTAATCCTATTTTACCTAATTTTTATATATATATATTTTTTTTTTACTTTTTTCCAAAATCCTATTTGTGTGTCTTTTTTTATTTTCTTGTGTCTCTTTATATGTTCTCTTTATGCCTTTGTAAAGCATTCTGAATTTCCTTAGCTGCTTTGATAGCAAGACTTTTAAAGCCATGATTAATCTCTACGAGAAAACTGCAAACAGAGACTGTAGATATGATTTTCTCTCTTATCCAGAAAAGGGGTCAAAAACAATGTTTAGCGGTTGTTTGGTGCTGGTGTTTGTATCTGTATAGTGTAATTAAACAGAACCTTTAGTACAATTTTGACTGCCCTGGCAAGACAAAATAGTAGAAAAAAAAAATAGTACAAAAGTTTGGGTTTTTTTTTAAATAAAAAAGCTGATTTAAAAACCTGTTTTTACCAGCAGAACATGCCAACATGTCTGAAAAAAAAAGAAAAAAAGAAAAGAAAAGAAAAAAATATTCAAAAACAAAGGTTTGAGCTCACATGCACGGCGCTGTAACACCATGAAACATGTCAAACACCACAGCGCTGTTAAACACAGTGACGACCATATTGCGTCTCTGAGCTGGCACATTAAAATTTGAAGTGGCTGCAACGTGGCCTGTTGCCTCGCATGGGAGCCAAACAGAGCAGCTCTTATTGGGGTTACAAAGCAATATTGTGCTGAATTATTCTAATGGATGTCTGTTACGCCTTTGGGCATGATCTCATATTTAGGCTAATGCAAAGCAGGGCCAAAATGGACCAGAATGTTTTATTCTACAGCTGACAGCAATTGAGCTGCACCCATACTGGCACAAAACAGTGAGATAATGATAAAGTACTGGCCCTATTTCTTTGAGTTAAATTTTCAAAATCAGGACCTTCCCTGTGTTTACTTATTCTCACTTAGTTTATATCAGCTCTTGTGGCTTTTGTTGCTCTCTCTCAAAGTTTCGTTTAGTTCAAAATATAGCTGATGGACTGTATGTTTTATCCATTTTATCCTTCTTACACTGGAGCAGTGTTTTTGGGGACTGATTTGAAGATTAGCGCTAACCTCTAAGGCACTGCAAGGTTTGCCCACTGGCTACTTAACAGGGCTTTTAATATTTTAGCATGTCTAGCTTGAAGATGCTGCTAACTGAACTTGTGCTGTGAGAGCCCCACTAATTTGGAACAAGCTATTATCATCATTTTGTATTAATTTTGTCATTTACAATCTTCTTTAAAGGCACTTTCTTGAAGAAAACTGTAGTGTATCAGTAGTAGTTTGGCTTTTATCAGTAGTCGTGGTAATAGTACCGCTGGTTACCACGAGTAATAGCAGTATTAGAAAGACCAAGTAGTTCCTAAACTCTTCTGTCATGTGAACTTGTCGTCAGTTGGATTCCTCTTTTAATAACAAATTACCAGCAATAAATTCCGTCTTTGTCCCAGTGAGACGTCCCTTGTTCTCATTATTCGAGGGCGGGGCAGGGCCCTTAAGGAAAATGTTGCACTGTGTTATTTGTTGGTCTGGGCCCATTCCCCATTGGGCATGCCCACCTGACTTAGGATTCACTAGAAACTCAAGTTTGAATCTCCATCCCTGTTGGTCTTTCATCTCCATTAACATCCAAGAGAAACCCAAAGACACCTTTGATCTGACGAGGGATTATGAAACAAATGGTACTGATTGATCTTGGTTTGCGTTTAACGCGGGGCCTGTGCCAGGAAATTCCCCCCTTGCTTCGGTAAGCCCTCAATCAATCTGTGTTTTTAAAGTGTCTGCACAGATAAAGCAGCGGGCTAAATGAATGCAGCGGCCGTCCACCTATGAGGCATTCCAGCTGAATCCTCAGTAAGGCTGCAGTTTTACTAAAGACATCATCTGTCTCCGCTCATCTCATGTTCTGCCACTAACATAATAACCTAAGTAGGCTAAGTAGCATAAGAGGCCTATCTTTGTACAGCGAGCCACTTGTACACAGTTCGTGGTCAGTATCAGAAACACCAGAATTCAACTCAGGCTAGAGAGGGAGTCAAATTTGCAAATTAACACTCAAAATTACATTGTGTCGCATTTCAAAAACAGCTAAAATACATTTTAAACTACTGAAATATTGAGTTTATATTACTTCATGTATAATTTTACCTCCTCTTCATCAGTCCACACAGATCTGATGTTTTCTTCCGCCACCACTTTTCGTCGCTTCAGTGACATTTAAGTCACGTTTCATGTACGTTATGATTTATTTTATTAAGTCTGTTTCCTATGTTGTTAGCAATACATCAACTTTTCCACCTCAGCAAAGCATAAACACTTTATTGCAATATTTCAACTTTTCTTTGAATTTCTGATGTTTCCACTCAGTTTTGTTTGTTTTCCAAATTAAAAATGTGCATAAAAACAGGTTGATGGAAATGCGCCTGGCGTTAGCAGCAAGAGGACATCAAGGCTATTTCGATTTCCGAGATTTTTGATATCTAAGATTTGAGCTGGTTGCCGCAAACTTTAATTTACTTGCTATCTTGTCATGTTTCGGCAGCCAAACAGAAACTGCTCCTGTTGACTAGGGTATTTTGCTCTGCTCTGTCCTGTCATTGCTGAACGCAAACTGGAAACAAACGATTTAATTCAGCGGTCACAAAAGCAACTGAATACCAAAGTTTACTGGTCAAGTGAGTCTTGTCAGCCACTTTGGTCACTTGCCAAAGTGCCTGGTGGAGCAGGAAAATGTTACAACAGCCTGATTGGTTTTGTTAAGGCTAGAGGTCATTTAAATGTTTAGTTCACACAAATTTTAATTAAACAATTTCTCCAAACTTCACTTAGTGTGAAAGAATACATTATCATTGAAGGAAAATCACAGAGGAAGAAAAATGTAACTTTACATGCTGATTTTTTTTCTTCATTTTTAATCAATTACTTTTTTGATCTATTAAATGTCAGATAATAATGAAAACTGCTCAACATAATTTCTCAGAGCTCAAGGTAATGTCTTCAAATTGCTTGTTTTGTCTGACTAACAGTCCAAAATTGTAAGATACTGATTTTGCTATGATATAATACAAAAAACACCAAGTCAAAATAGTTGTTGGGTAATTTTCTGCTGATCAACTTCTCAATTAACTGAGTAATTGTATCAGCACTATCTGGAGGACTGGCCACTTGCTCGTGCTCATCTAGGCTTATTCGAAAAAAAAAAAGGAAAGATGATTAGTTCTAGGTGTCCTATCTGGCATAAGCATAATCTAAAATAAATAAGATAATCGAGATTACTGGGACAAGATCACATTTGTGTATTTGTGACTGCAAAGTTTCTGAATAGTCAAGGACACGTTGTTTTCCTCCCAAAATGTATTTAAATATTGTATTTTAATACTGTTTTGTCTTTATACACATTGGTCGTTATATTGGAAAAGTAAAGGGATACTTTAGTGATTTATTATTGTACCTTTCCTAAAGTTGGGAAGCAGAGATATTCAGACTGTTTCTCCCTTGAATGGGTCAAGCTCTAAAAACATTGGCAACCCTTTGCACAATGCTATTCAGCTGCATCTTTTCGTTAGGCCTTTCCTGCCTGTTAAAACATGCATGCCTTTCTAGCTGATGCCTCCATTTCATAAATACACTGGGTTATTTCCTCGCACTTGTTGAAATTCCTCCAGCTCCAGAGCCACAGAAGATGTTATACAGATGTCTCCACAGGATGGGTCATACTGACCATGACAAATACACTGACTGTAATGTGTAAAAGCGGTCGAGTGCTGCTTTAATCGTCAGACAATGTGAAATGCACTGTTTCGAGGGCAATAAAACAAAATTTTGCTGAACTTCCCCATGATTATTCAAGCTTTTTCCAAACTTCTAATGAGCAAGAAGCTGTAAAATCAAACTTTTACCTTCTTACATATTTTGCAGGAGCCCTGTTGGTAACCCTGTACCACTGACTGGCTGCTCCACTGATCCACAGCATTTGGCAAGTGGCTGGGACCAATTTTACCACTCTGGTTACTAAACTTTTTTTAACTGTCACTTTCCAACACTATTCCAGATTATGCTTTTTCTGTTTTGTTTTGACAGCCTCAACACATATTTTTGGCCATGTGTTGTACTATACAGTATGTGGAGAAATATTTTGTATTATTTTTTTTTTTTTATTGCTTATCATTTCTTTTTTTGCACTGAAATTAAGACCAACAGGCTCATGCATTTTGCAAATTGAAGCCAAAAGGGGGTTAGTTTGTAAACTTTAGCTTTTTTTTTTTTTTTTTTAAATCTACAGACTGGAAAGTTTCCAATCACATTTAACTCTCCAGACTCTTTGCAGGTGACATGGTACCAACCAGCTGCTCCACTAATCAAAGCCCTCCTGTATTTGCTCCGGTAGTTATATTTAAAAAAAAAAAAAAAAAAAAAAAAAGAAGGGTTTGAACTAAAGCTGAACCTCTCTGGCACTTTTACTTTTTTCCCCCCAACGACAGGAATGCACATAAGACCTTCCCCTCTTCCCTCCTCCTCCCCTGTTCTCTTTCATAACACAGTTCCCATTGGTTGGTTTAATTAGGCTTTACCGTGTTTGAGGCTACTGGGGCAAGAACTTCTGGGGAAGCATGTGAAAGGGGAAAAAGGGGGGGGGGTAGTTTCAAGGTCACATAGTCGATTTAGCCGCAGAACTTTCTGGAGCAAGAATGACATGTAGGCGTTGGTGGTTGCAATGTGGGAATCACAGAAACTCAGTGTCATTGTTTTCAGTTTCTGGAAATAATCAGCAACAATTTTGATATGATGTCATTTAATCATCAAGCATCTCAACATTTGAGAATTTGCTACTCTCTGTCATATATGAAGGAAAATTCATCCCGTTTGGGTTTTGGACTGTTGCCTGGACAAAGCGAGCAATATATCGTCCTTTACACTCTTTTGGAGATTGTTATGTGCATTTTCCACTGTTTTGTAAACTGGTAATTGAGATAATACTGGGCAGATTAATCCATATTGAAAACAGACCTAGTGTGAACTGTCATACTTTCGCAGAAATTTGGCTAAATCACACCTCTTCCATGGCAACATGTAGTTAGCTGTTTACATCGGTCACTCACAACCAGCCTAATCTAAATTCATTTGCAAGTGACAGCTACTTCAGAGACAAACAGAGGCTGTGAATTCAGCAATATTTTGTCAGAAATATGACTTTTTTTGTTTGTGGTATTTATGTTATATTTAGGCAAAAATATCTACGAAAATAGTGGTATCGCAATATTTTTTTTACCCTCAAAACTCAATGGACAATTTCATAAGTTTGTACAATATGGCTGACCATTACAGACACTAGGCCCACGATGTGTTGGACCTCTGACAGTTTTATTAAACACGTCTGATATTTGCAACTGGACACTGGACAAATGTCAACATGATCATGACTTTTGAGATGGTTTAATGTCAAAAAATCTATGTTTTCACTGTTCGCCTGAACTGTGAAAACCATGTAGCCCGTGCCCAGTTGTTTCCCAAAACCATTTTAAGACTAAGATGATCTTAGCACATAGATTTATAATGAGGCGAAGATCATCGTAGCCTTAAGATGCTTTTGGAAACGGGGCCCTGGTTGGTTGGTGTGTTGATTGTCTTTAGTCTGAGACACTGTAGAAACTTTTTTTTTTTTTTTAAATCTACAGACTGGAAAGTTTCCAATCACATTTAACTCTCCAGACTCTTTGCAGGTGACATGGTACCAACCAGCTGCTCCACTAATCAAAGCCCTCCTGTATTTGCTCCGGTAGTTATATTTAAAAAAAAAAAAAAAAAAAAAAAAAGAAGGGTTTGAACTAAAGCTGAACCTCTCTGGCACTTTTACTTTTTTCCCCCCAACGACAGGAATGCACATAAGACCTTCCCCTCTTCCCTCCTCCTCCCCTGTTCTCTTTCATAACACAGTTCCCATTGGTTGGTTTAATTAGGCTTTACCGTGTTTGAGGCTACTGGGGCAAGAACTTCTGGGGAAGCATGTGAAAGGGGAAAAAGGGGGGGGTAGTTTCAAGGTCACATAGTCGATTTAGCCGCAGAACTTTCTGGAGCAAGAATGACATGTAGGCGTTGGTGGTTGCAATGTGGGAATCACAGAAACTCAGTGTCATTGTTTTCAGTTTCTGGAAATAATCAGCAACAATTTTGATATGATGTCATTTAATCATCAAGCATCTCAACATTTGAGAATTTGCTACTCTCTGTCATATATGAAGGAAAATTCATCCCGTTTGGGTTTTGGACTGTTGCCTGGACAAAACGAGCAATACTAATACGTCCCTTTACACTCTTTTGGAGATTGTTATGTGCATTTTCCACTGTTTTGTAAACTGGTAATTGAGATAATACTGGGCAGATTAATCCATATTGAAAACAGACCTAGTGTGAACTGTCATACTTTCGCAGAAATTTGGCTAAATCACACCTCTTCCATGGCAACATGTAGTTAGCTGTTTACATCGGTCACTCACAACCAGCCTAATCTAAATTCATTTGCAAGTGACAGCTACTTCAGAGACAAACAGAGGCTGTGAATTCAGCAATATTTTGTCAGAAATATGACTTTTTTTGTTTGTGGTATTTATGTTATATTTAGGCAAAAATATCTACGAAAATAGTGGTATCGCAATATTTTTTTTACCCTCAAAACTCAATGGACAATTTCATAAGTTTGTACAATATGGCTGACCATTACAGACACTAGGCCCACGATGTGTTGGACCTCTGACAGTTTTATTAAACACGTCTGATATTTGCAACTGGACACTGGACAAATGTCAACATGATCATGACTTTTGAGATGGTTTAATGTCAAAAAATCTATGTTTTCACTGTTCGCCTGAACTGTGAAAACCATGTAGCCCGTGCCCAGTTGTTTCCCAAAACCATTTTAAGACTAAGATGATCTTAGCACATAGATTTATAATGAGGCGAAGATCATCGTAGCCTTAAGATGCTTTTGGAAACGGGGCCCTGGTTGGTTGGTGTGTTGATTGTCTTAAGTCTGAGACACTGTAGAAACTTTTTTTTTTTTTTTTAATGTATGGGTTGGGTTTTTTGGTTTGTTTGGGTTCTCTCTGCCCAAATACGAACAATCCAGGGCTTAAAACTAAAGTCACATGGAAGTGGCTGGAATTTCCTTAGAATCCTGAATTTGTTCAATTTAGCTAACTGTGACTCAGTTACCTGAAGAAGTCGAACCAATCACTGCACAGCTAATGTCACTGGTTATATCACATTTAAACCAGGCAGAAGACCCTAATCAGTGGGACCAGCTGCTGTAGAGGTTGGTTGGAGTGAAACTCAAAGCATTGGTGCGGACGGTGGCTCGAGTTTGAGCAATCCTCACTTATTCCCACAAACTCTTACCTAGATACAGTGAGGCGTTCTCCTTCTTGACGTTGTCGTCCAGGTAGGTGGGTCCCAGCGTGTAGATGGGCGTGGATCCCATGCCCACCAGGATCTGAGCGATGACGAACAGCGCCACATACAGGTTGTGCTCGTTGCCCTCCTGGTCTCTGGGACAGGAAGTGATGTCGACGCGGTCCCTGCCGCTGGTGTTGCTGTTCATGCATAGGCCCTCGTTGGCGGAGGACGAGTTGACCTCTTGGATCTGGTAAGCCGGGGAGATGAAGTGAGGTAAGGAGAAGAGGGCGGCGCCCACAGCGATGAAAACCCCGCCTACCGCCAGCCAGCGAGGCCTCTGGCCCCGCCCACCAAAGTAGCTGATGAAGACGACCACCAGGAGGCTCCCGATGTCGAAACAGCTGACGAGGAGGCCTGACTCGGAGCTCCTCAGGCTGTACCTCTTCTCTATGGTGGTGATGACGCTGCTGAGGTAGCCCGACACCATGAGCGACTGGATGAACGTCAGGTAGCACATGCAGAACAGGAAGCAGCGAGAGTCCTGTAAGATAATGCCCAGGTACTTCCTACTGGGCAGACGAATCTGCGCCAGTCTGGAAGCAAAAAACCCCGGGGGCCTCCTCCTCGCCATGTTTTTACTCCTACGGATCTCCGTGTTCTCCATGTACGAGCTCGGCCTGTTCAGCGCCGACTTCCCTGGCTTAGGCAGGTAGTTGGTTCTCGTTGTGGACTCTGGCTCAAAGGACTCAGTTTTGGCCGGGAGCTGGATGAATTCTGCGCTCTCTTCCGCCGTTATGGACATCCGCGCAGAACTAGCCAGTAAGGTTTCCTTTTGAGGCGCCGCTTCGTTTAAAACGGGCATACTTTTAGATTTGAAGTTCGTACCTGGTTCCTCCAGCTCACTAGAAAACCCGTCCTCCTTCTGAAGGGACTCGGACAACTCCGCTTCTTCGTGGTCAGCCATTCTTTTCAGTTAAACCCACTTTTCTTTAGGGGATAGAAAAATAAACCCAGCCCAGATTCAAGCCTACATTTACTGTTCAGGTGGTGCTGCCCACTACATTTATTATTAATGGGTACATCTATTCCCACAAGTAGAGTCTGTGGTACCTGAAGAGGGCCAAAAAAAGGCAAATATGACAACCAAAGTCAAGGTAGACTCACGGCTTATGCTTATCTGCAGCACAGGCAGGACAGTCTCTGTGTTTGTTTATCTTGTCACGCACACTCGCCTTCTGCCACCAGCTAATCCGGAGGTGGAGACCGCTCAGGCCTCCTCAGCTTGACCAGTGGAGCTCCAGGGCCAGGGCTCCCTGCGGCTGCACAGCATTTCCACTCTCAGCGGGACGCCGCTGCTCCTTGGCTGGCAGGGATGAAACGAACTTGCAGAGCCTGCGCCGCATCCCTGATGCCCCTGCCAATGAAGACCACACAGTCACAATGTCACTTCATCCCTTACGTTACATGATGTTGCCCCCCTCCTCCTCCTAACTCCTCCTCCCCAAGTCAAGGGCATCCCCCCTCCCACCCGCCTCCGACGTTATCACCGCACCAGCTGTCCTCCCAGCGGGCGAGAGAGGCTGTCATTTGGCGATTAGATTTCTGTGTGAGCCCCCGGAGGTGTGTATGGGGAAAAAAAAAAAATAAGAAGAAATCAGGAAAGGTGAGGAGTCGTCGTCGAGGAAAACGAGTGTGAAATGGGAGAAGTCCGATGAGTCTGGAGACGGACCGCTCGGGTATCGACGCCGCTCCGAAACACCGCAGTGCCGCCCTCAGCCCTGTTTTGAAAACAACTCCGTGAAGCCGTAGAGTTAACACGGAAACGGGAGAAGTACACTTCAAAATAAAAGCGGACATTTTAATTTGTAGCCCAGTTGCGCTGAGACGTATGCGCGAAAGACTTCACGTGTAGTAAAACCCCGTGACATTGCCGTAAAAAAAAAAAATGAAAAATACAATATAGGTGATGCATATTTTAAGAGGGAATAATTTTCATTTAGCTTTAAGGTCTGAAGACTATTTAAAAATTCTTATTAAAAAGAAATTTTAACAAGTAAGCGCTGTACCATTAACGCCAAATATCTCTTAAAAGTGGAAGTACCGTAAATCCAAAAAATAAATAAATAAATAAACAAGTAAAGCCGAATTCCATTAATGGGCTAGAAAATTAAGATTGTTTTCTTTTAAGGTTCATTAAAACTACATATTTGGCAAAACCTGTACAAATTCCTGAATCTTAGCTGCCAACTGATAAATTCAGCATGCGTAATATACAATAACACTAAATCAAAAGGCTAAATTTCACAATCAATTAGCTAAGCAATTTGCGACTTTAGCCAGTGACTGCCGCTTGCTAGGTAGCACAAGAGAGGGATGATTTATCAATGTTTGCTTATTATTAGAGAGCAATTTGCTGAAAAAAAATCGCAGAATCTACCTGTCGATAAACGTTGGATGCATTCAGGAAATGCTTTATGTTTTATTTTAGTACGCGTGAAGCGTTCCAGTTTGGCAAAATACCTGTTAATTGGTGGTTACTCAGTTTAGCGTACAGAGCCTTAGCGGAAAATAGGAACGCTCACCGATTTAGGGTTTTACTTTGAAAAGTACAACCAGAAGTCCTTTGCTATACGGCTAATGTCCCAGCTAGCTGCACAGCTAGCGGCTAAACGTAAAACAACCACAATGGCGACGCTGCGCTACACTAACCTTAAACACTGAAACAACGACACGGCCTTTAAACCTCCGCGTCCGACATAAAACGCACTCTCCGAGAGCACGCGCGGTTAAAACGGGACAAAAACACGGGTTCATTTCCAAAAGTCTCACCTGCAAAACATCCTCTCATGAGCTGCGTCAAGGCACAGGGAGTTAGCGAAGTAAAGACCGGAAACACTCACGTTGCGGCACGAAAATAAAAGCGGAGCCTGTGTCAATAAGGAGTGAGGCTGGGGATAATTTCTCTTGATTTGATTTGATTCATGACAAGTTCGTTTGCCTAGCACATTTTAACAACATGGCAAAGTGGTCTAGATAAGACCACAGAAAGGTGCTAGAACAAAAACACAAGGAATTATAAAACCACATAAAAAAAAAAGGTTTAAGTATAAAATAAAAGATAAAAATAAGATAAAGTGGAGTAAAAAAAAAAAAAAAGAATGAATGAAAAGTTTCAGTTAAGTGAGACATATAATGCAATAAATAGTCCCAAATTTAATTTAATAAATGGCAGAATTGTACTTAAACTTTTCTAGTACTTTGGTCCAAATATAGCAATATGTGGTGCACAAAGTGAACACTGCTTCTCAATGTTTTGTTTAGATCTGATACACAGTAAGCATGCCTGTCCCAGACTACGTGAGAGATCTGGACGATTCATAAAGTCGCTACAAAATACAAATATGTTTCGAGACTACACAATGAGCAAAAGTAGCCGTTAAGTTTTGAGAATGGAGGTGAAACTACAGGAAACCCCCAATTAACGAGTCATAAGCCAATCTACCAAGGGAAAAGCAATATTTCTGCTTTCTTACATAAAAGAATAATTTTTTCTGAATTTCAACGGGTTGTCAACACTGACCATGATGTATGAAACAATTATAAAGTTTATTATCAGATTAAAATCATGATCCAAACCAGCAATGAGCTTTTAGCAACAAACATGGAGACCAAATAAACTGATAAATTGAGATAAAGATGTTGACCAACTGCCTCTTAAATTACTTTTTTTTCTACTGGAATTTACAGAACTCAGCATTGGCTCCAACATGCCAGTAAAGCCAAAGTCCAGCATAGAGAGGCTGAGTGAATGTGGTCTGGACTCTGTGTAGGAGAGTCATGGTTTCAGAGACACTGTAGAAGGACAGAATACCTGCACTGTGATCCAGATACACTCCTACTCTGGAGGACTGAGGACCTGAGATGGAAGTTTTGATATTGTTATGTCTGAACTCATAACGATTTTTGTAAAATTCTAAGGCCCAAGACCTGTCATTATCTCCACATTTTTCATTTACAGAGTTATTGTCTTTGTATGCAACCATTACTGAAACTCCACCCGCGCCTTTTTCCACCTCCCAGTAACAACGTCCAATCAGACTCTCTCTGCTCAGGACCTGACACCATTTAGTGAATCTGTCTGGGTGACTAGGATAAGACTGATGTTGTTTCACTAATGTTGCTTTTCTGTTTCCCTCAGATAATAACAGACGTGTGTGTGCTGTGTTTGGATCCAGTGTGATTTCCTGTGAATATTTTAAGAATTCAGCTCTGGTCTTGGGCTCCGGTTGTTGCAGTAAAACATCCACTCCACTCACTGTCATTAAGATGTTTGTCCATTTCTCAGTGAGAATGTCCTGTAGTTTATCTCTGACCTCTGACACAGCTGCTGTCACATCTTCAAAGTACCTCAGAGGACGGATATTGATGCTGGATGAGTCTGTAGATTGACTGAATCCTGACAATGAGGGGTAGTTGCGTAGAAACTGGTTGTGATCCTCTGTGTGTGAGAGCTGCTTCAGCTCAGCGTCTTTCCTCTTCAGCTCATTGATCTCCGGCTCCAGCTTCTCCTGAAGCTCTTTGACTTGACTCACTTCAGTTTTCTGCTGGGATCTGATCTGCTGCTTCACACCAGAGCTTCTTTTCTCGATGAGATGGATCAGCTCAGTGAAGATCTTCTCACTATTCTCCACTGCTTTATCAGCAGAGCGATTGATGATCTCTGCCTCCTGTTGAAGCACCTTCACATCTCTCTCTCTGTCCTGGATTCTCTGCTGGATTTGTTGTCGACTCAGATCCAGCTCTCTCTGCCTCTCAGTCCTTTCTGCAGCAGCTGAGACTGTGTCGTGGCCTTTATGTTCATCCACAGAGCAGAGATAACAGATACACTGCTGATCAGTGCGGCAGAACATCTTCATCAACTCATCATGACGAGAGCAGATGTTCTCCTGGAGCTTCTCGGAGGGGTCCACCAGCTTGTGTTTCTTTAATGGAGCTGCGTCATAATGGGGCTGTAGGTGTGTCTCACAGTAAGATGCCAGACACACCAAACAGGATTTTAGAGCTTTCAGTTTTCTCACAGTGCAGACATCACAGGCCACATCTTCAGGTCCAGCATAGCCGGGATCAGCAGGAGCAGCTTGGAGTCCAGTTTTCTTCAGCTCCTCCACCAAAGCTGCTAACATGGTGTTTTTCACCAGGACAGGCCTCGGTGTGAAGGTCTGCCTACACTGAGGGCAGCTGTGGATTTTCTTCTCATCCTCTTCATCCCAGAAGCTTTTAATACAGTTCATGCAGTAGCTGTGTCCACAGGGAACAGCCACCGGATCCTTCAGTAGATCCAGACAGATCGAACAGGAGAAGGTTTCCAGGTCCAGCTGAACTCCTTTCTGCGCCATTTCACCTTTCAGTTGCAACGACTGTCTGAGTTTCACTTTCTTAGACCCGAAACTAGTCTGAGCTCTGATCTTAACAACATCTGTTTCTGCAGTGAACGGGGCCTGTCAGCTCTTGCACTTCACCACATGTTGGTTCCACCCATCTTCAAACTGTAGATCTGAAGGGGAAGGAACAAGGAAATATATGGACAGAGTAAAGTTCACTGTGTTTGAGAGCAGGAAGAAGAGGGAGGGTTATCAGGATTCGATTGATTCCAGGAAGAGGAGCAGTTTGATTCTGGATGTTTAACCCTTTTTTACAATGGAGGTTATTTCCCATTTAAAAACGCTGATCACCACAACTTTTAGGTGATAAACTCTTCTTGCGGGTTTAGGGATGGTTCCCCAGAAGGAGCTCTTCTGTTCTCCTACAATATTTTTTACATTTTGTTCAAACATTTCATAGATTACAATATTTCAAATACAGCAGATGAAAAATACAGAGATCAATCACTGCTGACTTCTCAAATTTTTTCATTGTTTGATGAAGTACTCTTAAGTATTTTTGAATAAAACAGGTTAAATTTCGAATTTAATGTTGAGTAAAAGGTGTATTTTAGTGTTCAGCGCACCGAAAGAAACTAACCAAACAAGTCACTTGCACCTCTGTATCCCACAGGACATGAATGCAGCAGATCGTTTGACTCTGTCGTTCAGTTTCGCGACAGCAATGACTGAATGCGTCATAGAAAATGTACAGCTTTATACATCTGATTAATTATAACCTTTCCGTTGTGTTCCAAATGATCAAACAGACATCACACTTAAGCCGTTACATTGTCATCATACTTCTAAAGTTTAAGTTTTAATGATTAATGTCAGTACAGTTATCAATACAAAAGCATCAAGGGTGAAACAACAGTTTCAAACAACCCAAACACGCTGCAGTGAAACCCAACTGAAGCAACTGGAAGAACAATCTAACGTTAGTGGAGAATAAATCAGAACACTATTAAAAAATGTCACATATGGGTTATTACTGGTTCTGTAATGAGGTCAGAGTATAGCCTCAATAAACAAACACAAACTACACAAAACTGATCAGTTTCAGAGAAACATTTCAAAAAAATCTTCTCAGCCTAAAATCATGTTCTTAATAAAAACTTTTGAAAAACTGAGTTGAAGTGCTTCAACCTCCACCACATCCCCGGTCGGCAGGAGGAAGGCGCCCTCTTGTGTCTTGCATCAGATTTCATTCGTCCACCTGCTGTGATGTTCACTGCAGGAAGACGTAGAGAGACGTCACTCAGCCTTTGGCAGCTTTTAACACAACATCAGTACGGAGAGACTGAAATATATCTGACATCACACAGAAATAATGACTTCTTTCTATTTGAGTCCACAGAACTCAGCTGTGTCTCCATCGTACCAGTAAAGCCCTAGTCCAGCATAGAGAGGCTGAGTGAATGTGGTCTGGACTCTGTGTAGGAGAGTCATGGTTTCAGAGACACTGTAGAAGGACAGAATACCTTCACTGTGATCCAGGTACACTCCTACTCTGGAGGACTGAGGACCTGAGACTGGAGTCTTGATGCTGTTATACCAGAACGTATAACCCATGTGGTCACAGTTTAATGTCCAAGATTTGTTATTTAGTCCAAATACACATTCATCCAATCTTTCTGCTCCACTGATATTCTTGTATGCGACTGCTACATAAACTCTTCTTCTCCACTCCACCTCCCAGTAACAACGTCCAATCAGACTCTCTCTACTCAGGACCTGAAAACATTTAGTGAATCTGTCTGGGTGACTAGGATAAGACTGTCGCTGACTCATTAATGTTGCTTTTCTGTTTCCCTCAGATAATAACGGACGTGTGTGTGCTGTGTTTGGATCCAGTGTGATTTCCTGTGAATATTTTAAGAATCCAGCTTTGGTCTTGGGCTCTGGTTGTGGCAGTGAAACATCCACCTCAATATTTCATTGTTATCTTTGTTTGATTTAATTGATTTGTTCAATGCACTTACTCAACGATTAGTCATTTAGTGATATTGATATCTATATTAGGGTAAAAAAACAAAAAAACAAAACAGGGATAACATTATGAATAGCAAGTATACAAAACTTCTAAGTTTGTATGACATTATTACAGACGTTATAATGAAAAAAAAGTGTATAAGCCGCACTTTTTGTCAGTAACCATTTTGCTATATTTATGATGTTTAGAACATTGGAAACATTATTTGTCTAAATTTATACTGATGTTATGGGGCAGGTGTATAGTGCAGTTTTAACACTGGATCATATCCTTTTGTACATATAACAAGACTTGGCGGCTTTTGCAACTGTGTCACAAATCTCAAATCTATATCAGCGAGATAAATGAGCAAAGCAAACGCTGTTAATGTTAATACGCGACTAAGTTACCTCCACCAGTAGCGTCTAGATATAGTGATTAAAGTGTCAAATGTGTTCGAAATGTAAATATACATAACCAATTTCTGATAGTTACTGTATGTAAAACTAATGAAATGCCAAACCCTCTTGCATGCTTGAAGCTTTCACCTTGTTTAGAACCTTCACTTTGGGACTAAAAACACAGGTAGGGTATGAAACACACAATATGTTAATTAGGTTGTTCGACTGACAGCACAAAACACATCAGATGCAGAAATATAACACACTGGAGAATTTTCTTCTGGTTCAAAAGAAAGAAAAAAAAAAAACAGTTCCTTATACATCCAGTTATGAATTTATTAAGTAAAGCCTCACCTACACACAATTTGAATTGTACATTTAAACATGGCGGTTTTCTAGGTCAAACTCTAATGACAATATTTTTTATTCCACACAGCTCGGAAATGTCTATATTGCGGCATTCAGACCATCCAACGAAATTCCAACTCCGTCCAAAGATAAGAAGTATGATCATAAGCATAATCTGTGTGTAAATAACAAAAGTATAAATTCATTAATTCACCAGTGAATCGAGAGCAAAACATGTAATTAAGTGCATCTTATATGTTACATCAGTGGCAGACCGGAGGATGACATTTCCAAATGTAAAAAAGCTTTTTAAAATAAATTCATCAGCAGCTCAAAAGATTATATATATAAAATCTACTCTTTATGATAAGTATTTAAAAACTTTATTTACATGTTTGTGGGTGAAATATTGCTAAATACACTATATGTCCAAAAGAATGTCAACACTCGAACACTACACCCACGTGTGATTTTTATTTGACATATTGATGCGTTGCAATTTCAATTTGTATATCTGACAGCTATCTTGATATCGACATACACTACATGGATAAAAGTATGTGGATACCCAAACATGAGTCCTATCCATAAATGTCATTCCAAATTGTTGCTACAAGGTTGGAAGAACACCACTGCCTAAGTATCAGTGTGTGCTGCAGCATCACGATTTCTTTTCATTCGAACTAAGATGCTCAAACTGTGAATATGCCCCAAACTAAAAGTACACAAAAGATGTTGGAGAGGGGTGTCCACATATTTTTGGCAATGCAATGTACGGTACTTACTGACAAAAAAAACAAAAAAAAACAAAAAAAAGACACACAAGTACATGATAAAGGAATGTGTAAAGAGCAACCTCTAGTGGAGAACACAATATGTGCAAATAGTTGACAAAAAGCAAGATAGAGAATTCATTTTAAAGGGAAGCCAGATTAGACACTGGCCTGATGATTATTAGCATTTAAAGGTACTTGAGTACCGTAGTCGAACCCAAATAAGCATTTAAAGGAACATGTTCAATATTTTAGATGAAAGATGATAATGAAATGAGGAAACAAAATATAGTTCAAACACTCCATCAGTACACACGCCGTATGAATTATACGCCAGAAGTACGACAACAGAGGGACGGTAAATTAATGCATCAGTGTAGCCAAATTCTGAAAAACTAGTACTTAACGTTCATTCCTTTACTGCAAAAATACACATAGAATATTTGAAAGCAGGACTTTTAGTCAAGGATTTCTTAGGGATGGTACTCATACCTTTACTTCATTTAAGGGCTCTGGTATTTTTCTGCCATTTTCTGTGGTTGACATGTAATTGATTTAATGCGTTAAAAACTGAGCTACAGTCCATGTGTTTTTTTCAGTTTAGCAGCTCTGTATAATGCCTTTTACATTTCTATTTTGAGATGCAAATAACTTAAGAATATCTGTGTAGTTAGCATAAGCAGTGGAAGGCAACACAGCAAAGCAAACAGAATATATCAAAGTGCCAGCCACTCTTGCACTGAGAAACAAAATTCTTGTCCAAAAAGTAACCCTTGCCCATTCAAGTCCACGTCCACTCAAGTCCAAACAGCTCAGCTGTGTTTCCGATGGGACCGTAACAATGAAAACCAGCATAGAGAGGCTGAGTGAATGTGGTCTGGACTCTGTGGAGGAGAGTCATGGTTTCAGAGACACTGTAGAAGGACAGAATACCTGCACTGTGATCCAGGTACACTCCTACTCTGGAGGACTGAGGACCTGAGATGGAAGTTGTGATATTGTTATGTCTGAACTCATAACGATTTTTGTAAAATTCTAAGGCCCAAGACTTGTCATTATCTCCACATTTTTCATTTAAAGAGTTATTGTCTTTGTATGCAACCATTACTGAAACTCCACCCGCGCCTTTTTCCACCTCCCAGTAACAACGTCCAATCAGACTCTCTCTACTCAGGACCTGAGAACATGTAGTGAATCTGTCTGGGTGACTAGGATAAGACTGATGTTGTTTCATTAATGTTGCTTTTCTGTTTCCCTCAGATAATAACAGACCTGTGTGTGCTGTGTTTGGATCCAGTGTGATTTCCTGTGAATATTTTAAGAATTCAGCTCTGGTCTTGGGCTCTGGTTGTGGCAGCAAAACATCCACTTCAGTCACTGTCATTAAGATGTTTGTCCATTTCTCAGTCAGAATGTCCTGTAGTTTATCTCTGACCTCTGACACAGCTGCTGTCACATCTTCAAAGTACCTCAGAGGACGGATATTGATGCTGGATGAGTCTGTAGATTGACTGAGTCCTGACAATGAGAGGTAGTTGTGTAGAAACTGGTTGTGATCCTCTATGTGTGAGAGCTGCTTCAGCTCAGCGTCTTTCCTCTTCAGCTCATTGATCTCCTGCTCCAGCTTCTCCTGAAACTCTTTGGCACGACTGACTTCAGTTTTCTGCTGGGATCTGATCTGCTGCTTCACACCAGAGCTTCTTTTCTCGATGAGACGGATCAGCTCAGTGAAGATCTTCTCACTGTCCTCCACTGCTTTATCAGCAGAGCGATTGATGGCCTCCGCCTCCTGTTGAAGCACCTTCACATCTCTCTCTCTGTCCTGGATTCTCTGCTGGATTTGTTGTCGACTCAGCTCCAGCTCTCTCTGCCTCTCAGTCCTTTCTGCAGCAGCTGAGACTGTGTCGTGGCCTTTATGTTCATCCACAGAGCAGAGATAACAGATACACTGCTGATCAGTGCGGCAGAACATCTTCATCACCTCATCATGACGAGAGCAGATGTTCTCCTGGAGCTTCTCGGAGGGGTCCACCAGCTTGTGTTTCTTTAATGGAGCTGCGTCATAATGGGGCTGTAGGTGTGTCTCACAGTAAGATGCCAGACACACCAAACAGGATTTCAGAGCTTTCAGTTTTCTCCCAGTGCAGACATCACAGGCCACATCTTCAGGTCCAGCATAGCAGTGATCAGCAGGAGCAGCTTGGAGTCCAGTTTTCTTCAGCTCCTCCACCAAAGCTGCTAACATGGTGTTTTTCACCAGGACAGGCCTCGGTGTGAAGGTCTGCCTACACTGAGGGCAGCTGTGGATTTTCTTCTCATCCTCTTCATCCCAGAAGCTTTTAATACAGTTCATGCAGTAGCTGTGTCCACAGGGAATAGTCACCGGATCCTTCAGTAGATCCAGACAGATCGAACAGCAAATTGTTTCCTGGTCCAGCTGAACTCCTTTCTGTGCCATTTCACCTCCCTGAAGCGATGGCCAGTTTCCCTTAAACTGACAAAAGTTGTACCAAGATCCAAACTCTGTTATTTGTGTAGCCTGTCAGCTCTCGTAGTTCACCACATTTCAGTTTCACTTACCTTAAAACAGAGGCAGGGTGTAGAGGAAGGAACAAGTTAATATTCTGACCAAATAAATCTTGTTGTGTTTGAGATCAGCAAAAGGCGGCGTCTACAAGCTTTGCTTCATTCCAGGAAGGGGAGTGGTTTGACTGGTCCAGAGTGTATTTTGTCCTAATTATTAACATTGTGACAACATGACAATGTGCTGACTCAGTGTCTTTCTACACAGTTAGATTTCACAAAGGGGAAACATTCAGTCATTAAAGATGTTGTAAGTGTTAACAAATGAAAAAAAAAAAAGACAGAAACTGAGGGGCTGTTCCTGATTGAAATGTTTACATGGGTATGAAGTCCTTCTCTTAACAATAAATGCGGGATATGGGGCCCCCTTTCAGACATTACCAAATGACTTGGCCTATAGCAGTACCTGTCACTGGTTATGAAAACTGGTATTTGTGATGTAGAGTGTAACTTCTCTAATGAAAAAGAAGGGTGAGGAAAGACCTGTAGCTAGTGCAGTGGGTGAGTAATGCCAACTAGATATGGTTGCGGTCACCTCTATGCACAGCAACAGTCTCAGAGCCAACATCCCCAGTGAGGTTTAACCTCATTTTTTGGTGATTTCCGACGTAACCGGCAGGTGTGCCCACTGCAGTGTTGGAGTTTTCTCCGCAGAACAAGGTGGTCACTGCTTGTCCTTGACGTGAAGACACAGGATGAACAGTCAAGTTTACCGAAACAAAACTTAACTGTTCATTCTGTGTCTGCCGTGTCGAATACCCACTGAGTTGATTAGCCGCTCAACCAGATAGATAAGTCAAAGAAATTAATACTACAGTTTAATATACTCTGTGGTGGAAGAAGTAGTAACATCTTTTACTTAAGTAAAAGTAACAAAAACACCAATATGTTTTTGAATGGTTTTCTATGGGGAATAAGCGAAACATGATGAAACATTATGAAACATTATGAACCATGATGAACATGTCAAAAACTATAAAGGCTACAAGACTGAAACTTGGTTAAGAGCTTCCCCACAATTGATTGCTTCACATAGTCATATCAACGGTAGCAATGACGCCACCATGTGGTGAGAAATAAGCTATTTTCTTGGCAGTTAATCAGTTACATGGTCCAGTTATTTATATCTTTGAGATTTTTTTCCTGATCACACATGAAATCATGAGGTCATCTGTGGATTCTGTGTGCCGCTACAAGATTTTCTGTCACTGTTATAATCAAAACAGTGACAGTCACTTCCTAGTCTCCATGTTCAGCAGCTGAGAGCCTGCTGTTGCAACTGCAAACAAGTTTCAGGAGCTGCAAGAAAGCTGCAAAGGCACAATGTAGTTTACTGTTTGATGGTTTTGTTTACCGTATAACAATGCATTTTTACCTTATATACTCATTATAGTTTTTTTAAATCTTCATCTGCAAAGTAACTAGTACCTACAGCTGCCAAATAAATGTAGTCGAGTAGAAATATAAAGTAACATAAAATTAAAATGCTCATGTAGCGTACAAGTACAGTAACTCAGACTTCTACTTGAGTATCAGTACTTAGTTACTTTCCACCTCTGAATATACATTGTAAGACTGATCTGAAATTATGTCTAATTTATTGGTATTTTTATTACTTTATTACTTTATATTTTTGTTTTTATTTTATTTTATTTGGAAACTGACTTTAGAATGAAATTAACAAACTTTGTGCTGTTTCAGACCTGTAGCCTCTGTCAGTAGGATTTCCCACAGAAGCAGGAACAAACAGGATCTGCATGTTTGCACATGAAGTCCACCATCCGCTTATAATTCACCGACTCCAGGTTTCAGTTACCATTAATGTGAATGTTCCCCATAAACTGGAAATGTTTCGCTGAAAGCAGAGTGACTTTCATTTTTTCAGCTGTAATTAAGATTATTTTGATCGACTTCGTTCTACGCACCAGCTGCTCGTTGTAAGGTATCTTATCAAAACGTCTGCAAGGAGGTGATAGTGAACAAATTAATTTCAGTGCCTGCTGTGGTGCTGAGCATATTAAGAAGTCCCATAGATTCAGCACAGCTTGAGGTCAGCGTTTAGACTGAGTCTAACCTAACACATGAAAGGTTTCATTTTTAAGGATTAAAGTTCTTACAATGCTGACAAATGTAACAAATAGGTTTGCAAATGACAAATCACCATTTTCTGAGTGTGTTTTACTGTTAGTTATTATAATCTATCTAATAGAAGGAACAATAGCTACATCTACTATATAGTGATGCTAATAACTGGCTCTGACGTTTCACCCTTCATTACACATTTTCACTGACGTAGGAATTTAAACGTAATCTACAGATTAACTGAATTTAAAGATGAATATGTTGAAATGTATATGTACGTGAGACTGTGTAGATTTACTTTGTTTGCCTCTGATGACAGTTATGAACCCCGAGGGGAAATCTTGCTTAAACACGGGAAACAACAAATTCGAAATGAACAGTGAAATCCAAGAAAAGGTATCAGTTCTCATCTCATCCCTTTGGTTCAAAGAACTAGAAAAAGCAGGATTGTTACAGTCATGGTTGTACTGTAACCAGTTTTCAGACATTATGATGATTATTATGCCTACATTATTGTTATTATGCCTAGGACTGTAACACAAAGCTACTATCTTTATCTGCATCAGTGTCTGTTTATGTCAGAAAAAGATCCCCATTCATACTATATTTCTGCCACCGAAGGTTGTTACAAATTGTCTCGACTTACAGCCATCTATAGCCCAACTCACACATACACATGTAAGTTTAGCTGTCAGCGAAATATACGTAGGTGTCTTTTCAACGTGCGCCTAAATTAAACAAGCGATAAAAACATGATTTGCATTTGAATCCCACCTTCAAAAAAACGAGCGAAGGAAGTGTACACTGAATCCTAATAAAAGCTGTGCAATGGTCCCGTGGGAAATGAATAACGATGAGTAAATACAGGTCAGAATTTCCTGGGGCCATAATGAATTGTTTTTCTTTAAAAGTGTAGGTTTTTTTATACGGTGGGAGGAGGCCCAGGACAAAAAATGGGCCATAATAGCTATTGGATTCTTTTCCTTTTTTTTTTCTCAAATGGGGGTTTGGTGCATGCAATGAGCGGAGGTCCAGATGAAAATAAATTCGAAGTGGCGGTGGAAAAAAACAGACGAAGCTCTGCTACCGGATGTGCGGGATGCCAGGCTTCAATATCAGGTCGTGAGGGGAAAAATGACACGTAGGCAACGTCGGGCTCCTGCAGAAATTCAGGTGCTGTCCATATCTGTTGGAGGCCTACTCCCGTTTCACAGCCACATCGTCTGCTTGTGTTCACGTACATCCCTGATCACTGCATTCTGTCATTTCGAAGAGCTTGAGGGTCCATGAACTTCAGACAGTTACCGCTCGCCGCCACCTGGTGCCAGCGGTGTTTCATGTTTTCCTATCGTGCAGGTTTCAGAGGCTTCAAAAACAGAAACAGATAACAACATTTAACAAATTATTAAACCCTTGTTGTCCTGTGTAAAACAAACTCAGTAAATGTAATGTTAAATTAGCTACTTTTTACTTGGCAGAACGTGACCGAGTCCTGTACTGAAGAACATTTTGGAGCTACAGAAAGATTAATCAAGGTATTTTAAAACACTTACCCAGTTGCCACAGCCTGCTTCGAAATTCATACTCGTTCTCTGAGTCTTAACTCGGTCAAAGCTGAACACACAGATACTATACACATACCCAGCAGCTGCGAAACTAAAAATAAACTCCATTAAAACTGACAGTCGGGCAACTGATTAACATGCAGTTATACAATATTGGAGTGTTGTGCTAAGGCATAAAGACTTTTCCAGTGCAGCACAGTAAGTCATTAGGTAGATGTGGTATGATCTCCCAGTCTGTCAGAGAGGAAACCACCAGTGAATATTTAATCAGCAATTTGGTTTTGCCTTTGAAATATTCATGAAACCTAATCAACATAATCGTGGTTTGATCGTTATTTCATAGCATAATGAAACTCCCCGCCACATCACTCAGGCATGACCAGGGTGGCTGACTTCACGGCGTCGCTCTCAAAAACAACAAAACTAACGCACCGCTCTTGCAGACGCGCACACACACACACACACACACACACACACACACACACACACACACGCACACACACGCGCACAGTGACAATGTCTGCGACTGGAAGGAAGGACGCCAACAGGCAAAGGTGGGAGAGAGAGACAGGAAGCGAGAGAGTGCGTAGATTTGTTTAGAGTCTAGTCAAAGAAGTCTCAGTGCACTTTACAGAAAGTGACACTCAGCGCATCCAGTGCATTAAAACAGGAGAAAGAAACAACGCAATGAGAAGGAGGCGAGAGGAAAGGAGGGAGGCTGGGTGCAGAGAAGCAACATCAGGTGGAATAATAACATAAACATAAATATGCTAATTCTGTAATATGACACAGATTTCCAGATGACACAACGATACGCCGTCACCTCTCCCGTACATGCAGCTAAATCCTCCTCGCCACCAAACCCGACCGAAGGAGCAGGAGAGCGCGTGCCTGGAGGATGCAGCGGCAGCTATTTACACAGGAACAGTGAGATGGATCTAATGTACAGTATAATGTTTGGCCTGAGGAGCGCGCGGGGAAGCTGCTGTGTCCTATTTGCTGGGATGTTGAGCTCATTTTGGAGAGCACTTCATTCTCCCTGCCCTGTGGGATCTTAGCCACAGGCTGAAATACGTTCCAATCTATCTGTTTGTCATCAGACGCCGTAATAGCCTCTCTGTTGTGTCTGCATGGTGCTAAAGTCCCACATCGACTTTATCTCACCTTAACAGTCTGGATGTCTGCGAACAGCGGGAGGAGATGTTAGACGTGTTCTCGTTTTTGCCATAATATTATGATTCTGTCACACGGGTCCACACGTGAGAAAGCTGCAGGTGCTTCTCTGTAGCATATGTGTCCACTATAATGTTGTTTTCTAGCTCCTCTTCGTCCACTTGGCATCAGTTCTGGTCGTACATGTCACAGTTTTCAGAGTTTTTTGTATTCTTTCGCTATTTCAAAGTCACCTGGAGCCTTGAAACTTCTGAAAAGTTCATCAATTTGAGACAAATAAAATCAAAAAGTTTTTGTTTTTTTTAAATGAATGCTTTAAGGATAGCAAAATGTAGGAGCCACATCCGTCAGTATGCCTCTGGTCTTATCTAGCTTTAAGGGTAAAGCTTTTCACAGTGTAGAGGAGTAAGGCAGCTAATTAGAGCAGAGACCCAATATAAATTTCTAATGAAGCTTTGACATATTAATAAAAAATACACAGAATAGTCAAATAATGTTGTCTTTTTATGTTTTGGCCAGGGGCAGATCCATAATATTCTAAATCATTTTCTTGGCATTATTAATAAAGCAGGACATCTACTCGTCACGTCTCGTGCGACGCTCTGCTTCTGATTCTTTAAGGAAAAGTAATCATATTGGTACTTTTCCATCGACCTCTCACAGCTTATTCCCCATCTAAAATGTTCTGGACATGGCCTTGGCCTCCAGAATCTTACACGAAGGCACTGTCCAAAGTAACGTACGTTAACACCTAACATCGCATTTGTTAAATCTGCACACAAACAGGAATGTTTCGACGTAGGAAAATACTGCAGCCGCTGGTCCTATAGATGAGTCCAGACAGAAAGCAAAGTGAAGTCGCTGTACCTATGTGATGTAGATCCTTAAAGTGCTGCCTCTTAAATTCCCCTCACATTCTGGTTAACGATTTCACCACATAACGACCAGTAAAACCTCAACGTGTCATTTTTATACTTCTGTTTATGTACAAATTAAATAAACAAAATACATCTTGCTTCACATACATGGTAAAATGCATACCCCCCCCCCCAGCAGCTTATCACCTGCTGGCTGTGCCTCCAAATTTACTGTTATTGAGTTGTATCAATCTCGTCATCTAACTCTTGGCAAAAAAAAAAAAGGAAATAAACGTATTACCCTTTAAAGTCACAAAAAGAATAAAAAAAAATTTTTCTTCAATATGAATTACAATAAAATAATATTTCAAAATTGATCATCCCATTCCCTTTTGTAGTGTGAAAAACAATACAATCAACTTTAAAGCTGCTTTAACTGGCCGTCTGGCCACTAGGGGGCAGAAGGACTTCAAGAAAAGAAGCAGAACAAGCGGACTAACTCCAATTTTGGCAAATTACTGTGTTCCAAAGTTATCACAGCTAACTATTTACACAACCAGCAGACGCAGAGCAACATTAGCATTTTATACGCAGGGCAACATTAGCATTGTATGTCTCTACCAACTCCTGACAAAAACATCTGGCTCTTTAGCTGCCAGATGTTTGATTTCCTTCACCAATGACGATTCTAAAATGGTGCTGTTTAAGTAGGTTTAATGTTTACTGTGTTCACCGTCTTAGACTGGCATCTGAGCATGCTAACATTTGCTACTTAGCAATAAAGACAGCTGAGGCTGATGGGAATGTCATTAGTTTTGCAGGTATTTGGTCACAAAGCATTGGACAGTGATGACAATTTATCCTGAGGGGAACATGACATTGTGAACCAGATTTCACGGGAGTCCATCCAATAGTTACTGACATTTCACGCAAAAAACCCCCACAAATGTCGGCCTTATGGTAGTACTAGAGCAAAGGTTAAAAGATCACCAAAATCAGTTCAATGCATTGTCTGTGCATTAAAAAAATATATCTGTACCAAATTTTAATGCCAATCCATCCATAAGATGGTGAGATGCTTCAAAGTCTGTAGGGTTCATCCTCTGGGAACCATGAATGTCTGTGCAAAACGTCATGCCAATTCATAAACTAGTTGTTGAGATACGGTATTACAGTGAGGACCAAAGCGGTAGACCGACCAACCTACCGACGTTGCAGTACCAAGTGTACATTTACTTTCATTTTAGTCACTGGGCAAATACAGCACTCCTGTACATGCATGTACCTGATTCTAAACCCAATCCCTGACACTTCCAGTCGAAGATTAGAATAATCCTTAAAGGGGGAAGTCAAATAAACGAGGGAGAGTTACAGCTGCCTTCAGTTCATTCCTCCTCTCCCTCCGCTATTGCTCAGATTTGCTCACCGCACATGATGATTGAAGGCACGTGGTAAGACAGTGTGGATAATCATACAAGAAAGCAGCAGTGGAGCTTTGGGCGTCAGCGAGGTGAAATGCCATGAGAAATGCGAATCCCAGAGGCTTGACACAATCCCCGCAGCACACCACCTCCAGCGCACACCTGGAGATAAACAATGAGGTACATCATCTCGCTAATCCTCTGAAGAGGGAGTCAGTCACCGGAAACCTGCAAACCAAGAGGAGCGAAACACATCAAAGGACAAAGAGGAGGGGTGAGGTGATAAAATGCGACGATGGCAACAGTCAAATGATGCTGGGGAGCGAAGCAGAGGGGACGATTTGAATCTTAACTTGGATGTGACACAGTCAGATTATCAGTTGGAGGAAGGTGATTGGCAGGGATTAAACGGCGGCTGTTAATTGGAAGTAAAGGTGAAGTGGGAAGAATCGGGAAAGATTATGCAAAGTGGGCATAATGATGCAAAACAGCGAACAGTTCAAATTAGAACAGAAGGTCGGATGTTGAAATGTCTGTTAAATGTTTAAAAAACTCTTTATCCTCGGGTGTATTCTGTGGTTTATTATCGATGTTCTCATCCCTTAAAATCCAGTTTCCCCCCTGTTTTTCCTGTTAAGTAGCTTTAAGGTTGTTAAAGTCACCTCAGTCCACACTCTGACCATATAATATGTGTCAGCTTGCTCTTCGATGAAGCTACAGTACACGGTGTTTACACTGAGTGAAATATTCGAACCCCAGGCGTCACTTTTTTTAAAAATTATTATTCTCCCATCAGATATTCTACATGTCATCTTCGTCAATTTATACACATTTTCCCCGAAACTAAGCCTGACATATTTGGTGCCTTTGGAAACATTAGGGCCGCGACCGGATTTAAAAGCGAGTGCCGAGGGTTTAAAGAAATTTTGGCTGCACAGCATAAGTCGGTCCTGATCGAACCACCAGTGACAGGCTGCTTTCGTCGAAAAAATAAAGACAATATTGTGACGTCCACAGGCAACTTGCAGAAAAAGCACTAACGCTGTCAGGACTTTGTGTTTACCTCAACTGACTTCCTACTTTCTGGCCTAATAAATCTCTCTTCGGCTTCACGGTGTCAAGAAGCTCGGCTGGCTAACGTGTGACAGGGCCCCAGGGGGGGGGTAAACATTTGTGACAGGGCTCCTTTTGCCCCCTGAGGCAATTGCCAATTTCGCCCGGAGGTTTATCCAACCCGTTAGCCGTAGTGAGCTTTGTGACACTCTCCGCTCATGTCCCCGGCTTCCTGCCATTTCCTTGCGAGAGGGAATCCCTCCAGCCCCCAGATGACTTAATAAGATATCAGCTTATGATGGTCTTTTTATTGACCGCGGAGACTTCACCTACTTCTCTGACGAGGCCGAGGAACGATGAGAGGGAATCCTCGGCAGAGTTAGATCTACCTCTTCGTGCGCTCGTCCGGTTTGGCTTCAGCTCAAGGTTATGCTAAGAAAAAAGCAGACTCGGCAAGCGGGTTGCAAGACGCAGACGGTACATGCGATGGTCAGGCCCCTTCTCCGGCAAGTCACACCCAAGTCCACCCTCAGCCTCTTCTGGAGGATTTGACGACTTTTCCGCATTTAGAAAAAAATGGAGTATAGTTTCAGGGGGTTCCACTGATGACTTTTACCGGAGATGGTTTTCTCTGACTGCTTATGTTTGAGTCGCTTACCCCCCTGAACTTAATCTAACTATTAGTAAATTAGTCAGCCGGCTTCCATAGCCTACAGTTTTGCTGGGCTGACCATGGGCTGACAAGCAAACATTATTAAACTGTTCTTTCATGGCATTATCATTCATTTACACATCATTTGTTTTTCATCATTCATTATTCCTCCTTTAATTTAAATTTTTCTTGCATTATCCTTATCTCGTGAGGGGGTGGCCACCCAGCTGCGGCGTTGAGTGGGTGGGTAAAATAAGGAAGATGTGTTCCTGTATCATGGGTATGGGGGGGTTACCTGTTTGGGGGTAAAATACGCACACGCCTTCGCCCCGAGGCCACCACCCTAGGCCTCATTTGACGAATCACTTGAAGCTGGAGGAGACACCCATGGTAGAAGAAGGTAACCTTACAGACGTGGGACAGTGTTGTTTTTATGGCAAAGTACTGCCACAATGATCTAAATAAAAACAAAATCAGGCAGAAGAAGTACAGTGAAATATAAAATCTATTCGTATTCCCTTTTTATGTATACATTTCTGTCATAATTGAATGAAAAAACATTTTAAAAGGACGAGGAATTCAGGTTTTTCTTCGATAACCGAATGGATTGTTTTTCACCGTCTCGTGAATTTTCCATGCCACAATAAAATCAAATCACAAAAAGCCGTGCTGGGATACGACAGTTAATTGTTTTTTCATTTTAAGATTTCCATCTCAAAACACAAAAACCTCCCCTGCATCGCCTCACTTTGTTTTCTGTGTTGTGCTTTGTTCTTCATCGTGACACGAAAAAATTCACGTCACGAAGCAAAACAATCCAGGGGGTATTGACAACACAAAGCTAACATGAGGTTTTCATTTAATCACGGCACGGCGAATGCGCGCATAGAAGGGAAACGTGTAGCAGTGTGCATTGTATTTCGCTTTATGAAAGCGGGAGAGACGGAGGATAAAAGATAGAAGATAAAAGTGTTGATGCACAGCGAGAAACTCAGTTTGTCTCCTGCTGCTGCAGAAACAACTCAGCAGGAGCATCTATCTAACCTACATTTAGTGCTTTAATGTTGGAAGTGTGTAAAAATAGCATATTACTGCACACACACAGTCTTGAAATAATAATTATTATATAGACATATGGTATATAAAGCATATTCACGTGTGTTTAGTGCTGAACGTTCCTTAAGTGTTTAATTCTATTGATCAGTTTATGTATTTATTAATTTTGTGGTTTAATCATATTCTGATTATCGGCATTTGAGTCAACAAGAGCAACCGCTCCTGAGGACATAAATCTAAAGGAAAGTCAGACAAATAAAAAGTGGTTGGGGGGAAAACTGAAAGAAAAACAATGCGACGCAAGATTTGATTAAAACATCAAGAGGAGCGGGTCATTGTTTAGATATTAAAGGACAAAACTATAACTGAATACATCAATAAACACTTTTGTGAGTTAAGTAATGAACATTTCCAGTTTTCCTAATGTTTATAGGGTGGGACTGTGACGTTTTCACTTGTTACTTTGACGGATTTCTGGGTGTCTGAAAAGGTGAAGGTAAGTCACATTTTACAGGAGAAGAGCCAGGAAAAAAAAAACCAACAGAATTTTGTGTGTCAGGAATTTCTTTGTCTCTCTTATCCCTTTAACAAGGTGGTGACCCCTGGGATTCTTTGGGGAGAAAAACACTGGTTTGTAGGATATTGTTAAAGTGTCGGCGTGTTTACAACCTGTCAGATCGTCTGACTGCTCGTGTTTTGGTGCAGTGACTTTGCCATGTTCTCAGATCTAACTAATTACTTTGGTGAGTATGATGTTGTAATAACCGATAGAAATAACAATCAAAACCAGGACTGTAGCCAGGATTTCAGAAATAACAGAGGCCATGAGTCGAAATTGCCACATAAGGAATTTTTGAATTCATTTATTTTTTGACCACCAAATCGTCTCCGGAAATGTTTCTGGGTACTTAAAAAACTTTGGAAAATCCCAAAGTGTGGGTGAATGGATGGACGGGTCGATAAAACACTGGACTTTCCCGTCTGAAACCGATAGTCAGTGTCGTTTCTTCTAACCTTGACTGTTCCACGATCTTAACCGTGTGTTTGTTATTGTAACCTTTAACCTTGAGGACGTGCTTATTTTAACTCCAACCACAACCTTTTCCTAAACCTAACCAAGCACTCGTTGTGCCCAAACCCAACCAAACTGTGACAGACATGTTTGCTGTGGTCGCCTTTTATGTCTTATGGTGAACGATGAAGTGGCTCACCGCCGCCACCCGCGGCCGTGGCGTGCGTCACCGGTGTCTTTGCTTTTTACGTCAGTACCCCTGACGGTATCTCTCGGCCAGTACGTCTGGTCCCACCCGGCTATTTTAGAAAAAGTGGGAGAGGATTTCGTACATCACTTTTACTTCTTGGAAATCCAGTTTGCGTTTTTTTGTGAGAGAGAATTTACTGTTTGTACATTTTAAGGCATAGTCTTGCTTTAACACTTGCCGCTCAGAACCCGAGTTTCTCCTTTCCCCTCAATAACCTCTACAAATTATTTAAGCCTTTTGAAATCAGATATTTTAGTAACTCAGTAGGGTTCAGTGGTCAATCTTTTGCTTGTGGTTTTGACAACGTGCTTCTAACTGCCAGCTGATGCCACAAAACTCGGTGACTTTCTCTCGGTGATGCTGAATCACAGCCTCGACCAGAGCTCTTCCTCTCCTCGTGATGTCACAGCCATAAACAGCCGCCTGCCTCCCAAAGCCGGCAGCAGGGGGGAGAAGTCAGTCACTGTGCAGGGCTTCCCGCTGCAGAGCTGTACTCTGAATCCTCCCGAATCCATTTGTTTCAGACAGACAGAAGAGAACGGGCAGCGGAGGACAAACTACCCCCGGAAAGATAATCATACAATTTGAAAAAAAAATTAATAGTAATTAAAAAAGATTCTCCTGAATGGCACCGGTGAATGGGACCTGCAGCAGAAACGTGGAGAGGTCAGACCACGATATGAAAGGAAAGTCCAGGAGGAAGAGGAGGAGGAGGTGTAAAGGCAAAGGTCAGTACAACAGGCGTGTTTGGTGAAGTTTACGTGGGAGAAGTCGCCGTGATACTGACACTAACACTCATAATAATGTGGTGGGTTTACAGCAACTTTATCATGTCAGTTTTCTTTGTGTTTTTTTAAAGATCGCATGCGTTCAGTTATCCTCCATTAGTCCCACACGTTCTCCTAAGAGATGATTTTGTACGTCATGGCATTTGTTAAATACCAGTATAACTTTAATACTATTCGTACGTAGGTAGCTGGTTGACCACAGTACATTTCATCCCAACACATTCATTTGGCTGCTGATTTCCCTCAGCGTTATTCAATCGGCATTGCATTCAGGAAGGGCTACATCTCATCAAACTACAGCTCTTATCTGGTGTGTATCACAAAAAAATACCGCAATCCTCTTCTAGTATTTTTTTATAGTAATTTAAGTGTGTTCATAGTATATAACTCTTGATGGTGTTCTTGTCTGTTGTCGTAACCATGACGACGAAGTTTTGTCTGTGGCGTATCTCCTGCTACTTCGGGAAATACTACTATGGTCTAAGGGTTGTATCTGAGGGACAGCAACCTACAGTGCCGTGGAAAAGTTTGGGCACCCCCCGGTCAAAATTTCTGTTACTGTGAATAGATAAGTGAGCAGCAGATGAACCGATCTGAACTGAAAAAAAGGAAAGGAGCACCATCCAAAAGTTAGGTCGCAGACTTTAATTAGCCTGTTAGGGCTACGGCTTGTTCACAATCATCATTAGGAAAGGTCAGGTAATTTAAATTTCAAAGCTCTATAAATACTCTGCCTCCTCAAACCTTGTCCCAAAGATCAGCAGCCGTGGGCTCCTCTGAGCAGCTGCCTGGCACTCTGAATATTAAAATAACTGGTGCCCACAAAGCAGGAGAAGGTCATAAGAAGATAGCAAAGTGTTTTCATGCAGCCTTATCCTCAGTTCGTGATGTAATTAAGAAATGGCAGTTAAGAGGAATGGTGGAGGTCAAGTTGAGGTCTGGAAGACCAAGAAAACTCTCAGAGAGAACTGCTCGTATCAAAACCTCCCTTTGACTGCAAAAGACCTTCAGGAAGATCCAGCAGACTCTGGGGTGGTGGTTCACTGTTCTACTGTGCAGCGACACCTGCACAAATATGACCTTCATGGAAGAGTCATCAGAAGAAAACCTTTCCTGCTTCCTCACCACAAAATTCAGCATCAGAAGTTCGTATAGCAACATTTAAACAACCCTGATGCTTTTTGGAAACAAGTCCTGTGGACTGATGAAGCTAAAATAGAACTTTTTTTTTGCCGCAATGAGCAAAGGTATGTTTGGAGAAAAAAAGGGTGCAGAATTTACTGAGGGAGACACCTCTCCAACTGTTAAGCACGGGAGGTGGAATTATCTACAGATTCCTACCACTGCGAAGGATAAAAATGGGAGAAACCTCAAGTAGCAGTAGTACAATTATAATATACAATGACCAGTGACTACATAACAACATAACTACAAAGTAAAAGAATTACAATATGAGACTCAGGTCTTCATATGTAGACAAAGCAACATTAAAATGTAGTCAGAAAGTTGATGTGGATCTCCTTTGCACCCAGAGACAAATGACGAAATCCAGTGTTTGTCTAATGTTCAAATCTCCTGGTTGATGCTTCTGGAGGAATCACAAGTCACAACAGTGTAAGTGTAGATTTGTATCTGCCCACATTTCACATGCACTGTGTTCAAACAGAACCGACACAAGCAGATCAGAGCCTCCGCTGGTGGAACAAAAGTCTCACAAACCTGGAAATACAGTATGTTTCACTCTCTGTTTACGCTTTCTCGTATGTATTGTGTATGTGCATAAACGTAATCATAATTACACGCGTCCGGGCAACAGGTCGGCCTTTTAGGATTAAACTGGCATTGTTCTCCACATGCTAATCCTGGCTAAATGCAGCAGATTACTCCGTGGTGGCTTTTGTATTAAGTCCAATGGTTATTCAAAGTGCGTTAAGCCTATTCCACTTTCATTAATGACCCGTTGGCCTTTTGTGTGCATCAACGCTGGAGGGAAAGCGTGTCCTCTTTGAAAAATGAATGCTTCCAGACAATCGTTACTCAACATAGCTCCCCAAATCCCACTACTTTAGGACCAGAATGCACTTAGCTAATGCTTCCGCTGCGTCTAGCAACGAGCGGTACTTTCACGCCAGCTGTCATTTTAGAAGCAGAAGGTGGCATCTTTTTCTCAAATGTTTACAATAGAGCTCTGTGAGTGCACAGCAGGAGGGAAACTAATATTGCTTGACTGCCGCACTCCCTCTCCGTCCGACAGTAATTCAACAGTGTTTGAATTATTCCGTTGCTCTGCTAGACTGTGAGTTTTTAGACAGCTGAAAGGCCAAAAACACTGTCACTTCAACACTTGAAGGCAGCCAGGGAGAAGTGCCCTCTCTAACTACACCTCCGTGAGGACAATTTATCAATTATTTGTGCAGAAAATAAACAGAGAAAAGATGCAAGGAGTCGCATGGTGTCACCGAATCCTTTGTGTTAACAGTTATGTGAAAATAATCAATTTAACTTTTTATTTCATCTCACGTTGAGCCTTAGGAGTCCTCCATCATTGTGAGATCATTTCTCTTATGCAACCCTCCAGCAACAATTACCTTAAAGGAATAGTTCTACATTTTGGAAACTATGTTTAAATAAGCTCCACTCCTCTCACTCCCGGGGTAGATGGCAAAAATTTGATGTCAGTCTCATGTCTGTTGGTTAAATACAGAGCTGGAGCTGGAAGGCGAATAGCCTAGCTGAGCATAAAGACTGAGAGGCATGGGGAGACAGCTACCGGGACCATTACGCGGTTCAAAAATACGCCTACCAGCACGTGTGAAGCGTTTACACTCTGCACAGAAATGCAGGGGATTATGGATCAAGAACAAGTTCCTGCACGTGACTCCCGCTGTAACCACAAGTAGTCATTGTCACATTTCTGTTTGTGTACTGATTAAACAAACTAGATATATTGTGCCAATTACTGGGCTTTAGAGGTTTTGGTAGGTGTATTTTTGAAGCCTGGAAAGAGCTAGGCTATCTGCTCCGCTTTGTGCTAAGCTAGGCTAGCCACATCCTGGCTCCAGGTCTGTACTTAACTGACATGAGTTTGGTATCAATCTTCTCGTCTAACTCTTGGAAAGGATGTGAAAAAGAGTACTGGTACTTCCCAAAAATGCTGAAAAGGTTCCATAATCAAGGGTTGAAAATTGAAAGTTCTTCAGTCGTCTAGGTTAAATGTAACCGTATAATACAACAACGTTTTAACGACAAAGTTTCAGTGTGACCGGGTCCTTTTTTTATATTGAAATAAAGTCGTTAAAATGCCGCTGCTCACTGGGAAAACGTGCATGCTTTCCCGACTTGGGTTGAAATAGAAATAGAAACAAAATTAAAATTAGGAATTTTCTAGATCAAAACAATGAGCAACCTTATTTGAGCTCCTTTGTTACAGAAGACTAAAATCCTCTCTCCCTGTTAGGAATTACAGGACAGAGTCTATTGAGCACATAATGAAATTATTCTGTTAATAAGGATTTTTCCTCTGTGCACAGATGACAGGATGAAGTTGTTGTGGGGTTTTCAGTAAAAATAAATTACCATTTTGCCATGAAATCCCCTTCTGCTGGCTTTTCGGTCAAATTAACAAACTGTCATTTGTTGGCTGCAAAATCTAGTCGGAGAAATGATGTGATTGTCCTGCTTTTAGGGGGGATTATGACTCTCCAACATGGAACAAACATCTGCTGTCTGTGATGAGTCTGTCAGTAGTTTTCTGATGACGTGTCATGCGTCTGAACATATATGCATACTGGACGCATTTTGGATAAGTGAGCTCCATCGTGCAGTCCAACTTAGTGGGGCATGTCAGTGTGCAATTTCCCTGATGGATTCTGCAATCTCCACACTTCTCTGGGGCCCTGGCTTCATGAAAACATTAGCAATATGGTTTGTGTACCCATTTAACTTAATTGCAGGGATGCTCAGCGGTTAAAGTGTGGTACTAACTCTGCGAGGGTTAGGGGTCCCATTTCTTCTGAAGCTTAGCGTGAAGGCAACTGCTGCTAACACTGACAAGGTTTGGGTTTTGATCCCCACTGGGGATGAATATGCTATAGAAAAGTCAACATTAAATCCGTAAATGTTCTGCTTTCTCTAAATGGTGATTGAATTGTTTTATGGTCCTATTGTTGTTTGTTTCCAGTCTATTTTTAAATTCAGAAATACAAAAAAAAAAAAGCCCAAATTGAATGAGACATTATAAACTGAAATGGGGAGCCTCCCGTTACGAACCAGTACAAACTGTGGCATCAAGTTAAAAAATGCTTATATTACCTAGTCTGACTGGAGGGTGACACTCTGAGTCACAATAGTCATAAATAACGTCGATGTGTGCAACAGGAGAAAAAAAAAGAATAATTGATGGATCTTCTACTTGGTGGATAATCATGCTCTGAGTTTTGGAACTATAGTTCCCATTATGATTTTGGGGGGATGTAAACAGGAAGTATTTTGCCCTGGATTCAGTTAGATAAGCTCTGGGCTACAATTAGAGGATCCGGTTTTTTTAATCATTATCTGTTCACAGTTTGACGCCATTAAAAGTACGCCGAACTAGCTATTAGTGGTTCCTGTTTACAGTCTACTCATGGGCGTACAGACGACTGTCACTGGATTACTTCCACACTGAAGAAAACTTAAAAACCCGATAATTCCCTGAATTATCACAGTGAGAGACCCAGGTACTACACACACACATCTATACTGTATGTATGCTCACACACACACACACAGACACACGCACACACTGTAAATCATGATTTTGAGAGTGAAAACATTGTATTTGAAAAAACAAACCGGAACTCGATTCATCAGTTTTCATCAAAGGATCTTCACTCAAGTTGAGAACTATAATTTAGGAAAATCACATGAAAGGACAACATGATTAAACTCATTCAACTGGTTTATACATCTAACTTGGGGCTAAATAAAATGGTAGTGCCTGAAAACGAGACAAACGTGGGTGTCTCGTGTCAGCCCAAATCTATCATTCAAAGTGATTTAAGCCATTGTGTTATATTGTCTACGCATAATATATTCTACCTTCACGTGAGCGACACTGCAATCGCACAACGATTTTGAGTCGTCCGCTGATGGGACCGATCGCACGTCGTAAACAGGGGGGATCTTCCCATCAGGCCATCGCACATGACCCGCACGTGGCGCTGGCCGTGGAAGGACACCTGGTGGTCTGGTGGATTAGGACTCTTCTTTGTCAGCAGCGGGGGCAGAGGTAGCGGACACACTGTACGACGTCGCCCGCGCTCAGATTGGTGTCGCATCAGCAAACGCTCCTACCGTATGTCGTGTATTTGGCTGTTTGATTTTTAGCAAAAGTAATGAAGTAAAAGAAGAAACGTTTGAATGCATAACTTCCGTTGCATGAGAATATCTGTAGCCACGCTAGTGACGCGGCTTTGTGGGTGGCAGTGTTGGTCGGCTGGCCCAGACTCGCAGTAAATATCTCAACAACTAGTGGATGGATTGTCAATAAATCTTGTAGCCCCTCCCCTGGTCCCCAGAAGAGGAATCCGTCTGACTCTAACGATCCACCGACCTCTCCCCTAGCGCCCCCTTGAGCGTGACATTTGTGGTTTTTGTAGTGAAATGTTTCACCGACTATGCGACGGATTCTTCTTCCACTACCTGTCACGAGCGGCGGGGAGATTTTGTTGGCTACTGTAAGATGAAATGGAACCACTCATACGGCTTTACCCAGAACTCTGATACCTAATCAGAATTTAAAAAAAAAAAAAAAAAAAAATTATTCAAATGAAACCCAATCTTTCAAACTGATAAAGTGACAGTAAAGCAGCAGGCGAGGGCATTAAAAGTTAAAACGAGGCCATTGTCTGCAGTCCGCAGCCTGTCATAGATTATTGCTGTCGTTGTTATTATCGCTCATTGCAATTTCATTGCACATTACCATATGTTTCAGGCAATAATTTCATCACTCATTTCCAAATAATGATCATCAGCCTGTTGATTTGAAAGCGGACGTTTAGCCGTGGCTGTCGTTGTTGTTGTCTGTGTGTGATTTGATGAGCTGATGCGCTGAACTAAATTTAGACTTCGACGGAGAAAGGCTTTGTAGTCTGTTCTCTCCGTGCGGGGAGGAAAATGATATTTGACGTGGATCCGCGGTGAAATAACAAACACTCAAGTGCAACAATTTACAAAAAAGACAATAAATAAATCAAAGTATGCAAATAGAGCGTGCATGCAAATGTGGTTGAATGCAACACGCCAGGATTCAACACCCAGTCCCTCGGTGATGACTGACTAATTACCTTTGCGCTGACCACATCGTGTTCAAAGTAATTAACACATGAGAGCCCGTAACGTTATATAATTATTATGAAGAATCTTTTTTTGCCGAATCATTTGCTCCAACTCTCTCACCTTTTGACTTGCATCGTGTGGATTGACATCTGCTGCTTTTAATCACCTCGCGTCTACGTGTTAGCAAATATATGGCCGGCTTCACGATAACAACATGACCGTTATAAAAGCAAGAACGTGTTGGTATATTCATTTTATTTATTTAGAACAACGTGATCTCATAACCGAAGATCACTGAGTGTGTGTATCGGTGTGTAGCGGAGACCTATCAGTGGACTTTCACTGTTACACACTGTCCATGCCTGTGAAGATTCTCAATCATCCAGCTCATGGTGCGATACGAAGGCAACTGGACGTTTCACCTCTCATCCTTCTTCAGTTCTAACCGACTGGTGGGGAGTCCCAGGCGTTTGCCCTCCTGTAGGGTCGTCAACACGTTGAGAGTGGTTGAGCTCACATGTGAGTCGTTGATCATTTGGGTCGTTAGGGTCTCACGAGTCCAGGTGTGAATGGGTGTTAAACTGCCTGGGGGGGGGTCTCAAAACTGCATTGTAAGTGGCTTATAATCGGTGTCGTAGACCCCCGCCTCTGTTTAATGATGGTTGCTCCGGTTCAACGTTGATGGCTTCTTTCACTCCTCTTTCAAAACTTTGGTCTTCTCTGGTCAAAATGTGTACATTGCTGTCCTCAAATGAGAGTCCCTTGTCCTGCAGATGTAGGCGGACTCCTGAGCCCTGACCTGAGGAGTTGGCCCCCCCGCGTTGCGCCGCGCGCTTGTGAACTGGTCGTTTTGTCTCCCCAGTGTACAGCTCGGCGCATTCTTCGCTGCATGGGACTGCGTACGCCACACTGCTCAGGTTATGTCTGGGTGTTTTGTCCTCAGGGTGGACAAGATCCGCCTCAGAGTGTTTTTCTGTTTATTCTTGTTTTCCTCTCTGTCTGTAGTGTATGTTTTTGTAGTTTTGCAGAAGGTCCAGTTTGGGTAAGAGACGCTGTTGCGCCAAAGATCGTCTTTTTAATTTGGTATCCGTGTTGGATGTGGTGGTGTTGACCTCCTCATCATGACCTCCTCAAAAGTGGAAATGCGTTTTCCCAATTTTGAGAAATGTATATTAGGACACGTGACTTGCGTTTTATACAGCCAGCTACAGCACCCAGAAGTTAAGAAACGAAACTGGAAACGGAGCAAATGAAAAACTGGAGGTCAACGGCACAGTGGCTGGGTTTGGTCACGAGGACAACGGACAACAGCTGGCCACAGCTAGCTGTGAGGCCTGGTGAATTTTGAGCTGCGTACGAATGTCCCACGGAGACATCCTTGCACACCTGTTCACGCATGAGCAGATGATGAAATGTATGTCACGTGTACCCCCGTAGCTACGAGGACACGTAAAGTGGAATTTCGGCATTTTACTTTTCAACCCATAGAGGTCAGTGCAGCAGTGCTTTTATTCCGTTCAGTAAGACAAAAAGTGTAGTGTTACGCTTTGAAAACCTATTTCTAAAATTAAGCTTTGGCTCTTGTCTAATATTGAGTCCTTTCTTGTGTGTTAATCTGGATCCTAAATATGCTTCTTCAGGTTTCCAAGACAAAGCTCTGTTATGCCTGAAGCAAGCGAAGAGATCCCGACTCTGATTTTACCGTTGTCTAGACTCCGGTTAAGGTCTTATTAAGGTCAAGCTGTTTACATGAACCTTTGATTCCCTGGAGCCGAGTCTGCTTGTTGCCACGAGTAAACAAATTAATTAACAAACTTGTATTCCTGTGAGCCTGAGACGCCCCATCAGCGGCTAAAAACTGTGACTGAGAAAGAGTTTGATTAATGCAGTGGAAACAAACACACACAGATACAAATATCAACATTAACCGGGAGGAGTACTACAATTGTTTTTGTTAAAGGAAAGTGAAAACCACAAAAGATTGCAGTAAAAATATTTAATCTCATTATGAATTACGAGCTAATAAAATAATAAACTAATCTAGTCAGAACATTTACATGATCATTTCAGCAGGACATGCATCGTTGTGTCTATAAAATGCCGTAGTTTTACCACAGCGCAAGGTGATGTCTTTTGTCCGACCAACAGCCCAAAGCCCAGATATTCACTTTACCGTCATATTTTACAAGGAAGAGGATCAGATTCTCCCGTTTGAGCAAACGTTAAGACAGTTTTGCCTTAAAAAATGACTCAAACAATTATTCAATTATTAAAATATTTGCCGATGAATTTGCTGTCGATCAATTAATTTTCACCTCGTCGCAGCTCCACAGTTGTTCATTAGTGTGAGTACAGTTAGTGAACACAATAACTAAATTAACACAAAACAAAATAATGGGTTCTTTGTTCATTATTTTTATATCAACAATAGATCAAATGAGTATTTATAATTATATATAATTAATAGTATAATTAATGCAGCTTTAAGTTTAAGCAGTTAAAGCTTCCTGGGTTAAGTTAGGAAAGGACTGAGATAATGGTTAAAGCCGCTGCAGGAATTGAAATATTTCTGACTTTGGTGTCTCCTTGTGGCAGTAACCTCCCCCCAACCCTCTGCCCATCCCCCGTCCAGCCCATGGATGAAAGGCCCTTCAATCACGGGCTGGTACGTACGACCGCGCCATGCGCCCGTGGTTCGTAAGCAGGCAGTGTTGTTATTTTCAATCCCTTCGGTGTGTTAAGCACCATTTTCTCTGTGACTGTGAGTTTCTGTGTATTTGTGGCGTCGTGTGTGGGTGCGAGGGCGCATTACGTGCGAATGTGTATGTGTCCGTCGGCTCACTCGAATGTGCTGTCGGCAGTTTGCTCTCTCAGCCTGCCCAACTCACCTACAGAGCGCCGATCAAAGCTCCAAGTGTGGCATGATAAGAGCATATTCTTCTCACAGATGGAACAGAAAAAGAATCGGAGGGAAGGTTTTTTGCTTTTTTACTTCGATTTAGGAATCTACAGACCACATTTTCTTCAGATCCTTTGTGAGCCGAAAAGCAGTTGAGTCATTCAACTTTTTACTTCAACGAATCTTCTTGCAGGGAGGATCTATTGAAAAATCCAGTCCATCATTCAGTGTGAATCACGGTCTTTGGTCATCACGTTTTGTGCAGAATGCCAGAGGGTACAGTCAAAAGAAAATCTCCGGAAGTGTTTATTGAAACTGAAGATCGTGAAAGCTTCAGTTCTCTATTACAAGTGCTTATTCAGTCTTCAGGACTTTATTAGTTTTGACACAGATGGAGAATTGTGAATCTTGCAACTTAACCGTAGGACAAATAAAACGCAAGACAAAGTTGCTTGAGATAAAATTGTTAATGTGCTGCATTGGTTCAGATAGCACTTGACAGGTGGTCACTCGAGACGCATGTGGAGATGCATTTTAATGGCAGGTACGAACAGGGCCCTAAGAGTCAAATCCAGCAGCCTTGCGATCTGAGACAGTTTTTGCAAAGCACCCGAACCTGAATGTGTTCGACATTTAAGCACAGACCTTTACAGGTTGCCTGATATGCAACTCAAACAAAAGCCTTAATTTCCCTTAGGCTACCATTTTTTTTTGAATTGAGGATTTCAGAATCCCATAACCAAACTGGCTCAGATCTGAACAGCACCTACATTCAAGTCAGTGGAAGTTCTTTGATCAGTTTCATGAGTTCTTGGTTTGCGAAACACTCAAAACAGCAGAAATTGCTTTGTCCCAGTGGTTTCACATGGGTTGCACAGAGAAAGTAGCTCCGAGCCTCAAGAACACACATAGCTATACAGAAACAGCAGTGTTTTTCCTGTGAGTGTATTATACAGTCATGTATGATACATTCCCACATAGACACATGCATTTAACCATGTACAAAGTCAGTTTTATTTGTCCTGCTTTTTATCCTGATTCGGTTTCATCAACTAATTTTTTTTGGCTCTTTTAATCTAGATTTCAAAGCCTTACGATGGACGGGGGCAGCAAATTAGCTTTAGCTTTTAACTAGATGACTGCATAAATTACATCAGTTGCATTGCATATGTTTATCTGTATCATCCCTGTTAAATAAACTTAGCACGACTGCAGCGGAGGAGTTATTCATAGGAAATTACAGGAAATATATCACATAAAGAACAACAACAACACGGTTCGAACCTACATATGCCCTCAACCACAGCTGTGCACTTTTTACATGAAATCAGAATGTTTTTGGTATATGTTGCATGGACCAAGCATCAACTGCAAGGGACCACTGCAGGGTACTTGCAGGAAGTTAGCTACAGTATTCTATTTTTATGGGAATATGCGTGACAGCCCTGTTTGAAATATGACATGTATATATTGCAACGTCGCTGTGAGCAGGATTCCAACCTGCGGAGGGAATCCCCATTGGATTTCGAGTCTAACGCCTTAACCGCTCGGCCATCACAGCTTATACTACGACAAAGCACAAAAGTTATATCTTTAAATGTACTGGGAATTTTTTTTTTTTTTTTAGCCGGTATTGACTTCATTCAATTCAGTCAAGGCGATCAAAAGTCACTGGGAAAAGAAATGAAACAAGACATGGAGAAAAATTCTGTTTAATTTCAACACCCAAAAAAAAAGATTTTCCAGATGTTTTTGGCAATGTCTAAATGCAAAGGCTAAGACTCTCCCTGGTGTAATGCACGATACAACTTTCACATTGAGACTGTAACGACATATCACTCTATCACCAAAGAATTAAAGCTCGATCTGCAGAGGGGTCTATCTAAGCAGAAAGTTATACTGTACGTGTTAAAGCCCACCATCGCTGTGAGCGGCGTTTGAACTTGCTCGCGGAATTCCCATGGATTTCAAGTCCGACGCCTTAACCTCCCAGCCATCACAGCTGTGCTTTGCACCGGATACAGGCTCCTTGTCGTAAACCTTAGTGTTTTCTGTACCTGAAATTTTCAGTTCTATAAGGGTTCAGTATGCTTCAAAAGATTTAGACTGTATGAGTTACGGAATGACAACTTACAAAGGCAAGAAAGTTTATAGCAGATGTCTGAAAGGTGTGGGGGTGAGGCCCAAGACATTGTTTGACAATCCAACAAACACTTCATTCAAAGCATACATAAAGGTGCTTATGGTTATTTGGGGAAAGGCACCATTGGTCTTTTGCGTTTCAGAGGGGGGTTACTGTGTTAAGAACTTTTAAGCACTGTGCTGTAACTTGAACATGACATGTATATATTGCAATGTCGCTGTGAGCAGGATTTGAACCTGCGCAGGGAGTCCCCATTGGATTTCAAGTCCAACGCCTTAACCGCTCGGCCATCACAGCAAATTTTCAGTTCTATCAAGGGTTCAGTATGCTTCAAAAGATTTAGCCCAAGACATTGTTTGACAATGTGTTAAGAACTTGAACATGACATGTATATATTGCAATGTCGCTGTGAGCAGGATTTGAACCTGCGCAGGGAGTCCCCATTGGATTTCAAGTCCAACGCCTTAACCGCTCGGCCATCACAGCTGACAAATGGCTGCTTTATATTACTTTTTTACTACTTTGCTGTACTATGTCTACATTTCATTTCTCAGCAGTCATTCTTTCCTGTCCAGTGTCAATATTTATGTTTTGGTAATCTCAGATTTTTTGATTGTTTGAAAAAAAGACAAAATTCAACAGCCTTACTGCAGTGAAACAGTTTTGCTGTAGAACATCTTCTGCCAGAAAACAAAAATATCACCTGCATTTTCTACAGTTTGCATTGTAAGGTTTCAACCTTTAACCACTCTGCCATCACAGTTGCTTTCTTGGGTAAGCTTGGGTCATGTAGGCCACCCAAGTCTTATTATGGGAAATTGCTATATCAACCTGGAGAAAGTCTTTGATCCTTGCGTTTGTAATCATTGCTCGCTGTGAGCAGGATTTGAACCTGCGCGGGGAACCCCCATTGGATTTCAAGTCCAACGCCTTAACCTCTCGGCCATCACAGCTGACATCGGGAGGTTTATATCGATTCCTTTGTAATTTTCTGGATTATGTCAGCTGTCTTTATTGTTATCGTTCATTTGTTCATTTGCTACACTTTATTTTTTGGCAATTTAAGATTTTTCGAGTATTTAAATAGAAATCCACATGTATTATTGAAAATTCCACAGCCTTATGACAGTTTAACAGTTTTGCTGTTGAACATTGTCTGCTAGAAAACAAAAAACCAGTGCACAATGTTCGCTGTGAGCAGGGTTTGAACCTGCGCGGGGAACCCCCATTGGATTTCAAGTCCAACGCCTTAAACTCTCGGCCATCACAGCTGCAAAGTAGGCATATGACCTCCAACCCTGCACGAAGCCTTTTTCTACAGTTTGCATTGCAGGGTTTCAACCTTTAACAACGCTGCCATCATAGTGGCTTTCTTGGGTAAGCTTGGGTCATGTAGGCCACCCAAGTCTTATTATGGGAAATTGCTGTTTTCCTTTTTTTAATACCTGTAAATTCATAATTTGCAAAAACTCTATTTAGTAGGGTAACTAAAGATAAAACACCTATCTGTGTGTAGTGAGTGTAAGGATTAATTTACAACTTTACGGACTGGTGTTGTTAACCCACTAGCCATGTACGTTCAGTTCACAACCCTGCTGACACTATTTCCTGTTACCTCCTCTATTGTTTTGGTCTGACTGCCCCATTTGATGTCGCTGTGAGGAGGAGTCAAACCTGTGTGGGGAGACTCCATTGAATGTCAAGTCCAACACTTTAAACACTCAGCCAGATATATCAGATTTTGTGAAAATCTTAATTTCTCAAGAGTAACTACAGGGGTTTTTTTCATTAGGTTCTTGCTTATAGCAGAGACTTAACACAACCTGTTTGAACCTGCACGGGGAACCCCCATTGGATTTCAAGTCCAACCTTTAACCACTCTGCCATCACAGTTGCTTTCTTGGGTAAGCTTGGGTCATGTAGGCCACCCAAGTCTTGTTATGGGAAATTGCTGTTTTCCTTTTTTTAATACCTCTAAATTCATAATTTGCAAAAACTCTATTTAGTAGGGTAACTAAAGATAAAATATTTAGTAGGGTAACTAAAGATAAAATACCTGTCTGTGTTCAGGCTCCAGGAAATAACAGGGTCGCGAATTGACCCGTCTCATTCGCAGTTCAACCTGATTTCAACTTTGACCCGCTAAATTACAAGGCTCTCCATTGTCCATCCAATTTGAGAGAGGGGACAGGATTAATCTCTCATCATGCAAATATTGTTATTCTTGTTTTAATCTGTAGTGAGTGTAAGGATTAATTTACAACTTTATGGAATGATGTTGTTAGCATGCTGACACTTCCTCTATTTTTTTTAATTTAAATTTCACAGGCAGAAATTATCCTCATCTTATCCTGTCTTTTGTGTTCAGATAATCTCTACCAGTGGCAGACAATGACTGCTGCTTAAAGCAGAGACTTAGCACTAGAGATATAGTCTTTGATCGCTGTGAGCAGGGTTTGAACCTGCGCGGGGAACCCCCATTGGATTTCAAGTCCAACGCCTTAACCTCTCGGCCATCACAGCTGCAAAGTAGGAACATGACTATAATGTCTATATCTAGAGCTGCTCCGTCAAAACACAGCTGGACTTTATTTTTTTTTTCTTTTCTTTATATTCTATATCAATTCTTTTGTAATTTGCTGGATTATGTCTACGTATCCTTTCTCAGCAGTCTTTACTGTTATCGTTCATTTGCTACAATTGATTTTTTGGCAATTTAAGATTTTTTGATTGTTTACATAAAAATCCACATATATTATTGAAAATTCCACAGCCTTATGATAGTTTAACAGTTTTGCTGTAGAACATCTTCTGCCAGAAAACAAAAATATCACCTGCATCGTACGCTGTGAGCAGGGTTTGAACCTGCGCGGGGAACCCCCATTGGATTTCAAGTCCAACGCCTTAACCTCTCGGCCATCACAGCTGCAAAGGAGGCTTATGACTATGATGTGTCTATCTAGAGCTGCTCCGTCAAACACAGCTAGACTTTCTTTATATTCTTAAAGATGTGTCTCCTCTCATCCAGAAGGCCTCTGTAGTTCTGACTGACTGGTGGACAGTCCCAGACATTTAACCTCTGAATGCTCGCTCACACCTTAAAGGTCTTGGAGGTCGCATGAGGATCATTAGTCCATGGTGTTCGAGTCAGATCTTGGTCCACTTCCAAGCAGACTCGGGGGCAGTTCTTTTGAGGTGTGACAGTAATGAAAGACCCAAAACAGGACATTGTGATAGTAGATTTGTGATAATTGCGTGAATTCAAAAGCTTAACTACTACTGTTGGGTCACTATTGGTACTACATATGCACACAGTGTGGGTCTGGAGCAAGAAAATCAAACCAAGCAGGAATGACAGCAACCGTATACTCAAAAGACCCAAACCTGATTAAAACAATGGTCAGATGGTCTAACAGGAGAACCTGCAGGAAGGCTTTTACTGATGAAAGTTGCAAGGATCTCTGTTGCATGATGTCATTCCCAGGAAGCCTTTTTCTACAGTTTGCATTGTAAGGTTTCAACCTTTAACCACTCTGCCATCACAGTTGCTTTCTTGGGTAAGCTTGGGTAGGGTAGGCCACCCAAGTCTTGTTATGGGAAATTGCTGTTTTCCTTTTTTTAATACCTGTAAATTCATAATTTTCAAAAACTCTATTTAGTAGGGTGACTAAAGATAAAATACCTGTCTGTGTTCAGGCTCCAGGAAAGAACAGGGCAAGACACCACTGGTCGCGAATTGACCCGCCTCCTTCACTTCCTTCGCAGTTCAATCTGATTTCAACTTTGACCCGCTAAATTACAAGGCTCTCCATTGTCCATCCAATTTGAGAGAGGGGACAGGATTAACCTCTCGTTCAGGAAATATTGTTTCTTTTTATTCTTGTTTAATTCTTGGCTGTAGTGAGTGTAAAGATTAATTTACAATTTTATGGACTGATGTTGTTAACCCACTAGCCCGAAATGATTTGAACACACCCTGTGCCATGATTTGAACCTGCACAGGGAGAGCGCATAGGATTTCATGTCCAACACCATAACCATCCTGTCATCATAGCTTACTTTGGCTTGTTTTTTTTCATTAGTTTCTCCATTATTAAATGATAAGAACATGCCAAGATGGACCTCCAGCACTGAGAAAGCACACAACTTTCATTGGTTGTGTATTGCCAGGATTAGATCCTCAGGATTAGAGTGCTGCGATCACAGTTAGAAACTACATGTATTACCCACTCCAACCTCAAGCATGCTTGATGGTTAGAAGCCTTTATTTTGTGCTCAGACAGTCTCAACGACAGATGCTTATAGCAGAGATTTAACACAACCTACAGATATAGAAGGGATTCCCTATATATATCCACTTAATTTCTTTGATCGCTGTGAGCAGGATTTGAATCTGCGCGGGGAATCCCCATTGGATTTCAAGTCCAACGCCTTAACCTCTCGGCCATCACAGCAGGGACATGAGATAAGTGAAGTGAAGGATTTTTACAAGTCATAAGTCGTGATTACAATAACTCCAATATGAGTTGAGCCCAGCATAATTCCGGTGCCGTGGATTTGAATCTGCGTAATGAGAGCACACAGGAACAGCTTATTGTTCTTTTCATTAGGTTCTCCATTATCACTTGATAAAAATATGCCACGATGGACCTCCAGCACTGAGAAAGTTATGTGAAAGCGCACAAAAGCAGAGACTTAGCACTAGAGATATAGTCTTTGATCGCTGTGAGCAGGGTTTGAACCTGCGCGGGGAACCCCCATTGGATTTCAAGTCCAACGCCTTAACCTCTCGGCCATCACAGCTGCAAAGTAGGAACATGACTATAATGTCTATATCTAGAGCTGCTCCGTCAAACACAGCTGGACTTTCTTTTTTTTTTCTTTTCTTTATATTCTATATCAATTCTTTTGTAATTTGCTGGATTATGTCTACGTATCCTTTCTCAGCAGTCTTTACTGTTATCGTTCATTTGCTACAATTGATTTTTTGGCAATTTAAGATTTTTTGATTGTTTACATAAAAATCCACATATATTATTGAAAATTCCACAGCCTTATGCGTAATGAGAGCACACAAGAACAGCTTACTGTTCTTTTCATTAGGTTCTCCATTATCACATGATAAAAATATGCCACAATGGACCTCCAGCACTGAGAAAGTTATGTGAAAGCGCACAAACGTCCTCAGATTTCTCTGATTACAGTTAGAACCTACACACTTAACCAAACTACTTGACTTTCAAGTCTTACGTCACTTTACAACTTCTGAAGAAAGCGAGCTTGTTAGAAGTCACTCTTTATTTTGTGCTCTGATAGGTGCGGACAATGACCAGTGTTTATCGCAAAGACTTAACACAACCTGGAGATATAGAAAGGTTTCACTTTGTTTAGACTTTTTGATTGCTGTGAGCAGGATTTCAAGTCCAACGCCTTAACCTCTCAGCCGTCACAGGTGACATTACGAACTTTATATAGATATTTTAGTATGTTGCTGTATTATGTGTCTGTTTCATTTCTCAACAGTCTTTACTGTTAATGTCCAAGATCAACAATTTTAATTTCAGACTTCTGGATTGTTTGAATAAAAACACACTTTGACAGCCTTATCACAGTTTTACTATAGAATTCCTTCTGGTAGAAAACTGACACCTGGTGTATACTCATCGCTGTGAGCAGGGTTTGAACCTGCGCGGGGAATCCCCATTGGATTTCAAGTCCAACGCCTTAACCTCTCGGCCATCACAGCTGCAAAGTACGAACATGACTATAATGTGTCTATCTAGAGCTGCTCCGTCAAACATAGCTGGACTTTCTTTATATTCTTAAAGATGTGTCTCCTCTCATCCGGAAGGCCTCTGTAGTTCTGACTGACTGGTGGACAGTCCCAGGCATTTAACCTCTGAATGCTCGTTCACACCTTAAAGGTCTTGGAGGTCGCATGAGGTTCATTAGTCCATGGTGTTCGAGTCAGATCTTGGTCCACTCCCAAGCAGACTCGGGGGCAGTTCTTTTCTTTCTTTTCTTTGGGTAGGCCACCCAAGTCTTGTTATGGGAAATGGCCGTTTTCCTTTTTTTAATACCTGTAAGTTCATAATTTGCAAAAACTCTATTTAATGGGGTAACTAAAGATAAAACACCCTTCCGTGTTCAGGCTCATATAAACTCCAGTAAAGTAAGTGATACTTATGTAATAAGTACGAAAGGTCTAGGAAATCTGATCCAATAAGGAAATAATAAACCAAACTCCTACTATTACAAATATTATTACCAACACCAGAGCATTCGATAGAGAAATTATTACAAAAAGTTTCCATATTTCTTTGCCCTTGGGGAAAGACAGTCCACATTACAAGTAAATGAAACCCGCTTGCCATTAATTATGCTTAGGAAAATTAGATTATCCACAGCTGTCAGAAAACACACACACACACACACTGGACAGCGAGCGGGTGCTTTTAGCTTCCCCCCTGCCATGCCTAATTTCATTATTCTATTAAATAAGGTTCATTAACAGTGGCTGGATGGAGACACTCTGCTTCTAAGGTTTGATAAACACAAGCACTGTGGAATTTGAAGCAATGCAAGCTTCCCGTTCTCCTCACAGCTCTTTTGTCTCTATTTTCTTATCGTGGACCTGGACAAGATAAAGAGTAGAGTAAGAAATGCAGGTCGAAACTGAAAAATAAAGTTTTTCTGAAGTACAAGGTGGTTCTGTGTGTTACACATGGAAGCTGTGATGGCGATGCTGTGGTTAAGATGTTGGATTTGAAATCCAAAGAGGTCTCCCCGTGCAAGTTCAAGCTCTGCTCACACTTGCATGACTTTAACAGCTGTCTTGTCTATACAGCTCCTTCTAAATGGAAACTCCTGGACCTTTCAATTGTATTGGACTCTTGTTTGACTACACTGTTTGTCCCGCAACAATAAATGTCACAAACATTCATATAAAAAAGACGCACATATCAGCAGCCAGCTGTGATGGACGAATGGATAAGGCGTTGGACTTGAAATCCAATGGGGTCTTCCCGTGCAGGTTTAGACCCTGCTCACAGCGATGACTGCCTTCAGTACTGTTGTAGACATAAAGGTGGACGCATGGACCCTTCCAGACCATTGATGTCAGGGTACTTTTAAGAAACCGCTTGACAGATCATCTTACAGTATCATATCCAATGGGGTCTTTTTCCTACATCCCCCCAGGAGGACCCTCGATTTTATAGTCCTTTACGTTGTGGTTACTCACACCACAGGTTTTAATCAGCCTTTCTGCATGGCTGGAACATTGATCAGTCGACCAGCTCAACGGGGAGCTCACACTGAACGTAAACACCCAACACTCGGTCAGACTCCAGCAAAGGTCATTCAGACAAGATGACGGCATCCCTCAAGGTTGACAAAAAGAGTGAAAGGCGGTTTTAGTTGGTGCAATTCTATTATGAACAGAAACTAAGAAGTAAAAAGGAAAATATGTAGCTGCAAATGTTTGGGAGATTCAGACAGCACGGTCTGTTCTGCAGAGAAGTTCATATTTATGCCACAGCTCAGTTTCAAGACCACAGTTTTAGCCACAACATGTAAAATACTGTTCCAGTAATATTAAAAACAATCTCACTACAGTTTACAACAGGTCTTTTGACAGCAGCCACAAAGGAAATCCGAATCTGGAGCCACTAAAACTGCAGACAGCCGACCAAAATTTATGATCTGCCAGAAATCGATCTGATCGTCCGCGAGCCAGATTGTTAGCTGTTCAGGCAATTAATCAGGCGCCATCACCCCCTATAACTGAAAATCAAATAAGTGTGCTACACAATGCATAGCACTGTGGCACTGAATCCAACTATGCTAATTTAATTATACTACAAGAAAGTAATCAGAGCCAGTGGAGAAACTTTTAGCACTTGTACTGGCTCGGTTACCCCCGTCAGTCACATGAACCTCGCCCTAGACGTCTTAACAGTCTCTCCCCTGAAGCAGCGTGACTGTAATTATTTTTCCTCTGAAGAGGAAGGGCTCGTCTGTAGCTTTTGACAGGCAGCTTGAGATAGCAGGGAGAGCCAGACGTGGTCAGATGTTGGTGAGTCCCATTCATGGGGCTGCTTCCAGGGCCATAAATACAATCGAGCGCGCTCAGGTCATGTCCTTCTGGGAATTTGGGGCTTTAGCCACCTCAGCAGAGTTCGTTTCAACTAAGTATTTTTAAAACTAGAGCTGGCTGCATCCATCATGGCTGAATTTAAGTGTTTATTTTCAAATACCTGGAAAAGATTTGCGCCCACTTCATGTGATAATAACATCATGTGAAAAATCATAATTTATTCCTTAAACACTATTTATACTTCATATATACAAACTTTATTAGCGATATAAGGTCAATATAAGGTCTTTCTGGTGGACTTTGGTGTTTTTGACATAATGAGTTGACGGGGAGTGCGAGAACACACCACAAGCCAGACGTTCACACTGTCAAGCACTACTTTCCTCCATTTTTTTTTTCACTAATGCAAGACTGCCCTTGGATTTTCACATTTTTTTTAAAACCAAGAGACCCTCATGTACATACCTTTGTTGCACGAACCCATTTTGCAGATTTGCTTGTGATAGAGATCACAGGTGGATTAAGCAAACAATTTGTCATGTTGCAACCTGGGTAACCTCTACTTAAATCAAGTGAAAGGTTTAATGCTGCAATTCACAAATGGGTGTGAGTTAATGAAGTGCCACTTGAGAGAGAGGAGATAGAATGTGTTTGTGTGTCTACCGGTGAAGGGAAATCGAGTGAGAGGTGAATGAAAAAGTGAAAATGACAGAAAGTGTGGGAAGGTGCGAGAGCTCAGCCGATGTTACCCAAAGACAAACTCAGTTATTATCTTTTTCGTCCTAAAATAAATGGCCCCATTAGCTGTGATGATGCAGGTCATTAAAACACCTCCAACCTGCACCTGCCGCTGCCTTCAGAAGCTCCAGACTCACATCATTACATTCACATCCCATCTCACTGCTCTCACTCATATCAACCCACCACTTAATGGCATCACACGCCTAATATAACTGCAAGGTGCAAGGTTAATGCAGAACAGTTTAGTCTGCACTCTTCATTATTCTAATGACTTTTAGTTTGCATCGCGGTGCCCTCCAGAATCACCGGTTAGCAGGGGCACAAAAACGGGCAGCAAAAAGTATCCTCCAGGAAGTCGGAAAAATCTGAAAAATCGGTCATCGTTTCGGAAGTAAAACAACTTATTTAACACCAACACGTTTTGTGTTCAGTTTGAATGTGACTCGCAGCGAGATTCACTAGAATTCGACGAGTGGAGCAGTATCGGTTTATCTCAGTGTTGAGCACAACTCATTTCAAACGACTTATGTTTTGTATCGCTTTATGCTGCTTGTAATCTTGGTAATATTGAAATTTAAAATAATTGCTCCATTTCGGTTGCCTGAAGGTAAAATAAATTTAAAAAATTTTTTAACCCAAAATGCTACAAAATGTGTCTATGTTGGAAAACAACTGCAGCTAGTATACCAAGTAAATACAGATAATTATGGCCTTAACAATAAATAATGAAGTGTCCTAAAGTGGTGCGTTATTGTAATGTTGATTCATAGTATTTATACTTTCAGCAGGCAGGCGTTAATATTTTATAAACACTAGACATCAAATATAATTGCCACTGCAGCCCATATTTCTCCGTCTTTATGTCTGTATGCGGCGTGTACTCTGCCCTACATGCACTGCTAAACAAAAGCTGTTAAACGGTGGCAGGGCAGGCAGATAAATGTAAATGGGGATAAATGAGGTCAGTGGTCTAGGGGACCAACGGGGATCAGCAGACGATCAGTTGCAGTGTTTGAGCTCCGGATGTTTCCTGAGCCCAAATCCCAAAATCAAAAGACGTGGAAGACATAATAAGCTGTTGAGTCTGGAGCAGGGAGGAAAGGTCTGCACAGAAAAAAGGGGGAGTGTGAGTAGACTCGGCGTTTTTAACAGGATTTGAACGATAGGTAGCCAAAACATTTCCAAAGTAAAGGCCCTTTTAGTTCAGCATTCCTTCTTTTTGTTTCCCCCGACAGTGTTTTCTTGAGCTGGGGCAGAGGAATACATCCGTGTAGTAAAAAAAATACCCGTTCGATTTGGTTGACCCCCATATTAGTTTCCTCTAAGGCTCAGAGGGAAATTTTACACCAGACAAGGACCGTGGATTTTGTCGCGCTGACAAGGTATCGCTTCACGGCTACGGCGAGGATGATTGTTACAGTGACTGAATCCGCCTCCGACGTACATGTGGCATGTGAGTGCTGTATTTAGGCTAGACGTGGTTTTGGGTCTCAGTGACCACAGAAGTCACCTTTTTCCCTTTTTTCCTTTTTCCTGCGCGCACAGGAAAAGCCCATGGCGGCCGAAGACAAGTCAGCTTTCCCAGCTGAAAAGAACAGACTGATTTCATCCCTGTCGGCCCGATAATGGCCTGACCCAACGAATGAAAACAAAGCATCCACACAACAATTTGCTGCTTCATCTCGCGTAGTGTGTCATAGGCAAAGATGACATATTCTGTGTCCGAGATGCCTCATCAGGCCTCAGTGGAAAGACTAACATGTCAGAAATACTTTGCCTCCGTGATCCTTCATGGTTGCGTCGACCTTTTCTGGTCCCGGGACTCTGTCCCTTTCAGCCCGATCACCTTCTGTACAGTCGTGGAAGAGGTGAAGGGCTGTAAACTTGTCGCTTTGAGTCCAACATGTCTCCCTTCCACAGGGCAACGGTTCCAGGTGACGTGATCTCCTAATCTGTTTCAGTGACAGTCTGGAAAGACATAAATGTTTTGGCCTCTCAATGAGTCAATATCAGGCGAAATATTGACGGGGCTGATTTCCCAGTCTAGCTCTAGTTATTGTTTCTGGATTTTCCTGTGTACTTGTCCTGTTCAAACCAGCCCAAATTCTCTGGAGACCAGTGTTTCTGTTAAATCAAATGAAACACACGTTAGTCTCATAGTACATGTGAGTGTCTTCTGCAAACCCTCTAATCGGAACCTGTGAACTCATCGTAGCAGTTCTGACGAAGCAGCAGCAGCAGCAGCAGCAGCAGCAGATTCAGGGTAGTGATGGGAGGAGAGGGAGGACGTGGGTAAAGAGGAAAACCACCAGGAGGAACCGGGTTCTGTGCGACAAAATGCCATTATTGTCCGCGTATAAAAAGGTGGGATATTTTCTTATATACTTATCTGAAAAGCTGCAATCTCACCAAGAAACACTGGTTTTCACATAACCTTTGAACCAATCACCAAATCCGCTGAAATCAAATGAAAGACGACTGCGCCTGATTCAAAAACGGTGTGACCGGGTTAACAAGACAAAGCTTCTCATTCAGTTTAAGCCCCTCGACACTTCCTGTCTGAAAACCTTAGTGCTTATCACCGACACCTTTCAATTACCCCGGCTGGCCCTGAGCTGGCTTTTCTGTTTGTTTTCACTCCATTCGTTTGGTGGGAACTGTAATGGCCCTCCCAGCCTCGCGCATTAAGTTTGCACGATCGCCATAAATGTGTTTACCTCAATCCATTTCATTACTTTCATGGGTGGGAGTGAATATAAAACTATACAATATAAGCATTCAGACACATGACTGTAATTGGGCTCATTTCGGGGACACAAGAAGCAGAGAGATGAGTTGTTTTCAGTCCACGGTAGTGTACAGCTACATGTTAGTGAAATACTGTGTCTTTCCCTCTATGATACTATATGATGTTGCATCATGCTGTGGAGAAAATGCTCAATAATTTCATGCATTTATGATTCTGTTTTTCAGAACAAGGCAACGTGTTATCAACCCTCATCAGTCCCACGAGACACTGGGACACTGGAGCATCATCGGCTGAGGACGTAGACAATTCAAGTAAATCTTTTTCCTTCTTGCACCTTAAAAAAATGTTGGGTTTTTTTTTTTCTCTGCCAGTAAAACGGGAGATTTCCCCGCTCTGCTCTCAAGGACAGATTACCATGACCAGGACAGCACAGGCCAAGCAACCTACACACACCATGTATTATGTCACAGTTATCGATTATCTTTTTGTGTGCTTACATTTACCACATCTCATCTTTTTTAAGTCTTATGCTTTGCAACCCAGTCCGGGTGGACGAGCGATTTTCTTTTTGCAAAAACACCCATGTAGCATATCCATAGATCACATTTCCAGCCACACTAGCAGCATGTTGGGCTGTTGGTCCGTTGGTCGGTCGGTTCACCGTTTTGCTCCAGACTTACGTTTCTCTCGGCTATTGGATGGATTGCCGTGAAATTTCGTAGACAGTCGTGGTCCCCAGAGGACGAATCTTGCAGACTTTGGCGAGCCCCTGACTCGTCCTCTAGCGACACCACCAGGTCAAGGTTTTTACTAAGCCGGTGAAATATATCAGAATCTACTAGACGGATCAGCGAAACGTTTTGCACAGACGTCCATGTGTCCCAAATGATGTATCCTAAAGCAACCGCATCTCCTAGAATTACGCTAGTATACAACTAATTTCCCAAAAGCAAATACGTTTTGAGGGCAGAATAATGCCAACCAGATCGTGTTTTCTTTCAGCCACCAAGGAAATGTTGTCAGTTAATGTATTTGGCAAGTCGCAAATATGTTGATACTGAACGTGTGAGTGAAATTTTCACTGACCAAAAATCCACTAAAATCCACAAGATTTTCAAATACTATATCCACACTTGTGACTTCAGCGGCATCAAACTTTTTCATAGTTATGTTTAGGCACTGCAGTGGAAAGAGAAATACTTGGTACCAAAAGCAAGTAGGGTCGAGTTCGAGTTGAGCCGGTACCACGCGGTGGAAAATCGGTATCACATTGTTGGCCTACTCCCATATAAACAGAGTGTTACTTTTATCGTTTCCTGTCGTGATTTTCATCTGTCAACAGGTACAAGCAGTTTGGAGGTGAAAGAGAATCAGGATGATGAAATCCAGGTGGACTGCAACCTCCTACGAAAATATCATCCATCAACTTTTTGCACAACTTTCCCCAGACACAGACCAAGAGCCCTGAAGAGGAAGCAGCCGCTGCTGGATGGAAAAGACCGGCTGCTCTACCAAAGCCATTTGACTTGTAAAAGAGCAGCCTGGGCTGTCACTCAGAAGAACGCGCTGGTGCAGCTGAACGAGTTGCGACCCGGGCTGCGGTACGAGATTGTGTCCAAGACTGGTCCCCTGCACGCCCCAGTGTTTTCTGTGGGTGTGGAGGTAAACGGTCTCCGTTTTGAAGGTCGAGGACCGACCAAGAAGCAGGCTAAGATGAGGGCTGCAGAGCTGGCTCTCCGGTCGTTCATCCAGTTCCCGAACGCCTCCCAGGCTCACGCCGCTATGGGGAACTTCAACAGCACACCTATGGATTTTACAGCGGATAAACTGGACATCCCTGATGCATTGCTCAAAGAGTTTGAGCCTTCGCTGCGTGAAAACTGTGATCTCCTGTACTGCAACGCAGCGAAAAAGGAGGTGTTCTCCAGCATTTACAGCCACAAGCGACTTGTTCAACTCACACAGGACTTGGTCTCCTCAACTAATCCGAAAACACAAGCCCTCGGCAGCTCACTTTTAGAGCCCCTAAGCCCAGTGGCACTGCTCAACAAGCTGCGACCAGGACTCAGGTATATGTGCCTGGCAGAAAGAGTTCATGGCAGGCTGATGAGGAATTTTGTTATGGTGGTTAGGGCGGAGGGCAGGGTGTTTGAAGGGTGCGGTCACAGTAAAAGACTGGCAAAGGCGCGGGCAGCGGCCGCTGCCCTACAGTCTCTTTACAACATAAGTCTGGGACCAGAGAGGACGGTCATGGGCCTCCAGGACAGCAGAGCCAAAAATCAGCTACCTCAGGTGAGTGGGACTGCCTTCTGTTATCACCACACGGCATATTTGAATTTTTAAGATGTCTTTTGATTAACAAAAAAAAAGCACACTGCATTTGACATGAGCAGATTGATCGGGCGTAGCGGCTCCGGTTAGCTCTGGTCCATGTGTCCATGTTCCCTGCCTCTTGCATAAAACCTGAGCCACAACCCTCTGGCCCTTGAGGGGTAACTCCACGGACGATACACATCAAAGTCTGTATAAAGGGTCTTGAGGAGTACTGCTGCATACGTGAAATAGAAGTTGTATAAAGCTTTAGTGTCTCCAGACGTAGCTGGTAAATGGCCTCAAGTGAGGACATGAAATCGGTTCGGCCGGGGCCTTTCCCGTGCGGAGTCTGCATGTTCCCCCCGCGCCTGCGTGGGTTTCCCCCGGGTGCTCCGGCTTCCTCCCACGGTCCAAAGACATGCAGCTTGACCGGCGACTCTAGATTGCCCGTAGGTGTGAATGTAAGCGTGACTGGTTTTTTGCCTCTTGAGTCGGCCCTGTGATAGACCGGGGACCTGTCCGGGGCGTAACCCGCCTCTCGCCCACTGTGAGCTGGGACTGGCTCCAGCCCCCTGCGACCCTCTAAAGGATAGGCGGTATAGCTAATGGGTGAAACATCTCCAGATCTCATTTGCCCGGTAGTGTTTAAGCTTGTGAATCAAACTTCATCTTGTTGTTTAATCCATCTAAATATCTTTGGCTTGTCTGTAATGTTATTAACAAAACTGTACATAATAATGAATTGAATCTTTTTCTGTCTAATTTCACTTAATACTGCTTGTGACTCCGTTACAGTTTGCATAAGCGAAGTGGAGAAATCAAATACAGTTTTCCTGGAGGGTTAAAATAATTTAGTATATGAAGAAAAAAAAACATACACAGAAACACCTGAAAAATAAACATCATACTAGAACTTGGCTGATTTTTTTTCCGCATTAATTGTCATGTGACTCATTTGTAGACAAATGTCTGATCAGCACCTTCCAGGACGTGGGCAGAGGTGACCCCGAAATGTGACAAAAAGGAAATGTACTACAGATCTAGTGAATCAGTGAGCGTCCTTCACGTGTTTCCCTTCACTTGGAAACACCGCGAGTCACATGTCGGCTTCAAGCAGTGACACAACTAATTTGTCCCTCATCTCTTTAGCTTTCACCGGTCTCCTAAATGACCTGGATAAATGGGTCTGAGGTGTGCCGTATGCTACCAAATGGAGTGTGCCGCACATCAGCGTGACCATCATGTCCTGAGGCCAGAGAGCCGGATGGTGTCCTGTATGCTCGTCCGTGGCATCTAAACAACTTCATTATGTGTCTGAGCCTCCGAGACTTGCCCCCCGACGTCTTTTGCTGTCGTGCTTTATGAATACAAGAAGACCTGTCTCCCCAGAGCGGCTCCGAGGAGCTGAAGGGGGGGTGACTGAAACACGGCCAATGCAGAGCATCCGCCGTCATTCAAAGGTGCAGAGGAATATTAGCTAGATAAGACATGTAGGTACTTTATCAAGCCCCGGGGGGGTGATTCGACGAGGGGGTCCATAGACAGGAGGATGCAACAGTAACATTTTGGATGAGAAAGAGGATTTTGATGCTCGGAATTCGAACAAAAAGGTGATTTTACACTGCTGCGGGCTGATACACCAAAACTTAATAATTGAACAATTTGCAGAAGCTTCCCTCCTACTCTTTGTCTAGAATTTTTTTCGCAGCCCCCCCCAACTGATCATAACCCCCCCCCCCTTCAATATGAACTGTCTGTCAGGCGGCGTGACGCATTAATGAACATTATTACACCACATTAGGGACGAAGAGGAGTGGCAGCAGACCAAGGAGATTGAGGTGGAGCGGGAAGGCGGTGTGAAGAGCATAATAATCTGACAGATAATTGTTTAACACACTCATTACACACGACCTTGTGCCACAGTCATCCAGAAAACATTGAGCAGAGAGTTTCACTCAAAAAAAAAAATCAGCCGCATGTTCCTGCAAAATGAGTGCCACAAAAAAAAGTTGAGGCATTTAACAAAGATAGCTACAGACACTGACATCATGTCTGGGTAATAGCTCTAGAAGTCTGCGGTGGTTAATGAAATGAAGAGCTTCAGCACAATTAAAACTCTTATTTCATTTGTTGCAGTTTTTAAAGGCTTATTCAGATATATATGTATATATATGTATATAGAAAGAAGTCATTTGGCCTTTTCACCAAAATCCCATACCTGGAAAGGCTTGTTGAGAGAGGGAACAATAAAAGGCTAAAATAAAGACAAATGTGTCTGTCTGCTGCAGCGTTGCCAGATTTGACCGACTAAACAGTAACCCAACATCCGCCCAGTCGCCGTGAAAGTTGCCCGGTTTTTAATTCTCAGTCAGGGGAGGAGCTTTTCGTCCCTGCCGTGAGCTTAAATATCAGTACAATAAAAACGATTTAAACATTAAAAGTCTTTGACTATATCAACAGACGTAAACTTTTGCAGTGAACAGAGGTTTAGTGTTGCCACGGGCTCAGCGAGTTAAGCCGTGGGCTACAACTTGAGCAATGTCTTTTTAACCTGTATGTGTTTACTTTTTAGAAAAATGAAACGTGCCGAATTTGCCATAAACTGTTCCTGTTTGCACGTGTACCATTGGCTGTAACGACAACTCTCAATAATTGCTTTGATACTGAAGAAAAACTTAAAAACCTGATGATCCTCAGGCAAGTTCTGGAGTATTGAAGAGCTTTACATAACGTGTTATGTCAAGCGTAGGAACATTAACAATTATCAGTATTTTGTACATAGAGGAGAGTTTATGTAGGAAAATAGCTCTCTTTGCTTCCATTAACCTATTTCAAATATTGAGTTAAAACGGTCATGAATAAACCTTATGAACCATTTACATCTATTTTTGGTATAAATTGTTAAACACTATTTTAACATGTTAATTATCTTGGTTTTGTTTTATCATTTTTTGTTGTTGTTGTTTCTCATGATTGTTTCCATGAGAAGCACTTTATTAAGAAAAGTTCTTCTACAAGAAAAGTGTATTATTATATTTTATTACTTTAAATAATCAGCATGCAGGGGAGACAGCGAGCACTCGCAGATTTATTTTCTTTTTGCATTTTTTTTTTGCTGCTAAACTTAACCAGATGTAACACTTGGTTAACACACGATGAGGAAAGCAGAGCCCAGAACATTTGGAACAAAGGAGATTTTAATTAAGTTAAAAAAAAGAAAAGAAAAAATGAAGTGAAAGAAAAATGCAACAAGAAAATCTGCAAGAGCTCAGTCTGCTCTGCCAGTAGCAGTAGATTTATTCTAAAAGATTAATTATAAATGAAACAAGCAGAGTCTGTTTTTTCCTTTATTTTAAAATTAATTTAACAACAAAAAGGCATCATTTATTGAAATCCAGATTATAACAACTGCTAAGGCAGAAGTTATGCAATTACGCGATTGTGTGTGTGAGTTCAGAAATGTACCGACGAGGGCAGTGACCCAGATAGAGCAGGTTGAATTAAAGGTTGAAAATACAAACGGGGCAAAAGCAGGCCCGCAGGTCTGCGGTTACAGAAACAGGCGGCGAGCAGACCGGAACAGGGGACAGGGAACTGGGAACGGGTGAGAGCAGCTGGACCACTACGGCAGGTAGACTCCATACACGGTCTGACACCCGGGAGCGGGAACGTACACTGGGGCCTGATGAGCGACAGGTGTGACTTGAGTGGACAACGAGCAACAGGTGCACACGGACCCGCAGCGTAAAGAGACTGGCAGTGGTGGGAGACTCTATGATCCGGTGGACAGGTGGGGAGTGACAGGGACCACGAAGGTTCCAGGCCGAGTACCGGGGCTGAGACACAGCTCCCGCAGGCAATTAAGACACTTTAAAACCCTTAGCGACCCCAACCTGCTTCTTCCCTGGAGCCAGAATTGAGTCATAGCTGACCACAAAGACATGATACGCATTTTCTTTAGATACAGCGTGGCTTGCAGTCTCTGACGATATCACTATCCCACATATCCATAATGAATTAGCGTCCAGAACTTGCCTGAGAATCATCATGTCTTAAGTTTGCTTCAGCATCAGAGCAAATCCAGTGAGAGTTGTCTGTACATCCACGGGTACGTTGCAAACAGGAACGGCTAATGGTTAATTCTGCATATTTTTAAGGGTGTCATCCTGCCAAAATGTGTTCAAATGTGGACTAAAACCTGAGCTGAACTGACAGCTAATTATCTGAGAGTGTCAGGCTTTGAAAACCCCTGGTCTAAATAATCCCTACCTTAGTCAGAATAACAATAAATACATCTCATGATAAGCAATAACCGTGCAAAAAAAAGTCGAACAAGGGAGGAGAAAGGCAGGAAGAAAGAAACAAGAGTAGGCATAAAAAAAGAGGCCATGTTCATCACGCATCCTGTCTCTACCATCTCTTCTTCTGCAGTTCTTCGCAGAGTCGATCTTCCGCCTGGTGAGAGAGAAATACGCAGAGCTGACAGATAGTTGTTTCTCTACCCCGCACGCCCGTCACAAGGTCCTGGCAGGGATCGTAATGACCAGAGGTGAGTGGTGGAGACACGGCGGTCAAAACTCTGACAGGTTTGATCTGAAAAGAGGAGGTCCGGCACTCAGAGGAGGGCTGTGGGCTTCAGGTCCCTGTCGTGCCGAAAGGCGGACCGTCGCCTCGGCCTCAGGTCGCCTGCGCTCTGGAGCAGGTTTTCTCCGGGGACCTCTCTGTATTTGGCTGCATTCATCCTTCCCCTCAGGTCTGACCAGTCTCCCCGTCCCTGCTGCTGAGAACCCCCCCACCACCAGCACAGTGTGATGCTGCCTCCACCATGCTTCACCGTAGGGATGGCGTTAGCCAGGTCATGAGCAGAGCCTGGTGTTCGCCAGACACAGCGTCTGGAGTTCTGCCCAAAGGGTTCAGTTTTGTCTCATCAGACCAGAGAATATTTATCCTCATGCTCTTGGTTCTTGCTCATCGAGGCCCCTAATGCCTGGTTAGGAGACCTGGTGGTTCCAAACTTCTTCCATATCACAGTTATTTAGGCTGCTGTTCCCTCCTGGGATCACTCAAAGCTTTAGAAATGGCGTTAAACCCTTGTCTTGATCTGTGCATCGCCACGATTTTATCACGGAGGTCTACAGACAGTTCCTTGGACTTCATGTCTTGGTTTTTGTCCTGACATGCAGTGTGAATTGTGGGACCTTATATACACAGGTGTGTGCCTTTATAAACTACGTCCAATCAATTCAGTTTGCCACAGGTGGCCTCCAATCAAATCCTAGACACGTCTCGAGGATAACTCCGCACTCAGTGGGGCGCATGCCTCCGCCGAGGCCAAAAATTGACGAAAATGTCAAACAATGACTCGCATTGTTAAGGAAAGTGAAAAAAAATCCTGGATTTGCCTCTTTAACCGGATCCACACCAGAATCTAACGGGTTCCTCTCCGGCCCTGTGCCCCATCCCGCCACCAAGTTTGCTGACAAATAAACAATCAAACCAACAAATGAACAGACACGACTGAAAACAGAACCTTCTTGGCGGAGAACAGGATGCACCTGACCACGGCAAAGGACCTGAATACTTCTGTAAACGAGAGATTTCAGATTTCAGATTCACTTTATCTTGGGTTATTGAGAACAGACTTACGGGCAAAAATAGCAGTTTTATTCATTTTTGATTAAATCTACAACTAAAGACGTAACAACACATTTTTTTTCATGACGTCTGCAAAGTGAAGAAAGGCGGCAGCAGCCGATCTTCTGGATTATCCCTCCAAGAACGTGGATGAAACTGTGCATTTGTCAGAGCTCATCATTTAAAGCAGCCAGAAGAGAGGCATCTGAGGGAGGCAGTCGTCTCTACCGTCCCGTGAACCTTTGACGAGGCCAGAGGAGCCTGTTTTCGAGGCGCTGGAGTGATTGTTCAGTCATACACTTTTCATTAGTCCTTCTCAGCCTGTTAACGTTCCGGTGGCGACGGGACGCCGAGGCGGGGGCAAGTAAAGAGGAAATGTCTTGTTTTCTTGTTCCGAGAGTCAAAAGAGGCGTCCTGTTTGAGCCGCATCATGTCGAATGTCTTGTTCCATCAGGCGGTTGATCGTTTGCTCAATGAGTCACCGAAAATCTGAGCTGTGGTTCCCTCCTCTGTGTCTGTGACTCCAACTAGTCTTTCTTCCTCGTCCTTATCCTCCGTTTCTCTCTGTTCGTTTTTCTGCCTCCTCCTCTCCCTCCAGGGTTCGACCTGAGATCGGCCCAGGTTGTGTCTCTGGCCACGGGGACCAAGTGTCTGGACTTGGACGGTGAGAGCGACCGCGACGTGACGCTCAGCGACTGCCACGCTGAAGTCGTCAGCCGAAGGGCGCTGGTTCGATTCCTGTACGCTCAGCTGGAGCTGCTGTTCTGGTACAAACGACGACACATATGTTCTCCTTTGTCTCGCTGGGAAATTTGCCTTTGGAGTTGTTTCTTTAAGAGCGTTCATTTAAAGTACGAGGTTGGCAGTTTGCATTTACTAGTATAGTAAATGGTCCCCAAATGTAATGAAAAAAAAGGAAGGAAACCGACAATGTGTTGGTCCATCTCTAAGTACGTCCTGACTTCCCTACGCTGCAGCACTCAGCCCCTCCCCATTGGTTCTCCTAGGAGCAAGCAGTGCTTCGCTGGGGGACTATTTTCAGCTGCGGATTAATCCACATTCGGTTCTCTAGTGAACTGTACTACTGTATTTGTGTTTGGTCTTCACAGTTTTGAAGTGGGCGGGGCTCTGTTGGGCAAAAAATCCATGCACCAATCGTAACTTTGGACTATTAAATGATTATTAATTTATAACTAAGGCTGTTTTTCTAACTTTTAACTTTGTTTTGTTGCCTATTTAGTCACAAATATATAACGCCACAAAGAACCAAATATGTCTTCTTTATTATTTTAAAGGTCCCAATACCTCAAAATGACCACAGCGAACTTTAATCTGCAAGGGTCGACAAGCTTGTCAATAAATATACAAACTGACTGATTAATAAATAATTACTGAAAAAAACAGTTTCACCGCAGGGATCGACAGAATTTCATCTCACTTGCTATCAGTTTGTGCCGTCAGCTTTTTTTGTCAGAAGTTGGTTTTATTTCTTTCACCCTGTCTCTGTCTCATGTTGAAATGAATCTTATTTCTTATGTTTTGTATTTTTGTATTTTTTGTATGTATTTTTTTTCCCCTCTGAAGTAAGACGGCAGACAGTGAGGAGCAATCGATCTTCGTACCAAACAAAGGCGGCGGCGGCGGCGGCATCTTACGGCTGCGGGACGGCGTCCTCTTCCACATGTACGTCAGTTCATCACCGTGTGGAGACGCTCGGCTCAACTGCCCCTACGAGACCACAGCTGCATGTGAGACAAACCCGTTTAGACTATGGTGGTAACGATGATACTGACTCACTGTTTTGTGTTCTAGAGTCGTAAATATATCGAGAATTTGGATCTAGACCTGATGTAGATTCACATTTGCACCTTCACTTTTTTGTACTATTATTTACATGTACTCTTTTGTAGATTCAAACTGTAATATCTGTAACAATCTATTGTTTTGCCGGCTATTTATAATCTGTTCTTGGCTGCTGTTTAAACCAAGTGACCCAGAGGAGTTTCATGGAGATGACAAATTCTCAGCAGATAAATTGGAGCTCGATGCTGAAAAGGCTTAAACGACGTAAAACGATGTTTTGGTTTTGGATGAAAATGAACTTCTGCGTGAAGCCGACGTTTTGCAGCAAAGCGCGACAACGCGCAGCTAACAGCTACTGTTTTTCTACGCTGATAAAATTCTTAGACTTTGATGAGGCTAGACAGGCTTACGCAGCAGATCAATGCATAGGACTCAAACAAATGAATGCTATCATTAAACCAAGTAGTTCATTATATAGCCACAGTTCTTATTTGTTCAGAGTCTGCATCTGTCACACACCCAGTTGGCCCAAAAAAAACTCCTTAAATTATGAAGAACAACACTCAACTTTAAACTTTAGCAAAACCGAACCACTGAACTTGGCTCCAGGCACAATATGTACGAGAGGAAGGTAAGAACCACGTCCGTTAATCCCTCACAGAACTCTAAGTAAAAAAATAAAAACCCAAACCCGTCAAAGAAAAATCATCCTCCCAACAGGCGGTAACTGATCTCACCTGACTGGCTGCTCCTTAACGAGCTAGTCGTTATTTCCGTAACTCTAAACCTACAACAACCCGTGTCGCTGTGTTGACCTCATCCACGTTCGTCGCCATGTTTGTGGACGTTTCCGGTCTCTACTTCTGTCCCCTTTCCTAACCCCGCCTTGCAAGGCCTCTGGCTGGCCTCTAACCGGGGAAACAGCTGTCCATCAGCACAACACCAGACCCGTGTGAGTCGATGAAAAGAGTCAGAAACACGGAGGGCGATTCAGTGGAATCAGGCTGGAAAATGACAAGCCCGGGAAGTACACGAGAGTAAAGTACTTTTCACGCTCGGACCCCTTTAAATGTCTTGCTCTACGGAACTCCAGCAGTTACTCAGTAGTGCGGTGCCTAATCTGATTCCTCCTCCGTCAGATCCCGGCAGGAGGTTTCGCTGTCACCTCAGGGTGAAGGTGAACGGAGGCGAGGGGACGCTGCCTGTCACGGCACAGAGGGCCAAGTGGAGATGGGACAGCGTGTCGCCGGGTAAACCTCTCGTCACCATGTCCTGCACTGACAAAATGGCAAAGTGAGTCCGACTGCTGAACAGCGTTCTTATAGTCAGTCCGGGGATCTGTGTCCTGATTATTAATTAACATGTTTTTTAGTTATTCCCCTTGAAAAAGGCACAAATATAGTTGAACTTGAACTTTCATGCATTTCGGTTGATGGTGGAATAAAATGGGCTTGTAATGGAACATGAATGTGAGGCCCTTTTATATTTTAAAATCTGTTTTTTAATGATAAATATATTTCTTGGAGGATAATTCTGGTTTATTACAACTTCTTAATTTTGTGGCCATCATTTTGATCCGTTACGATAATACTGTACGCACCAAGCTAGCCAGGCTTACGTCGCATAGAGAAAATGAAGACAAACAGTAAAATTATTAACCAAACTGTAAACTGTAAACATCCACCTCAGGTGACAGATCGACCTACTGCATAAACCAACTATACTACCTGTAGTTTTCTTCTGTAATGAGGTATTTTTAGTCAATATTTTAGCTACACTCACGTTAAGTTTTGCCTCCAAATAAGGTGGTTTACGAGCCAAACAAGCCAACGAGTGATCCGGATAAACTGTTGGTTTGTTTACAACTTGTTCGTGTTTCTTGCCCCATCAGACTATTTCTAAGTGATGTCGAAGTGTTCCCTCTGCAATTAACTATAATTTTTAATCAATAAATCAAAGAAAAAGTGTGAAAACAAATCCCAAGTTGGAATAAACTGTAGCTATCCTTTAGTTCACGTTAACGTTTCTTCATAGCTCTGCTCACACTGCAGCTAAATTTTTTTCCCTCACCTGTGACAACTGTCTGCCGTTTTCTAGTCAGTCTGAAAATACACAAAAACTGCGTGGAGTCGACATGTCTTTGTGTTGGGAAACACCTCAAGTCGAACAGAGACGTAGCTGTGTGCACGTCCGGTCGCCTGTTTGGGGCGACTGCAGGACGACAGTCTCCAAGAAGGAACACTAGAGTAAGCAGTAGAGAAGCAGAGGCCACACACTGGGTTCTAGCTCACAAACATTTTTTTTTTTCCCCATTACACTGAAATGCCTCAAGTCGAAAACAACGAGCAGGAGAAGCGGATTTTGTTAAGTCATTTTGGTGCCAAATATGGTTTATTACCTTGCATAGATATGAACTCCGATCTACCAAAAAAACCAAAGCGGGCGCCGTTAACAGCTGCCTCAGGGTTGTGCTATTATCGTCGGCCTCTTTGAACTGCTGATGAACCAACTAATAAACCCCGCCTCTCTTCTTCCTTTCCACCTCCTTTTTAAGCGGCTGTAAAGTATAAAAAAAAGAAAATCTCATCCCTCATCCAGTTGGTCTGTCTCAGGGAGACTGCAGCTGCCGTTGGTGTTCTGTTCACCCACTGCAGACAGCAGGGTAACAGCTCGCTGGGGTCAAACTTCGATTGTCCCCGAGTGAAAATCTTCACAGCTGAAAAGACGTCAAACTGCCGCCATAACTCTGCTCGGTTTTCTAAATATTGTTTTTCCCGACAGGTGGAGCGTCGTGGGTCTCCAGGGGGCGCTCCTGTCCCACCTGGTGGAGCCGGTTTACCTGCACAGCCTGACGGTGGGGACGCTGAGCCACACGGGTCACCTGGGCAGAGCCTTGACACGCCGCCTCGCACCCGTCAAGCACCTGCCCTTCCCCTACCGACGACAGCAGCTGCTGCTCAGCTGTAGGTCCAAGTGGAGTCTCAAACCGCCTGATTTACACGCTTGTCCGGTATCAATCCTCCGCGGTGATCCAGTTAAGGGCAATTTGTACATGTGCTGCTCGGAACGCTCAGAGTCCGCAGGGTCTTCCCTGTTGCGCAGGAAACGATGCGTTTCTGGTTCATCTGAGAGAAGCAGAAGAACTGGGCAGTTTGTCAGAGCAGCGATCGAAACTCAAACCAAAGCAACCAAAACTAACCAAAAAGATAAACATTTAATACGTTTAAAACAATGTGATCATTGCAGGTTACCAATTTCAGATTTGTGAGAACACACTATGCGAGAATGCCAGTCTAACGGTTCTGAAGCCTTCCCCGCGGTTTTCCCTCTGTCCACGCAGGTCTGAGCAGCAGCGAGGTCCGGCCGGCTGGGAAGGCCCCAAACGTCAGCGTGAACTGGAGCTGCGGCGACGGAGGCCTGGAGGAGATCAGCACCTCCACGGGGAGGAGGAAGGACTCTGGGGCGCCATCCCAGCTCTGCAGGAGCTCCCTGTTTGCCCGCTGGCGGAGGCTGCAGCATCAGGTGGGTCAGAGACCCTCAGGGAAGGTATAACACCGAACCTAGAGCTGCTTCGTGTCACTGTTTCCGGTGGTTTGGTTGTGGGATCACAGACCTGGACGTTATGATTGCCCCATTAGAAAACTTAAAGCACAACACAAATCAGTAAAGTCATAGGATTCTTTAAAAAAACAAAAAAACGGTTCTTCACGCGGAGACGTGCTCATAGCATCACTTCAAGGCAACTGAGTTTTCCCTTCACTTGTTTAACATTTCGTTCTCTTTTCTGTATTTTCTCTTTCGGATTTCTATGTACAATTTTGGTTTTCAGTCTTAAAAAAACAGGGTGGAAGCCTCATGAAGAATGTAAAGCATCAGCTTTCGGGGTTAACTTAATTTTAATCTCACATGACAGTGACATTACTTAAAAAAAAATAGAACATACCAATAAAAGATGAACAAATAAGTTGAGACGCCGGCTGTGGTCCACTAACTAATTCATTAGCACATGGAAGCAACCCCAGTTTCTTTAAAGACGGCATTGTCTTTGAGCTTGAGCCACATTTTAATGATGTTTTTAAAAGCAAGCTTTTATTTCCACTGTGAAATTAAAATATGTATGCTGAGAGTCTGGTGCCCGGCCAACCAGCCTCGGGTTTAAAATTTGATGCCAGCAGACAGAGTCGTAATTATTTACAGAAGCAACTGGAATCATTGTAGGAGAAGCCGCTCTTTATATCACATGGAAGAGGAGACACAAAGGTTTGTGAGTTTAAAAGGTTTGTGCACAGGGGGAGACAACGACAGAGCTACAAAGACTGAACGGGGGACAGAGAGACAATGAAACAGACAATGGCACAGTAATTTAGAGAATCAGTGATTTGAAGAGGTGTTAAATGATGTGAAGGGGAACATGAAAGGAGGACTACAGATCGGAGACAAAGACGGAAATAAAGGCAGGGAGAAAAGAATGGAACTCAAATCTCCTTAAGGTGAAAAACATCCCTGGGTCCGCTTTGTTCAAAGCTTTGTCTTGGATTTACCACTCACTGATGGGTTTCTCAGATACTGGAGCCAGAAAGTCCAAGTCTGGGTGAGAAAAGGTAAAGCCTGAGTAGAGCTGAAGAGGGACTAAATAGGCAACTTCCACCACAGCTGAACCTGATTGTTCTAACTGGCTGAGACGTATGTCAAATCAGGCAGGCCCATGTTAAAACATACCCCTCTTTTAAGCAGCTTTTATAAAATATCTAAGAGGAGTGTCTGGCAGTGATGAACTTGGAGAGGATTATCAGCTGAATCTTTAGCTCCCCTCGGCTTTACAGAGCTTTATCGTGAGTCTCAGCTCAGCGTTTATCTGTCCGGACCCCGACTTTATTGTTCTGGTTTACTACCTGCTCAGCAGCAAACATTAGACAGATGCAGTCAGAGACCAGCTGGTGAACATAGTGGAGCATTGAGCAGCTGAAGAGCCAGATATTTCCCGCATGGGGCTGGTGGAGGCCAAAACAGAGCTAAAAGAGAGGGAATTTTGGACTTAGTTTTGCTGGGTGGCCAGAAATATGACTCCAAGTGAATGATAAATGTTGCTTTGTAACTGCTGGATGTATAAACAAGTTATTGTTTGTTGAACATATCAACTTCAAAGGTGCTCCCCCTCCCCAGGCAAACACATTAGCAAACACAGGCATGACCGATGACATTATCTACGATTTAGATGTCAGCTCCAGGTCTCTGCCGCTGAATTACCCCCATAGCTTACAGGGAAATGTGAGTGGAGCGGAGCCATCATTAATGTTATTAGTTACACCTGGGCTGTACCTGCATTGACAGTTCAAAATGTCTATGCTGCGTAGAATAAACCTTTTGCATGGGACAGGTGTCATTCTGAGGAGGCTGAGCAGTAAGCTACAACATATGATTGACAAGTGAAATCTTTAGCTGAGAACTCAACATGAACCCTTCCAAAACCCAACCGGATGACTGTGCCACTCGCTGGACTGTCACTGGTCTTTGTGTCAGCATTTCAAATAGTAAGAAGAGGTGGATGTTGTCATAACAGTGTAAAATGTGTCCCTTAATTATCCACAAATCTCAATCCATTTGTGTGCATTCTGCTTATCTCGTTATGACCGAAAATCATGTTTCTGTCTTTCTTTCTCAGTTGAATGCTCAGATATCGGCCACAACGGGGACATATTGCGCTTCCAAAATGACTGCCGGACGCTACCAGAGGGCGTTGCAGCAGTTCACTGGCGCTCTGCAGGCTGGCGGTCTGGGAACGTGGCTCAGAAAACCTCCAGAGCTGGGTCACTTAAACATCAGTGTGTGAAAAACCTGTGTTAAAGACTGAATATGGAGGGTTAGAGTGAAGTTCATGTATGATTTTCTTTGGGAGCATGTGGATGAGGTACAAAGAATGTGATGCTAGATAGAGAAGATACTACATTATTATCCTATAAAGGATATGATTCACTGTGTAAAATGGCTTGATTGATGAGAGGTGGAACGATTGACAAGTACATAATTCTTTATTATGCAAATGAGCACAAAGCACACACAAAAGTAAATCAAATTTAGGCAAAAACTGGAGTAGACTTCTTGGTTTGTAACGGTAGCTTAAGTAGCCTAAAAGCTGCTAACTTCAGCTCTGGAAGCTACCGCTAGCTTGTCTGGCTAGCTTAAACCTTAACAACCAACTCGCTGTAATCACTTAGCTAGCCACCTAGCTCACTGGAGTAACACTGAAGATATTTTCTGTAAGTTTAGCCAAGCAATATACAGTTTTTTGAGTAAAATTCAGCTTGAAAACTTGCAAAGGAACAACTGCACGGTTACTGCTGGACGTGTAAATGTGGGTTAAACACTGATTCAACCTAATGCCAACCTCGAAATTACGCATCTGATATCGGGGACTGCTACGGCTACGATAGCTACTGTATATCTCTGAAGAACTACAGCGAAGCTCAACAAAATGGTGGCACAACGGCAGCAAACATTCACATTAGATCCCAAATACAATCGATTCAGTTAATTTAAAGGGGAGCTATACACTGTATCTGGTTTCATTGTTGATAAGCCCCCTAGAAATATGTAACGCTTGTTTAAAAAAAATTTTTGAAAAAGCTAAAAAAGTGCCATTTCAAACAATCTGGTGTGACTACGAGGGTAACAAGTGGGGTAACAATCATCCAACGTCAGTATAAAAAAGGAGATTTCCCAGCTCTTTTGTTTTTACAAACGCGGCATGAATGCTGCATAATCCCCCAGCAAACAGACACTGGAAGATACTCAGGGTTTGTAGTCATTGATGTGAATGAAGGGTCAAGGGTCGTTTTTGCGAGGGTCATTTATGGATAGAGTTGGTTACCCGACGACAGCTCAGACGGACATCCCAGTTTATCTCCCCTGAACAAGTTTGTATTTACATACGTGTGAGGACCCTTCATTGACATAACGCGAAGGCCCTAACTCTTAAACCCCAGTCTTAACCCTCTATTGGCCCTCTGTGAGACGTGAGAACGGGCCAGAATGTCCTTTGGTCCCTTCAAACGCCACAGTACAGTAGCACACAAACAAACAGAACTCGTTTTTTGTCACATACGAGGACATTGCACTCACTTTAACTTCCTTAATGACTTGTCCTAACCTGAACCATAACCCCTAAACGCCTGACCCCAACCCATACTCTAAACTTAACCAAAAACCCAGCCTTACCCCTAAAGTCGAATGGTTTACCTTGAGGGGACCAGCTTTTTGTCCCCGAATGGGAGCCGAGTCTCCACAATGTGACTCTGTGAGTAGATTTATCTCCCCTATAATGTGATTAATACAAGTACCAACAGACCTGATGACTGCATAGCAAAACATTTCTAAGGTAACATCAGCTTCTGGTTTCCTTCACTAATGAACTAAAAAGTCACTTTTTTTATATTTTATTCTTAGTTTCTTGTGTTTGTTCTCTTTTCTCTTAGAAAATGTGCGTTCTGTTTTTTCACTGATGTATATTTGATGTAACTGTATTGCTCACCTGTTCAGTTACGTTGTGTGTGTTAAGTTCTTTCCACCCAAATGCATTTTGACCACTGGCGTAAAATGCCAGCGCACATGGGGCTCGGGAGTGTGAAGAAACGCCGCCACCTAGAGGAAGATTGTGTGCATTACAAGATGTGGAGTTGACGTTTGTCGTCTTGAGTTTTCCTTTTATTTCTTTAAAGGATGAATTTAATTACAAGTATCCCAAAGGCTTTTGTTTTAGCATCTGTGTTCTATTTCCGTAGCCTCTGTCTCCTGGTGTTTATTTCTAAAAAGGTTTTTCTGAGGGAAGGGATGTTCAGGAGTATTTCTACTGAACGCCACTGGTGTTAAATGCTATGTAAACTTTTATTATTAGGTATGCAGACTGTATGTAGTTTATATTGGTCATGACTATTTTTATCACTGCAAATAAATTAACTTATTTGTGTTAGTTTTTGTGTTTGTGTATCCTGTTGGACGTCAGACTCTGGGGTGAAATCTGCACATCGGGTTCATGAAAACGGTCGCCTCCAGCAGCACTTGACACCTGTTGAGTCTGTTGTCTGGTCACTGTTAAATGTCCCAAAATACTCCTACTTGTAGAAGACTAGAACATCAGAAGATTTAACTCTAGACGTCACACACACACACACACACACACACACACACACACACACACAAACACACACCCAAAAACCATTCAACTAGGAAACGTTCAAACAGCACAAATGGTTTATTTTGATTTCACAAGCAGATGCTTGTTCCTCAGTACACAGCTATAATCCACAAAACCGTGGTCAAGTCGATCCAACAGGTTTTCATCTTTTTTTTTCTTTTTTTGTTGTTGTTTTTTTTTTACATTTCTGAGAACTGAGCTGTGGCCTTTGTCGTTCTACATCAACCACTTCGATCACACTGACACCATTAACACCATTAACACCAAGGAGCCACAGTTTCACAAGGCTTCAAGACGGCAGATCTGAGATGGCCGACGCTTCGTGATCGTGTGATCTGGTTTCTATTGCGACAGAGTGTGAAAAGTGTGACAGAACATTCAGTTAAAACTGGTGAATTATGAATGCGATAACAGAGTGGCTCAGTGTTGGTAGAAAATGCAGTTGAGTGCAGTGAAAACTTGCTCCAACTGCAAGCAAGAAAACAATACTGGATGAAATACAGATCAAACATTCACGCACACACGCACACACACACACACACACAAAAAAACAGCTTTCAATTTTCTTCACGCAAACAAAATGCTTTGTCATTTAAACCAAGGATGACTCCTTTCGCAGAACGGGTTTAGGGGGACGCACATCGATGGTCTCCTCCCCACATTTCTGCTAAAATTGTTTTAAAATTTGCTCACTGCATCTAGAGTGTTGAATTTCTCTTTAAAAAATTAAAAAAAAAAAAAAAAAGTGAAGCCAAAGCCCATTTAAGGACATTTGGCAGGTAGCCAGAACAAAAAGTTGTTCCTACAGTGAAAAATATATCAGAATTCACAGCTTAAAAACTAATATGAATAAAAACTACTCTCAAAAAAGGTTTTTTTTTTGTTTGTTTTTTTAACATAATGTACAATACTTTGAAACAGTTTTTGGGAAAGTCTCGTGTGCAGCTGAAAGGTGATCATTTCTATCTGCACGGTGAATAAATCAGCCCAATGCAAAACTTCTAGTTTGGCTCCACCAAGAAACAAAGACGTTACATTCATTGCATTCACCATCCCTGGTATAAATGACCTTTGCAGATAAACAGACATCAAATCGATCATCAAGCAATAAAATGGATTTACACAAAATAAAAAATGAAACGCAGGATCATGTCATCAAGGCTAAGGAGTTGAAATACACTGTAAAGCCAAATTGGCTGCTGTTTTTCATGTATTACAATTTAGATGATACAAATGTTATGGGTTTGAAGTAAGAGGTGGTTAACACTTTACATTTGCCTTTTGAGAAGTACTGTCATGACTTTAGTTTGTTGAAAATTCAGACTCATTTGGTCTTAAATCTCATTACTGTGTTTTTACACCTGCCAAAAATTTAAATTTATCAACAAACATGGAATTTCCAAGGCTTTCCTATTGTTAGAAATACATTCCAATAGGCTTACAAAAGGCAGCCGTTAAGTGTTATGAATGAATGAAACTGTTTTTGTTTTTTTTTACCCGCTGAACAGATAAGTGATGGTCACGTCAACGTACTTGTTTGGGTGAACTGTTTTGTTACAAACCAGCAAAAAACGCTCCACAAATCTAAAGCTAGACTTACAAAGAAAGTTTTAAAGCTTTAAAACGAACTGTGCTTGTTCATCCTGTTACTGCTGTAACTAATTAGCCCTGTCGAAGACACACGCCGAGTACATTAAAGTGCAACAGCAACACAACGGCTGTACTGCAGTCGAAACTTGAACTGCCCGTTAGTACGTTAAACACATTTTTAGACATCGATTTGTATCACCAGGCAGACACACACACACACACACACACAAACACACAGACTTTGTTCTGGTAACGTAGTGAAATGATCTCAAACACACGCGCACACACACACACACACACACATCATTATAGCCTCTCCCAGTCACTTGAATGCAGCTTTGGCTGAGTGTTTTTGTGGCGGTGGGAAAGCAAAAGCAGGTGAAAGCGAACGCATCACGACACACCTCCGAGATCCGACTTGTTTTAAAGTACCGTAACAAATGTGACGCTGACCCGATCCCAGTGTTTCAACACTAATGACCAAAGGGCACTGAGATAAACTAGAAAAAGAAGAAAAAAAGTTTTTTGTTTATTGTTTTAACAATCATGCCAAGCATTGGTACAACAGCAGGGCTGGGCATCAGAGGACATGTTGTATCAAATATTACGCCAGTTTGGAATTAATCCCTTATGGTTGACTGAAATCAGGCTTAATTACATGATGAAGTGAGTTATTTTTGTGCAACAAGTATAAAACAATCTGCTTCCCTCCACTGAACACAGCAGAGCCACTCTATTCTCTACACATCTGCCAAAAGAAAATCACTCTGTAATACCTTCTCGTACTTTAGAAGAACTCTACCGACTCGGTGAGAGTTTGGTCCAGTGGTCACTTAAGACAACGAGTTTCCTCTATGTAGACTTATCAGTGTACATGTTAATAGACGCAGTATGTTAAAGCCGCTAATTTGTAGAATTTTCATGTTTTTCTTCAAAGGGATTTTGTGCCGTAAGTTTTATGCTTTGAGTACGAACGAGACAATCTACTTGAAAACCGCTCAAAATTAGCAGTTATAGGTTGGAACGTGATGATAAGAAAGGGAGCCAAGAGATAAATGGTCTCTGAAGAAAAAAAAAGAAAAAGCCATCTTTTCATCATCATTCATGCCCTTGAGGGGAAAAAAAAGCTCTCCACTTATTCTCACTTACCGTGTAAACAAACATTTCACTTAAAACGCAGAATTCTCCTGTCATTGAAAGTGCACCATTATATAAAATTTAATGTCTGTTCTACAAGTCCTTAAAATGTACAAGCAACAGCTGCAAGTTCTCATTTCATACCCTGTTAGAATTACTCTTGACTCCCGTTATAATCGAGCTGCTTTGTGCTGATGGCTTAACATCTGAGACACGCAGACGATTAAGGTGCCATTGCTCTCGTTATAAACTCTTTCTTTATTCTTCTTTGTTTTACTGTTATGCAACTGTGACATTAGCAGTTGCAACAACCAGCTAAATGTTTATGGTTATTTATTTATTCTTTAGCCAATAACTGCATTAAAACAAATAGCAAATGAAGTTTTGCTTTTCTTATCCACCCGCTTGTTGCCTTGATCGTATACTCTGTTTATCTTGCATCATTCAGACCAGTCAAGGAGGCGACTGAATAATTTTAACGTCAACCAACAAGGGATTTCCGACCCTGGTCCTAATATTGATAAGCGCTACTTGCTTACTACATACTGTAAAAAGTTGTAGCAACCTCGAGGCTTGTGTTTGACTCATTAGCAACACTCGGTACAGCAAACTGCATCCCGATGCTTTCTGGACCACCAGAAAATACCACTCGATGAAGCGGGGACTTTTTTCAGACCAGGAACTTTGGCCCGGGAAATCAATTTGGACAAATTGCAGGTGAAGTTTTTGAATTCCTGAAAAGGTTCCTTGGTTCCTGGAAAAATTCCTGCAGTTGAGAAAGGCTGCTAGAGTCTATTAAGCCAGTCAAAGTTAAAACAATACCAAAGAAATGGGAAAGAAAGCTCTATTATTTCTCTTTACCCAGTCCTGCCTAACAACCCTTCGAACGGGCGTTTTTCTCAGAGACTAACCGACTTCAACAGCGCACATACAGAGCGGTTACAGAAACACTGAAATCACCTTCCACGTGAAACTTAGATGGCACAATGCAGAGCGCCACACGTCTACACATTCATCAGCCTCCGAACAATGAACTGTCGGGGCAGGGAGCTGACTTTTTTTTCTTTTTTATCTAGTAGACCGACACGTGAGAGATCGTTCGCGAGAGAACTGACCACTGGGGCCCACGTTGAAGAAGAAAAAAAACAAAAAAAAAACAACAAGCCTGGAACACGAAGGCCTGCACAAAAGGAGAGGGCGCCCACACATGTGACCAACGTATCTACGCTGAAGAGAGACCACAACAGTGGCACCGGAGAGAAGCCATGCCGGAGTGACTTCAAATTCATTAGCTCGGCGCTTCACTTGCTCATCCGCAGCGGAGAAAAACGTTGACACTGGCCGGCGAACAGGAGTTTCAGTCATTTGACGATATACTAGCCCGGACACCGGACCGCCACACTGTGTATTATGATCCCTGGTGGTTATCAGACAGGATCTAAGCATTTACACACTTAACATGTTCCGGTTTATTCCTTTAAATTAATTTCAAATTGTGTAAAATCAAAAGCAGCAAAGGATTTCTTCATCACTCACCACCTGGAGTTCTGCTCAGCAGCGGTGCACTCAGTGCTGCCACTGGTGGCTGGAAGGTACATTACAACGACATTAATTATTAAAACAATAATCCTATTTAAATATTGGTGTAGCAGCTGATTCATTTTCTCGCTTTTTAAGTTAGCTACCTTTGTCTCAGATGCATGGAAAACAAGTCAAGATGAACTTGAGTCGTCTAAAAGCATATGTAGTTGTCGTAGTTGAAATTAATTGTAACTGATGAATGTTGCTGTGGACAAGAATGTCTGAAAATTTCTTGTAGTTTGTTTTTTGATGCACTGTTTAAGAATTATGCGCTGCATAATGGGTCTGGTTGACGTTTACAGTGTGGAAAAAAACCTAATAATCATCATGTACAGCTTAACTTAAATGGAACTCCCCATGTTTTTAGTTACTTTATACCCACCAGGCATGTTTCCTTCTATCTTTTTATTTGAAACAATCTTTCCATGTCAAATTGAATGAATGCCCTAGTGACTCAGAATGTTCAGGTTCAGTCTGACGGCCCAGCCAGGATCGCGACATGCAGTATTACAGTGCTGTTTTCGGGTGTGACAACATACCAGCAGCATAAGTGTATCCACGCCGGGGAGAAACCCTTCTAGTGCTAACACAGCATGACTGCCAGCACAGGAAATGATTTTCTCACGTTTTTTTTCAGGTCACAACAGCAGAGAAACCAGGCGACTTCAGTTCCAGCCGCTTTGATTTTTTTTTTTTTTTGTACAGAACAGGACCATGAGATCCCTTTTGGGTTATGTGCCAAACAGTCAAACTAGTCAACAGCCAAAATTCACCAGCATTTGGCTGTTGGCTAATTTCTGCAGAGGACATTTTTTTTTTTTTCCTAAAAGAGCAACAACGAGAATAATTATAACAGCTATAGGTATTTTTTCTAAAAAGGTGCATTATTCGCTCACACAGAGACGTCTGGTAACTGAGCAGAACCGAGCAGCGACAAACGAAAGGAGTTTCATTCCAAAATGTGATTATCTGGCATCTGACCAAAAAAACAGTTCTAAAGTTTTTTTAGTGTCATTTGTATTATAGACATTAAGCTATGAATCTCAGGTGCCAAACAAAAACATTTGGAATGAAACTCAGAAGCAAAGATCCGTCTTAACACCTTAGAACGGCTGACTTACATTGATAACTGGCTAAACACATTTCTAAAAATGTATTGTATTGTACGTCTTGTCAAGTTATTTCCAAAACCATTAAAAGTTTGAGACTCAAAAGATCAATGGCAAAAGGAAGATTTTAGCACTTAGCATAGCACAAGAGTGAGAACTACTTTTCTTGAGCTGCTATCTGCATCGACGTTTAGCAAATCATACTTGAAGAAATCTACTGTAGAACAGGGACTAAAAAAATAAAAAAAATAAAAAAATACGAGACCAGAATACAACGCAGCAACAGGTCAGGTTTGGTTTGGACCAGCAGCATTCATAGAAATCAGGAAATTCCAGTAAAGCGGAAGGTAAATGACGACAATTTATCACAGATTCACTTCTGAAATGCACTAAACACCAAAAACTAATTATATAGAACTCGTGGATTTTGTCTTTAAAGCATCAGACTGCCATCCTTGTTCAAACGTGGAGATTAGATTTGCTGTATTGTAGCTTAAATCAGCATCAAGCAGATATGCGCAGCACCTCACTTATCTAACTCTTCATCGACAGCAAAATGTGTTCTGCTTTTTAGTTTTCAACGACGAGGAATCTCTTGTGTTAGATCTCTGTGCTTTTTTTCATCAGTGGTACACAGGTTTTTTTTGTTTTTGTTTGGTTTTTTTTTGTTTGTTTGTTTTAAATGGCGAAGAATAGCTTCCACACGAAAAACACACAGATGTGTTGTGTATATATTGGCGGTGGTGATTTAGAGAGTGTGACTGATGCAGCAGACATCGATCGCGAGTCCTTTTCCCGTCCTGTCCCTCAGGGAGCTTCGAGTATCAAATATTGACCCCCAGTAGGCTCGAAAGACGGTCTTTTATAAGTCGGTAATTTTATCCTTCATTGAGTTGTTGCTCAAATTACGTCAGTGTCACGAGTTTTCACGGAGAAAAAGAAGGGCGAAACTAAACCTTTGACAACCGCCTTTTAAGCCTACAGGTGATGGTGTTTGATACTCCAAACATAAACTTTGGGTGGAGTATCACTGTGAGGTTACAGTAGGAGGAGGAGGAGGAGGAGGAGGTCATTTCTCCTGCAGCAGGGCGGGGATGTTGATGTTCCAGCCAATGGCCTGACGGTCGAAGCCGCAGGTGAACAGGTTGCAGGAAGTGTTGTCTTCACACCAGGCAGAGCAGCACACCATGCGCCGGTGACCCTGAACGGCAACAGACAACACGGCAACTGTTATGCACTGAGGGCACGGACGTTCGGTAGTTTTACGAGTCCCATAAGCATGTTGAACCCTGGGATACATAAAAACCGCTAAACTCAACTCTAGTCTAAATCTACTGCCGGCGTGATGGATAGAGAAAGATTAAGAAAGATTAACATCACATGTTGCGAGAGGTAAATCAAAGCATGTGAATAGTTCAATCTTTCTATATGTAAAAACAAATGAGAAAAAAAAGTTTTATCAGAATCAGTTTGTGTTTAAGGGCTAAGGACACAATTTAACTTAAACAACCAAACTAGACTTGACAGTGTATACTACTACTACTGCTACTAAAACTACTACTAGTGCTACTAGTGCTACTGCTACTACTAGTGCTACTATCACTACTACTACTGCTAAAACTACTACTACTGCTAATAATAATAATAATTATAATAAGAAAAATTATTATTTTTATTATTATTGAGAACATAGATAAAATTTAAATATCAAAAGTAGAAAGTCTTTGAAAGTCTGTCTAAGTTTTGCTACTATATCAATGTGAGTGAAAAGAGAAAAGCCTCAAATTAATATGAATCTGATAATTTATTAATGCGTAGTTGTAGAATTCACTCCCAGAACTTAATATATTTATTTTGGAGGAGATGCTTTCTGAGCAGTACTTCAAAAATGCTTTACTCTAAATAAATTACTAGCTTAGAACAAAAGCTCATTTCACAATGGATGTAAAGGTGTGTGTATGGAAGCTGTGACTGGCACTTCCTCCTCCACCGACCGACCTGTCTGTTGCTTCGTGGGAGTCGAGCCAGTCGCACCCCGGACATGTCGAACAGCCGGACCTGCCGATTGTCGTGAGGAAGAGCGATGATTTTCTGGTTGACTGACACGCTGATCCTGAACAGAACGAACAGCAGGGGGGCACAGCACACAGGAAGTCAGATGTCACTGCAGTAAACGGCAATAACAGTGTAACATCCACACACTCATATTCTCAATGAGCCAACCAACGGTAATCCAGCAGTTCTCAAATGCTTTCACTTTTGCTGTTCCACATAATTTAGTCGTAATAATCACACCATAATCAACCATTGTTGATCAACAATGGTTGATTAACTGCCGCAGATCCTCACATTTGTGAAGCTGGAACCAGACAATGGCGGATTGAAACTGAACATCTTTGGGTTCGGGACTGTTGGTTGGACAAAACAAGACATTTGAAAACGCTACGTTGGGCTCTGGCATTTTTCACTGTTTTAATCAGAAAGATAATCAAGAGAGTATTCAAAAAAGAAAATACACATTAATTGCAGCCCTAAAGCGACAAGGTGCCATTCCACTGGAAAGAAATTTGGCCAGTAATTTCAGCAACCCTATCATGAAAAATAATAAAGGAATTTCAATTCAGTGCTGCAATCAAAAATGTTCAAAACAAGAATCGACGACTAAAAGGACCAATGCAGCTGTTTTGATTAAAATAATATATATTATCACCAAATATTCTAGGTTAATTCATTGTGTAAAATCATAAACAATGAATTGCACAGGCCTATGAAGTTGTTATGTCGGTGCCTCTCTCTCATCTGTCGCCGAGTGTTTGTGTATCTGCAGGTTTTTCAGCTCACAGACCTGTTGACAGCAGAGTCTGTGCGGATGGTTGCTATAGGCGACCTCATGTTCTTCAAGTCCCACACTTTGACGGTTCGATCGTCGCTCCCAGACACCACGTTGTCTCCCACCGTGAACACGGCGGACGTCACCGTGCTGCAAAAAAGGACAGAAAAAAAAAAAAAGGTTTGTTTAGACAGTAGGTAAAGGAAGGAGGGCAGCAACCTGGACTTCTACAACTAGATTAGTTTCCATTATTAAGATGTTTTGATTCTTTTTGAAACAGTTAATAGTTCTAACCTAATTAGTTTAAACAACTCAGTAGTAGAGGGCAGCATTTTTCTCTTATCGCCCCCCTCTGACACAAATGAAAACTACAAGTATTATGTTTAAATTTTCTTCAGTTTGACTGATTGATTGGTTGGACTGATGGAGTTCACAATAATATTACTAATTAATTTAATAATTTTATTGTTTCAGGACTATTTTCTTACTCCAGTCTCTCAGAAAATTGTTCTTTTCGCTGTCCTGCCACCACAGTCCAGAGGAGAGAAGATCTGGGTGAACAAATATGTTGATACACTCAACGAGTGCCCGTCGGGCAACACACAGTCCGCCCGACCTTACTGGTGAAGGTTGTTGGGGCCGTACGCAACCTTAAAGGAATGCCGGCTGACACTTTTCAGGGCTGAGAAAAGGTGCTGGCGACACAGTTCTTCTGGTAGTATTTAGATTTCACGGTTAATATTCCAAAAAAAAAAATGCTAGAACCAAACTTCAGTCAAAGGAAAGAGTAAAAATCAGTGCTCTTTCCAGTAAAGATGCAAGTATGCAGGTACGATATTCTATCTATCTATCTAGGTCTTTGTTTTTTAGTTTATTTATCCATACTTTTGTCCAGATATTTTGATTTGTCAAAGTCTGAATGTACAAAACAGACATAAAGGACAGTGGAAAAGAAAGCAAGAGTGTGTGTGTGTCAGACTGACTCAGTGTGTCCCTGGAACACGTTGACAGAGTGGATGGATGGGTCTCTGAAGTCCCAGAGTCTGAAGGTGGTGTCCCTGGATGAGGTGACCACCAGACGCTGGGTGGGGTGTGTGCAGCAGTGGGTCAGCTCCTGGTCATGGCCTGAAAAAACACACACAAACACCCACCTCGGGTTCAAGGCTGACTGGTCTGGAAACACAAACCCAAGGCTGAAGCGACCTTGAGCGAGACACTGAATCCCTCCCAGCTCCATGGAAGTCAGGGGTTCACCTTTTACTTCCTTGTAAAGAGTGGGGGTATCGTTATTGCCATAACTGATACACTGAATAAATACATCCTCTGATAAATATGGCTTTGCTTCATTATGCAGTATTCAACAACCCCCAGCTTCAATCTAATCCCATTCTGAAAGTCATAAATTGTGCAAAGGGAATAACAGAAGAATAGGGTTCAAATGTCTTTTAGCTGCGCGAATTTGCTTTTGACTTTTAATAATATTATATTTGAACACTTTTATGTCACAAATACAAAGTGTCTCCACTAGAATTCTATTTTTGTCGAGGTAGAAACGACTTTAGATATGAGAGACTAAAACTGTTACATACACAGGGAATAATTATGTTAATACATGTTTTGATTGTTTTCCCTACAATAATTACTTTACCTTTTCACAGTTTGTCTGAAGTTAAGCCTCAACCTTACGCCTTCTATCTTGTTTGTTTAACCAGCAGTGTAAAAAAGGCCACTGGTGATTTAAGGGGGAAGTTATGTGCTGCAACTTTTTCCTGCATATTTTTCCAAATTAGGCAGAGCCAGGCTATCTGAACATATTGTGAACATGAAAGGTTACTGGAGTAGAAAGTTTAATAACACAGTGATATCAGCCTAATATTCCCTTCATCCTACCAGTAAGTGAGTGGACCAGCTCTGAGGTCTCCACGTCGTACAGGTTGGCAGCTCGATCCCAGGAGGCCGTCACCACTTGCTTCCCCCCCACCAGCCAATCGGCAGCGATCACCACGCCCTGATGGCTGCGCAGAGTCGTGGTCGGCACACGGACAGAGGGACAGTCATTTGGACCCTCGACTTCGCCGTCGGCCTCATCTTTGTCCGAAAAGTCCACGTCGTCTTCGCAGGGTGTCTGCTGCTGTCGCAGGTGGGGGACGTACGGAGGAATTAAGTTACAGAAACAAACGTCACAAAGACATCAGAAACTCAATCAGCAGCACACCAACACATGCAAACAGGCTGCAGTGCTGCCGATGCTTACACTCATATCAGCAACAGGCTGTGGAGTTGGCAGCTGCACCATGTATCTCCAGATGTGAGCCGTCTGGTCTCCAGAGGCTGAGGAGGGGAGAGAAGGGACAAAGAGACTATTAGAGTCAAGACAACCCTTCCTACAAATATCGCTGAAAAAAAAAAAAAAACTATGTCCGCATGTGATCTGTTTCCAGGACAGTGTGTGTAAAGAGATTCCTTTGAATGTGTCTGCAATTGTATTTTGTGGTTAAAACTAACAGTAAACTAACATAACATTACAAAACTAACATTAAGTTAAATTAAAAGTATTTTTAAAAACTGAAAATAATCCCGGGCCTATTACGAGAAACCGACACCTGGAGGTTCTCCAGCTCTGCATAACTCTTCTTTGGAAATGTCCAAGTTGATTTAAGGACGACATTTTTCCAGCTGCAGTAAATAAAAGTACAGAAAAACTACTGACCTGGCTGCAACGAACTCGAATTTGAAGGATGTTTTAGCTTTGGATCATTACCTGTTAGAGCCATCTGTTCAGTGGGATGGAACTTGATGGAGTTGACTGCGGGGACAGAGAAGTAGATGTTTTACGTCACCTCATAAGTCGGCTTTATGACTCACATTTCAAACAAGCCTTTTTAATTCATTAAAAGGGAGTTGAGATATTTTGAAGAAAGAACTTAAATTTCCTAAGAACGCATATATAAACGTTTATAAAAAGGCATTTACTTAAAATAGCATCATTTAACAAAAACAAAATGTATTAATGTGTGTGACAAATACTTACAGTTTAAATATTGCAGGAGGTAAAAAATCTTAATGTTTCACACATTTACAGCAGCAACAGGGTTGGGGGGGGAAAAGAAAAAAAAAAACCCTCCCCAATTTTGGTTTTGAAGTTGAGGGGCTCTGTTCTACGAGACCAGTTTGAATAAACTTAATTACATCTATGCTAATGAATTTCAACTGTACATCTGTAACTTTACCTGATCCTTGATGGCCCATATATTTGAGGAGGCACTTCCCAGTTTCAATGCTCCACAGCATCGCAGTGTGGTCTGATGGTATAAATTGTGGATGTAAAAGAAGAAGGAAAAACTTATTTAAAAGCATTTTTACTACTGTTTCTCTTGAGAAACGGTAATTTTTACAATGCAGGTCTGACATATTGTAAAATTATTATAATGACATATATGCATTTGTCATTATTTTTGAAATACAAACTTTCTTCAGTAAAATCTAATGTGAAATGAACGTTTCAGCCAGAGAAACAAGCCAACAAGAAAAAAGATTTTTAGATTTGACGAGAAAATTTGAGATTTTCAACTATGCTGAAGGTGCAAAAGCAGAAAGAGACAGAGAGAAGAAACCAAGACCGGTGGCATTGAATTAAAGAAAAAAAAGACAGGTATCATCCTCCAGCAGACAGGTGTTAGATTTATAAGACAGCATTTGGAGACAGAAAACAAAAGATTAAGCAAAAGACAAAGAAACAAAACACAAGAAAGACTGAAGAAAAAAAAAACGATGCACAGTGTATGGGAAACAAAGATACACATTTGGGGTGAAAATAAACACAACAGTGTAAGAAAGAAAATGAGTGAATTACCTGCAGATGCGGTGCCCAGCACCACGGGCTGTGTCCTGGTGACGCTGAGGTCCCAGATGCCGTCTCTGTGGCCGACATACTCCTTGACCAGCTGGCACACGGCTCTGGACGTGGTCGCTTTGAAACTGGACACAATCTGACACCGACACCAAGCTCAAGTTAACACGCAACGCCCGAAAAAAAAAAATCACAGCCGCGTCCCTAGCAGGGTTCCTACACATTATGCCTCTCAAAGGGGCATCCTCTACATCTTTTTGTTGTGTGGGTATGAAGACGGATTTGTCTGTGATTCACGTGATGTGTTTCAGCATTCCCACACTTACTGAAGTATCACATTGACGGACCCCATTTTTTTTTTTTTTGGTAAAATTGAGGACTGGAAATTGGCATTATGGGGCGTCAAGACCCAACACTGGTCATCATCATCATAGAGATTATTAAGGCCTCTTCATTAAAATGATCACCTTTTTGACATGCTACATGTGAATGAAAATCCATCAAATCAACACATTGTAACTCAAATCTATTAAATTTACACATTTTTTAAGGCAACCCTGGTACGTCATTGTTAGCTTTGTAATAGGAGCATGAATTTAGCAGAATCACCTTATGTCTAATTGAATAAAATATGAAGCTTTTAAAGTTTTCCCTCACTTTTTGTTCATTGCCCAAACATTTTAAGGCCCGGAAATGATCCGGTTTTAAATTTCCAGACTTGTCCTGAGCTGTGTAGGAACCCTGGTCTGATGGAGGGAGGAAGCAGGTCAGCAGAACTGGGGATCACTGAGGAGCTGCTGAGCAGGGTCCTTGTAGTATGCCAGGGCTAAGAAGCTTTGGTTGACAACAGCGTTATTCATATCAGTCCTGGGGTCAAGAGGTTTTACCAAACTGTCTTTATTGGTATTTGTTTTAAGCTTATCTGAGCACATGAGTGGTGGGGTTTTCATAAACACCAACAATCCGATGCTCCATATGCTTTAAAAAAAACACCACCAATGACCATCAACCCAGATCTGGTATCAACACAAAGCAGACACATTTAGTATCAGTACTTTATATCGCATTTATCATACCAGGATTACTGTAAATGCAAAACCGCAAGGAAGAAAGAAAAATAAAGAAGGGGAGAGGGGACAAAAAATACTGAGTTATGGTGAGACAGAGGGAAAAAGGGGCTAATTTTTATCAGTCGTATCAAGGTTTGGTGAAGGTGTTTACATTAAAGATGGGGACGATACAAACTGGACTCTTGGTTCGTTTTGGACAGAGACCACTAAATAAGTTCCAACTGCAAGGAAGCAGGAGAGCATAGAGAACGGCATCATTCATCTGACAAATATTCTCAGGCTACACACAGAACAGAGCATATTGTTCAAACTTTTATCTGTTAAAGACACATTGAATCAACAAATTACAATCAAAATAAAAACTCACACTGAAGATATAAAGTACCGTTGCTAAGCACAGTGGGAACCATTGGTTGCTGGTTGTTAGGAAGGCAGTACAGTGGATTCTCTAACAATAAATCTATCTGATTTTGTAGAGTATATCATTTCTGCGCTACATGCATTTAACACATCTTGTTTGGTTTTTTTTTGTGTCATTCATATTCCATGTAGTGTTGATTTTTCCTAAGTCACAGTTTGTCATACGACGCAAATGCAGCGTGACAGTGTGAAAATCAGTCAGAGCTGACTCGGCGTGAACAGTAATTTGTGTGTCTCCTGCTGTACCTGCTGAGAATGATGATGAATCCAGAACTTGTTCAAATGCAACACCGATGAGACATGTTACATTTAACAAAAGAAGCAACAGGGGACTGGGAGGTTTAAGGGAACGCGAAGCACCGCAAAATGAGCTTTTAAGGAACTGGCTGAACAGCGAATCTAACGCACCCAGCGGTTAATGCTCTACAGTTTGTAGCTTTAGTGTGCAGTCTGCTATAGCCACATCAAGATTTTGCTCGTTTTACAACCAATCGTTAAATCAGTCGATAGGGTTGATTTTCACTTCAGTATTTGTGAGAACAACGTTAGTGACAGAAACAACTGCAAACGTTAGCACCTGTTTTCTGTGTGGTAGCAGCAAAGCTAAATCGAGTGACCAGCTGCTATTGGCTTATCGCATGTCCCTGTCTGCACAGACTGCATCTTGGGCAGAAGTCAAGGGAGCCTTATCAAAAATGTTTGCGTCATAAGTTTTCTGTAGGAAAATTTACATAGACCAATATGTCGTCTATGAAATGTGAAAATCTCAAATATCACAATGGGTATAAGCTTCAAAAATCTATTAGCAGTCCACAGAGATACAGTCCAGACTGTAAGTATTTAAGCACTTAAACATTATTTGTTGTTCAGGCTCTGACCTTCAGCACATTGGATTTGAAATACATAATAGAAATACATTCAAGTGCCAAGTCTCAGCTTTAATGTGAGTAGGTTTACGTCAATACAGAAAGCTGCAACACACAGTGCACAAAGTTTAGGGGTTCGAACAGTAACTGGACTGATGCACATGAAGCCAAGCAAAATCATCATATTTAATATTTTGCGAAAAATCCTTTACAGCCAGTGACTGGCTGAAGACTCTGACCCACAGACATCAGCAGATGCTTTGTATTTTCCCTGTTGATGCTCTCCCTACTCACATTAAAGCTGAGACCTGGCACTTTAATGTAGTATCCATTATTTTACTGCAAATTGAATGGGCTGAAGCACAGAGCCTGAAAAACAAATAATGTTTAAGTGCTTAAATACTTACGGTCTGGACTGTATCTCGAACCCTGAGCAAATAAAACCAAAAACGTAGGGTAGTCACATTCATTAGATACGACTAATGGAAAAATGTTGGGTTTCTTTTTTCCAATTTGAGTGAACTGACTCTCTAAAGTCACTGTATCGGAAAACTTCTTTGTTAATAGATACAACTCAATAAAGTATCCAGTACACTGTCTAACAGACAGTGTTAATCTTAAAAGGCAAAAAAAAAAAAAAGAAGAAAAAGAAAAATCCGACATGGCCAATCACTTCTCAACAGACTACACACTCTGCCATAATTCAGCAATGATCTAAAGCAGCCAACAGACGCTCCTCCACCGAGTATTTTATTAATCAAGGCATAAAAAGCATTGAGGTAACAACTGCTTAATGTTAAAGATGTCTCCAGAGTGTACCATTATGTGAATGCCAACAGGTAGCAAGAGGTGCAACTGAAATAGCCGGTTAGTGTGATAATAAAGTCACGTTTTATCTCACACAGAAACCAATAAAAAAGCTTTAACTCCTACATTTGAATGACCAAGTCTCTTGGGGAGGGAGTGTCGACCCCCTGGCTGGGCTGTTCATGCATATTGGCACACAAGGGGGAGAAATTAACAAGTTACCCATGAGTCTCCACCCCACAACTCCCAACTGGTTACGCTGAAGTTGCGGGATCCACCTACTCTGGCATGGCAAGAATTTGAACGCGGCTACGAGCAAAAAGGTGAGAGAGACAGCAGTTCTTCTCTTTAACATTCAAATGTCATGTCATCTCACGCTGATGAGCTAGAAAACAATGAAGCCAAGTTGGCCGTTGTACTTGACTGCGTGTACATAATAAACTGGCAACTGAGTGTATATGCATGCAGACTTCGATCTGTAATGTGTATAACAATAATTCTTTTTTTTTTTTTAAATTTCCATTGATAAGTAAAGAAACAAATAAACAAACATTTACCTTGCTTGTGGAAGCCTTGTATGTCGTCTTCAGTTTTTGTGACAGCTGACTTGTGCTATGACTTGCTGTGAATTTATGTCAGAGAAATCAAAGCAATATATATTGATAAAGGTGACATAGAAATAGGTACAGTAACACACAGAAAGCACTGAGCAAAAACATTATTATGGGGAAATTAAAGCATTTCATATTCTGTACACGTTTCACTATGTACATGCTACTTAAAATAATATACTTAAAATTAAAATGTAGTTGAATGTGGAGTGTGACTCACCTTTTGTTTTAAGTGCTCCTTTGGCTAAATCTGCCCCCTCGAAAGTCTGTCCCTCCGCAGCCAAACGATCGTTCAGCGTTTCGATTTCCCTGCGTACTGAGAGTCAAACGGGTCATGCGTTAAAAGACTGGCGGCAGTGGGGCATAAGACCGCCGGCCTTCTGCACGGAACATGGACGTGTCACCGTGCAGTTTTATTCCACGTAGCAGGGGCCGCCCTGTCGTCGGTGCCGCCACGTTCACACCAGGTTACTTGTCGTGGAAAAGAAGCATATAAAAATGGTTGTTCTACGAGCAGACTTAATGAGAGATTCTGGGGTTATTCTGCCTAAAAAGTCAGGCCGTTTCACAGCCTCTACGAAAGAGATGGTTTTAAAGACTGGTCCAAGACTCAAGTCAAAGCGCTGATGCCAGAACAGAATCAAGCAGTTGTCGACTACAGGAGGCAGTTTCACCCTGTTTTGTATTCTCTCTCTTTAATGACATAATCTTAACTACGTCTCCCTTGAACGCTCTATTAATTGTCAGGATAAGAACAAGTATAAATGATTGTTTTAAAAAAAAAATGGATATTTAAAGGTTAGAAAGAAAGAACTCGAAGCTCGATGCCCAGATCAGCTGACGAAATCTGGGTGGAAAAAATTCAAAGCGCCCTTCAGCTAGAGTTCATTCAAGTCTAGCTGCACAGCGGATGACTGCACGAGACTGACTCGCAACGAGACGCTTCCAGCTGTACTGTACATAAGTTTTCAACTGTTTTTTATTTTTAAATGGATAACAGTTGAAACAAAAGCAATACTTTCTGCCTTCATGATGACTTACACTCCAGGTTTTCTATGTAGAGGTTTTCAAACTCCCTCTCGATCTGGCTGAACAGGTCCAGCAGATTGCTCCTCAGAGACAAAGGCAGTTTGGAGTCCTGCAGGGAGACAATGGGGGAACATTGAACAACCTGGAGACACAAGGGATTATCACTGAGGAGAGGTGTGTGAGGTGCATGGGGCTGTTCAGCGTTTCAGTGACTTTCATCCCATCCAAAAAGCAGATACACAAAAAGCCTTTAAAAAACCCCACTAACTCTCAATCTGTTAAATAAATACAAATCACTTAAAAGGTAATAAAAATAAACTGAGTGTCTAAAATATAACATAAGTATGCAGTATGGAGTATGGAGATCAGAGTCAAATGAGTATATGAAAGCCTACACAACAAGCCTTCACACGGTACAAGTCTACCATTTGGCACCAACAATACAAAGCATATTACTGCGACGAAGCAGAAGAAAAGACTCTTATTACACAATAAAAACCTTGAGGAAGGAAATATGAGCGAACTCCTGTTTCAGGCTTGAACAGGAAAGAAGAATCTTTAAAAGGAAAGAATCAGTGAAAGGGTTATGGGGCACCGGGGATGTGTTGGCGCCTTACAAAACAGGCATGAGTAAGGTTACCACTTTCCAGCAAAAATACCCAGGAGCACATGGTTTCAACTGATTTTCACACAATTATTACGTTCATGTGCATTCAAAAGTTATTTTTCCGGCTGCAAGAACACCACAGTGCAGAATACACTTAATGTATCAGAGAGCAAAGACAAAATTGGGGGAAAATAACAATAAGTTGCTGTTTATGTGCTTCAGAGTAGTTTAAATTTTTTCAATAAATTAAAAACACAATCAGAGTATTGGCATCCATTTCTCATTGTAGTGCGTAAACAGTTTTGACACAGCTGCAGTTGTCACAAACACATCATTTATTGCAGTCTGGCTTTGACAGAGTCAGCAGCAAAGACACAAACAGGAAGTGGGACATGTCTCTTCAAAGCTTATTTTTGGGTCCAGTCATAATGAAACTGCTCGGTGTGTAGAACCCTCTTTGTGTAATGCGCTCTTGCTTGGGCCGAATTTCTGCTTGCAGCCACATTTTCTAAAGAAATCAGTCAAGTGTGCTGTTAGCATTCACAGGGTGATGTTAGCAGCAGTGCACACATCAGGAAAACAGCACAGAAAAAAAAAAAAGGGACCGGCTGCAGCATGGAGGGGAAATGTACCTGACATATGCATGTAGCATTAAGCCTTCCAGAGCAGATCCTGTCAGGACATTAAACACGTGTGTAGAGCAACTTATTTGAAGCATTTCCTTTTTTGATTCATTCAATTTCATTTAAGCATATGAGAGGAATCAAGACATAAACCAAATATCTGAAATGAGACGCCTGCGAATGAAAGTTTCATTTCCAAATCAACTGCAGGACGTGGGTATGTGCAGGAGCGCACAGACTGAGACGAATGAGAGCCCTTCTGTCCCAAATGCTAGAAAATCTTTGCATAAGAAAATCAAGTGGGGGTAAAATACACTTAAAACACACATATTTCGCTTTTTCTTCGTTTATTAAAATTCCATCCCATTTTTCTCATATTTTTATGCATTATGGGGACAAAATTTTACTCCCCACTTCCAATGCTGAGATCGGGAAACACGGGCTGCCGCAAGAACAATGTGGATCGGGCCAAGGAGCCCTGGCCTCCTGCAGCCGTCCAAAAACTTACATTTACACACATCATCTTGAACATTTGTGTTTACGTCTAACCGAAATAAACCATAAAGTAGTCTCCTGGGAATCTTTTTGCTAAATGTCGACTATTTTTTTTTAGTCATTTACGTTAAGATTTTAATGCGCACATTAAAAAGGCACTTAGAAAAACATGTGGATGGAAATGCACCTGGGGAAGACATATACCATATAACCACGGCCAGAGTGAGTAAAACACGACTCGGTCAAAACCTAGTTATTTAGCTGGACCGCCCTTCATGTGTTTACTCTCCTACTGTCTTTGCTCACATATACAGTCATTTAATTCAGCTGAATTCCCAATAAAGCTGCTCGCATTTACATGTTTTTTTGTTTCTGTTGTCAGACAACGGAACAAGTATAAAACAGTGACTGAAACGTGGCCCACTGAGACGACATGTTAACCAGCATTCACTTCCAAGCCATTTCCAAGCTGCTGCTCTGCTAAAAACCTGATTTTAAAAAACCGTGACATCATCTGACAGATTCACCAGACACACAAGTTAAAGACAATGGCTGTGCTGTGATTTCGGCTGTATGTACTTGTATAGTGATCACTCAGAGAGAAAGTTAGAAGCTCATTAACATCTCTGTCAGCTGCCGTGTGGTCAACTGAATGAGACGCATAGAAAGGTGGGCCTGGGGAGGGAAAGCAGGACTTCGCACATGCGGGGAAATACTGGCGACTGTCCTCAATGGAAAGAAGCTGAAGTTTGTCCAAAAAGTAGCTGGATTTGTCTCTAGGTGCTTTCTGTGAAGAAAAGTCACTAAAGGGGTCTGAAAAGTCGGTAGATGTTGCGACAAAGGCGCTAAGTTGGAAACACTGCCTGTAAACGCCCCCTGATGATGTAATAGAAACTGTTTGTGCCAATTCAGTGTGAAAGAGCAACGGCCAATGGTTAGTCAGTCGGTCAGTCACGGACTTGCGCATTCATAGGGCTGGCCGCGCTGTTACGGTCCAGCGAAAAATATGAAATCTGGAATTACAGTCCACATAAGAGTTTAATTGTCCAATTTACAGAACTGAACATTCATTTCCACTCTAAGATTACTAAACTGTCCAATGAGTAATCTAACAGTGAATCATGTGATCTTTGGTAACAAGCCCTGATTTGTTCTGGGCAATATGGATGTAAACTGCTTCAAATACAAAATACAGTCAAGTCTACTCTTCCACATTGGTCTAGCAAAATAAAACCTACCATAGGTGTGAATGAACCCTAAATGTTTCAGGAATAATAAGGGGAAATGATATATTGATTCAAACTTGTGAAATCACTTTCAGAGCCATCACACAACACCTCCTCTAAAAACTAATCAAACCTAAACGACACCAAACGTACACAACTAAAGCTAGCTCTAAAAACTATTTGGGGAGTTACACTACTGTCTGAAACACAGAGGGCCAAACAGCTGAAACTTACCTCCATTCTCATGAAGGAATCCAGATTATCAGAGGACTGGGACCAAAAGGGACCAGAGCGAAAAAAATAGAAAGTCATGAGGAAAGCATTACACTGTTTGTCCAGCGTTCGGTTAGAAAACAGCTCCTTGCAACTGGCTGAGATGCCGGACAACTCTACGCTCCTCTCACAGGGACTTCATGCTTATTTATGTTCAACTGCACATCAAAAACACAGCCTCCACGTTCAGGGAGTCCTAAACGCTGGCGAGGCAGCGATAATAATCCCTTTACATTCGTTAAGAAAGTAAGGTGTGTTTGCAAGTTGCCAGGAAACTAAAAAGGTTACATGAAAGAACTTCCTCTAATCATCAAGACAGAGACTCATGATTAATAGCAGCATTTCAAATATTCATAAAAGAGTTTATCATTTTACACACAGCTCTCTTGGCAGATATTTACTTGCCATAGGTGAATCAGGGGAAATCTACTTTGTTGCATTTCTTAATACGGTCAAAGGCCTTTTTCACAGCAGACATTTTGACTTGACATAGTAGTTAAAGCACAGGTGTTACTTATAACATTAACGATGCCTCTGTTATTCAGAGTTCAGCCATCAGGAATTTTATTTTTAGATCAGAGCTTTGCCTGCTTTGAACCTTACGTCTTTTCAGTAAGGAAACAGCACGTCATTTATCAACAGGCCCAGTGTGCAGGGAATATAAACCGAGGTTTACTGTCCAAACTCTCACGCTGTATGAGAGTTACATCCAAAAACAAAGAAATACCCTAATGCTGATTTATATGGGTTGGGTTCAATGGTTGACTGTGAAGGAGGCTCCAAATTAATGGAAAAGCTGTAATTCAACTAGTTTTGGCAAGTTTAGTAATAAACTGCTATTAGGGTCTAGGTTTTGACTCTACAGACGGTAATTCAACTTCCATTTTGCTTGACGATTTTGAAATCTTCAAGCCACTGTCCTGTTAGCATTTGTGCAAATTCACATTTATTGGTCATTTCAACCCTAAATCGCTGAGATGAAACCTTTTTCCTGATTTAAGCACAAAAACCGACAAAGCAAGAAAACATCAGCAAAAAATGTTATGAGTCTGAATCCAAATAAAGTGCATATGGCAAAGTACAACAAAATTAAAATGAAATATATCTATATCTCTATCTCTATATCTCTATATATCTATATCTATACATATATAGATATATATAGATATAGAGACACACACACACACACACACACACACACACACACACACACACACACACACACACACACACACACACACACACACACACACACCTAAAAGTAGCGGTAAACGTGACTACCTCTTAATCTTTTATACCATGTGTTTGTGTGAACTGAGTTCAACACAAAAAAAAAAAAACTTTGCAGACTAGGATATTGTGTTTTCAGGCTCACAACATTCATCCATACTATCTACTTGATCTCCGGTTAGCATGACGCAGCAAACCATGGGGGCCTCTCTCTCTCTGCCTGAGCTTATAACAATAAAGGAGCATGCCACCGTTAACCTAAGTTTGCGCCAGCACGAGCAGTACGACTCAGACTGTGAAAAGAGTTGTGCAAAGTCTTCCGTGGCCCTGGAGAAGATATGTCAAGTCCGGAAAAATAACCCTGAGGGTGTCATAGAATGTAATTGGGAATAGACAGCGTGCGTTACAAACTGGAGACGTGGGGTTTGAAAGACGTGGGTGTTTACCAGGTAGGGAGGCTCCAATGAAAGACTCTATTGGGTTGTATCGTAGGATCTATTATTTTGGAGCTAGATCCCTACGGTCACCTTCTCTGCCTGGCAAATGCCCTGCCTCAGTTTTGATGATTGTTTTTTGGCTCGCAACTTTAAGAAACTATCCTACTAAATCTCTGGACTATCTGTTCAGTCGGCTAAATTGCAATCATAGAACACGAGTTGAGACAAGCAGTCTTTCAACAAGCTTTAACTCAGAGCGGCGAGATGAGGGACACTCACTTCCACACGAACTTGAATCTATGCGTAATGTAGCCACATCTTAATCCCGTGACTCAACCTTTTTCCCCCCTTCCCTTCCTTTATTATCTTTTCAGACGATTAACTGCAGGTAACTGTTTTTACCCAACATCCCAGAGGTATTTCAGTTCCTTATTTGCTGGCCAGCGCAACCCAGCAAGGCCTCGGATTCCTGAAAACCAGGAACGGGCACCAGTGATCTCGCCAGTCCACCAAATGCATAAGCCCGTTCTGAGTCCATCTCTTTTAGCCACAGTGTTAAAATAACCTTACAGCAATTATGCAGAAATTGTGGCATGGTTAAGCCAGCAACAATATAAACCACGGTGTGCCCTCTAAATGGGTGCATTAAAACATAATTGGCTTAGGCTTACAACTAGAGTGCTTACGGGTGCTGTCAGCAACAGCAGGACAGCAAGCTAATGATCACAGGCAGAGGAGGAGTGCAGTTCAAACTCCCAGAGAAGCAGCTGGAAATACAGCGAGGTGATTCTAGTGATTGTTACCTAAAAACTTTGACTATTTAAACACTGTCTATATTTTTTTTTTTGGTTCATTGTGTACATTATCGTGTCATCACCTGTCCCTCCAGCATATCTCTTTGCAGACCAGATCGCTCCTGCTCGGTGCTGTTGGTCCTGCGGATGGACAGGCTGTGGGACTTCCTCTTCTGCTTGGCCTGGCGGGCGGCGGCGCTGCTCCCGCTCTCCACTGGCATCCCTCCCTCTAGACCTGACGTAACCACAGTCTGAAAGTGCAAAATCATAGGAAAGAAGGTGAACAAAGGGTCAAGAGAACAAATCCTGGTTGCAGTGATCTGGGGGGGGGGGGGCTGGATGTGCGTCCCTCAATCAACAACTACACCCAGTGGAAAAAATATGAGACGACGGTGCTGTACTTGGCGGTGGTTGTAGGTGGCGTACACGTGGGAATGTGTGAAATGACAAAGTGAATGCGTGTGAGAGACAGTGCTGCAGGGCATACAGGCTCAACAAACCCCCAGTGGGTACCTAAAGGTGTAAAAAGGGGGATTACTGAGATAGAAACTGAGAAGTGTGCAACAATAACGGAACCTTTTCTTCCTATTTCTAAAAGCAGAAAATTGTCTGCAGGCCAGTGTTTTGTTGGAGAAAACAGAAAAACTCTAATTAGGACTGAGCAAAAAATGATTGCAATATTCAGAAGACCTTCTTCTGAATACTTATCTGTTTAGTTATGGGGCCACAAAATCACTTCACTAAATTGAGTTAATGCTATTCACATTGTAAGGTAATGAGTTTTTATTGTCATTTTAACCAGGCATTTAAATATTTTTGTAAGGCTGCAAAAAAAAAAAAATCTGTATTTTTACTGCCTCTACTATTTATCAGTTTAGTCTATAAAATGCTATAAAATATGACATATACCCACAACAAGATATCGACTGAGTCTTTAGTCTATAAAATGGAATGAAACGCCCTTCACATTTTCCCAGAGGCGAAAATGTCTTGTTTTGCTCGACCAACAGTCTAAAACCAAAAGTATTCAGTTCAACATCATAGAAAACCGGAGAACATTCCCGTCTGAGAGGCTGCAACCCGTGATGTTTTTTTTTGGCACTGGGGATTAAAAAGCGAAAAAACGCTCTCGGACCATCCCAGATAGCTGCAAATCGTTTCCCCATGAATCGACTAATCGACTGATTGTCTAAACGCTAATTAAAGTTTATCAATGATGTCAAACACACAGAAGCGGCTACGCCTCACACCTAAATAGGTGGAACCAGTTTGTCATTTCTTGCTTAATACATGAATTCTCGAGTCATGTATTAAGCATCACTTTGCTTCAGAAATCACTCAGGGAGAATTTGCAATTTAGGATTTTCTTTGCAGACTTAACGTGGGCAAATAATTTATTTATCATGATTCATAACATTTAAAAAAAATAATAATAATCGAAAATCATCTCCAGTTACATAATTATTTCAACCCCTCCGAGACTGCAAAAAGCCTGTAGGTCTTGGGCTTTGACAGGGTCCATTAGTGCAGATTCGCTGCTACAACTGATGTAAATCCCGACCTGTGGGACGACGCGTTTCCCCGCTGCGCTTTCTTCACGGAGCGCACTTCACAGTGACACACGGGACCCCCCTCGTCTGCGCATCGGGGACGAGGGAGTCATTGTTCCGGGTGCTCATAGCCCAGTAATGGCTCCATAAGCCCGGCTCCAGCTGTCACATATGAAACCAGTGGGTTATGTTTGCCCTTGAGCTGAGCTAAGAAGGTCCCTGGACCCCAGACATACAAATAAAGCAGGGTCTTTTTGTTTTGTTTTTTTATTTCGTTTGCTAACCTGTTACCAGTAAAGATATAAATGCGTCTTTCAACCCGCTAGTCTCTTTTTTCTACGGAATAAAACAGCCTTGTTTAGCCGTCAGTCACCCGGGCTGGTAGTTAGTTCCTCCTGCACACTCTCACTGGAAGATAAACAAAACACCTCTAAGCTACGTTGTGTTTCAAAAACATCCGGAGGAAAAATAAGTAAACGCAAAAAAATTAACAAAGAACACAGTCCCCTGCCTCGAAGCGGGCGTCGATGCTAGAAAGTCTAGACAATGTTAGCCTTGTCACGGCGCGATGCCCGACGCGAGCTAAGCGAGGCTAACGTTATCCCCGTTAGCTGGCGGCACCGAGCGCGGCTAATGGGCTAAATGTGAGACAGCCTGCCCGCACGCGGACTCCGACTTACCGGAAAGTCTACAGGTACAGGGTTCCGTTCCGGGAGACCGTGGCAAACGTCGCCCTTTCTAACATTTTCTTCGATGTGGGAGAGAGAGAGAAAGGTGGGCTGGTTTGGTCCAGAATCCGTGTTGACAGATGACGAGCTCCGCTGCGTGAGAAAGAGATAACGAAGCCAATTCCGGCCCGAGGTTTTTCGCAATAAGAGCCAAATCAGCGCTCGTTGGCGTCGCTTCAGACCGAACTCCATTCAGAATTCGTTAGTTTCTCGCTTTCTCCGACATTAACACGACAGCACTTACGACAATTAACTTTATAAAACGGCTTCACAAATAAATGACATCTCCCCGTTAATTCGGCACATACAAAAAAAAAACAAAAACAAAAAAAACCCAAAGGGGTTTTGAATTATGAATGAATTGAAAACAATTTAAATCGCACATGGATGCACGTAATCTTGGGTTATATGGACATGTAATAACTACAGGTGCCGAACTAAAAACGCGAGGCGATATTGACGGCTCTTAACACACTTCAGCTCGTATTTTACCAGGTGTGTGTGTGTGTGTGTATATTTGACAGAAGCGAGAAAAAGCTCAATAAGATAAAATATTACGACTCTGGAAAAGAGGATCATCTTTGCAGCTACCCCATCAGTACTATGATAGCAAAATGATTGTAACCAACATTCCCAATTCAACACAGGTACGATAGCGGTAAAGGGCAAACACACAGCAAGGTAAATTCCGGGCACGACCTTGGTTTTTTTTCAAGATAAAAGCACACTGTATAGAGGAACTTCATTAAAAATAAGACAACCCGACTGCAGCGTTTAGTTCACGTGTATATTTTATTTGGCTCCCTTGTTAATGAATATTTCTCAAGAGGAGACTTGTAAAGGAAGCACCATCACTTTTACCCCAAGGAAACCCAGCGTTTCATACAAACTGAGCCACATACAAACTGCGAGGCACAAAATTTTACGCAACTGGGGTTGCCGAGAGAAAACCTTGTGTAATGTGTACAGTTTAACGACTGCATACTATTTCACATATTCACTGTTAACTCTGATCATGGCAACTTGCAGTGACAAAATTCTGACATTAACCATCATCTTCGTTTTCGAGTCTCTGCTTTTCCACGTAGTTCTAATTTCTGAGATCTTCAAAGTTCTGCAAGTTTAACTGTTTGAGCAAAAGCTTCGAGAGCTGACAAATACAAAAGGGACGCTATTGTTATAATTACCGATCGTTTCAATGGGTCGGCACATTTCCCCAGCAGCTTTACTTTATACTAAATACTAGTTTCTTCGTGTAAAAAAAGAAAGATATTTCATATTCTTTTTACTGCTGGGGGAAAATGTGTAGAATGAGGACACAAATACTAGCTCCAAACGGAAGCTCCTCTTTCCCAAAAGAGTGTAGAGGTCTCAACAGTCCAGAAAAAGCAGTTTTATCTGCGATCAGTGGTGCCTGACTTCCTCTTCCCGGCCAGGAGGTGTTTGGGTTTGAGGTCAAACACGTGTCTGTCTGACTCTCCTTTCCTGCCTTCGCGGTTCATGCCTTTCTGGGATTTCTTCATCATTTTCTTTGCCTTCTTTGCCATCTGAGGAACAAACAAACAATAGGAGGGGAAAAAAAAGAAAAAAAAAGAAGAAGACACCGACATGAGTTCTCTTCAACTTTCAGAACCAGGGATTTCTTTAATCCACCGGTGCCGTGTTACTAAATTTACAGAGGTTTTACACTTTACACCGTGCTGCTAAAATGCTTGTTAATGAGTCCTGAAGGTGCATATTGCCAGCCTAATGGAGATGGAGACATTTCATGCCACCACAGTTCGTATTATACATTAATATCTAGGATCCAGGATGGCCGTACATGAGCGTCACTGGATTAATGGCAAAAAGACTAACTTTGAGGACAAAGGAGGAAATTATACCAAAAAGACCTGACATTTTCTTTAAACTTTTAAAACGTCCTAAGTAATTAACTGACAAGCAATCTTCCCCATAAAATCCTGTTAATGAACTTTATCTCAAGTCAGTGAAGCCTTATTTATTTATTTTTTTAAAATCAACCAACTCGTGGGCTCATCTTCTATTTAACTGTGAAAGAAGTGAAATTCACAACCTCCTAATAAGAATGAGTTTACGTTGCCTTCCAGGAAAAAACAAAAACAAAACACAACTTATCGTCTCAAAAACCCAAAGACTGAGCAAGCAATCAAACTGCAGCATAGATTGATAGATAAAAACCAAGTAAAGACACCGTCACGTACCTTCGGATCTCGTAAACCAGACTGGTCGCGCGGTGGACGGGAGGCGCTCTGGCTGCGGGTTTTGGAGGTCGGAGGGGCCGACGCTTCGCGCTTACGTTTCTTAGCCAAGCTGCGGGACCGTCGGGCCTGTTGTGCGTAGTGGCTCTGAAATACGAGAGGAAAAGGCTCGTGAATCAGCGCTTCTGCGAGTGTTGTGGTACACAGCAGGTTTCAGACATTCACCAAGACTTCTTCATACTTTCAAGGTCTTATATGGTGAAAGACCCATCTCTGTCCTGTTTGACTTGAGATATGACCTTGTCACAAATGGCACTAGGTGGAATTAGAAATCGTGATTTAACCACATTCTGGAGATGTCAGAAAATCCCAGTGAAACAACAACTGAAAAACATGTCCATCATCGCCGCTTTATAGGATATATACATGGACATTTAGCTGATATTTTACAACTTATTTCTAAAAATCTTCAAGGCAATACCCATTTTTCAAATTCAAATTCAGTATTTTAGGAACTTGAAGTGCAACAGGACGGGAGCTCTGACCTCAGTCATAACCGTACTGACAGAGTGCTTAGTTTAACCTTAAGATTTTTAGTCCAAGAAGCTCTATTGTGTAACCTTTTTTTTGACATTATGAAACAGGACATGATTAATTCAATTATATCATATTATAAAGTCAATGTATCCTGTAGGTTCCGATCAAAAAGGAAGAACTTACATCATCCTTGTTGTTCATGTCCAGACCCAGGTCGCCCATCTCCTTCTCTAGCATCTTCCTTTCAACCTGTACATCACACACACACACACACACACACACACACACACACACACACACACACACACACACACACACACACACACACACACACACACACACACACACACACACACACACACACACACGGTTACAGGTGAATATTAGTCAAATGTAAGCTCATGCTAAAAAGGCAAACAAGTAATTTAATAAAACAAAAGCACCATCACTACCAAGGCAAGAGCTTGAATGCAAATGGAGACACCATTTTCAAATTAAAATGCCCGGAGCATTGTGTCAAAATTCCACAGATTATGTCTCTGGTGTTCCTCCGACATCTGACATGGTTTTCATATAAATTAAATTAAAATTAAATTCACGCTCTTTAGAAACCATTGGTAACAAGTGTTTTCATAATATTTAAAGAAATAGAAAAAAAAAAAAAAGGACTGCATGCAGCACCTTGCTTTATGTGCTGACTATAAAACATCAAAATATCAGATATCAATTTCCAAATCAGTTGTTTAAAATCAAGCTCTGATGTGCGTGAGCTGAAATGACCCCGAGTTTGTAGCATCCCCTCTCACCTTGGTGGTGGTCCTGGGCATGCGAGGCCCATGCACATCCTTCTCTTTCGACTCCACGACCATGAGCTGCTTCTTCTCGCGGATCTGTTTGGCCAGAACGCGGATCTCCTGCATCTCCTCGTCCTCGCTCTCGTCGTCCGAGTCGTACTCGCCGGCTCGCTCCTTCAGCTCCTCCTCCTTCTCCAGGTCCTCCAGTTTCTGTGAGTGGAGAGGGAAGACGCAAGAAAAACAAAACACAAGACAATGAAAAGACTGGCTTTTAAAGACGGAAAAAGAAACACACATGTAGTAGAGTGCGGGTTCAGTTTCAGAACCGCTAACGGGATTTAGAATCAGAGTAAAGTAGGAAAGACATTTTTTTTGGAGGGTGTATTTACATAAATATGTAAACTTTATTAAACCAGGAAAGGGCCTCACTGAGTTAAATAAATAAATAAATAAATAAATAAATCTCATTTTACAGGCGCAAACCTGGATCACTGCACGTCACAGAACACAGACAAGGTTACAAGACATTCGAGACAAACTTACGACGACTCGGAATAAAATACGAAAAGAGCTTAACACCACAATATGGTTGTGTACAAACTGCTGGGTCTGACTGATATGTTACAAATGAACCAGTAACTTGTTTATCAGCCAGTCTCTTGGTTCCAATTTCTCACGTGAAATACATCAGAGGATCTGCCTCAGGAAACTGCCGCCCCACCGGAGAACATTTTATCAATACAGACTGCTGTATTTTGTGGTAATTACAATTTACCAAGAGGGAAATTTCCACAAAACTCCAGAGTGCAGAGACTTACCTTCATGATGTCAGGATCAATGTAATCTGCGATGTTGTGGCCCTCCCAGACCTCAGGAATCTTGTCATGCTTCTCTTCCTCGTTCATCAGATCCCAGTATTCTTAAAAATACAAATGAAACAATATCAGCTTTGCAGACAGAAGCCTTTACTTTCCCTACAAAGTCACAGCGGCGGCTTGATAGTTGAAATGAAAACACTTCTTACTCTGTAAGTCCAGAACGTAGTCATCGCCGAGCTCCATCTCCAGATCTCGCTCCTGTGAGACCAACGATAAAATGTTTTATTATACGTTGATCTGAGCTGTTCTCGTCTGCCTCACGTCCGATTTCAGTCAAATCCAGTGGTGGAAGAAGTTTTCAGATATTTTACACAAGTGTGGTTAGCAACACCACAGTCTAGGAATATACTGTTAGAAGTACAAGTCATGCATTCATGGTGAAGAACAACAGTTTTTGTATCAAAAATTACGCTGAATGGCTTTTTTGGAATTTATTTACATATACATATATATATATTTTTTTACATTATTGTATTACAAACATTAACGCATTCATTTATGTTTGCATCTATTAATCTCTTTATTGTTGTGGCTTTTAACTGTGGTCTAGACTTGAACTACTTTATATACTGCTTGCTGGTTTAATCTTTGAGAATACATCATAATTTATTTGTCGATTACATTTTGTATAAATAATAATAATAATACGAACCTACAAAAGTAACTAGTAACTAATACTTTAAAGTAAGTGTCGTGGCGAAAGAAGAAGAACGTTTGCCTCTGAAATGTGTTGGAGTACGAGCATAAAACAGGATTTAAATTACTCAACTATACTGTAACTACTTCAAGACTGTATTTAGTACTTAAGTAAATGTACTTAGTTACTTTCTACTGCTCTGTTTGTGAGCCTTAAGTTAACTACGCACGTACCAGTTTGCGTTTGGGTGCGTCCACCTCCATCGCTTTCTTGCGCATCATGGCTCCCTCTGGGATGAACGGAGGCCTCTCCTGGAGAAGACAACGGAAAGAAAAATACAAAATTAGATTTAAAAACGGATATTAAAAACAAAACAGCTGTTGGAAAACAAAAGACAAAAAGAAGAATGGGTGAAACGAGAAGACGCAGGGCTCTTTAGATTCCTATTGAGTCGGTGACTACAGTGCATTTACCTTCTCATCCCTCTTGGCAGGCATGGCCAGGTGGAGCCGGTTGAGAACGTCGTGGACCTTCTTGCTCTTCATCTTGGAGTCGACGCGATGGGCGAGGAGCCGGTCGCAGGCCTGAGACACACGGGAACGTGAATCACAACGCGCTTCGCTCAGAGCAAAAGACAATACTTTGTTGCTCCCTAGGCGAGCCAGCTCGATTTCCTCCACAGCTCACCTCAGTTTTAACCTGCATGACTCCCTCCTCAGTCAGGGTGCTGGTCTCAACCACAGGGATTCCCTCGGCAGAGAGGTCTGCCAAGATTTTCTGACAACAGCAACAACAAAATTCCAGCCATCAATGATGAAGCCAAGACCTACGGATAAACCTTTAACACCTGTGATTCTCTTGACATTTTCTGCGCAGCCATTACCATCATCATCAAAGAGCCTTTGAGATGTTTGAGGAAGTCCAGGTCTAAACTGGGAATCACTCACCTGGTTCTCCTCGGGCAGCTCACTGATCTTCTTAACATCACATTTGTTGGCCACAATGATGAGGGGCTGCAGGGAGCGAGACACCAGCTTTACTTCAACTGCTTCAACTCTGACAAACATTTTACGCTGTGAAACCAACTACTGTCTTTTATTTATCCTCGGAGCGACCTGTTGAATAAGCAGGATACTTTCCACCAACTGACACATTGCAGATTCTGACTCAGTTGCCCAAATTGAAATCTGCTGTCAACATGGTTAGTTAGTATCCAAAAAAAACCAAAACATTTTTATGTCTTTTTGGCCTTAATTTGAAAGAATAAGGAAGAACATGTCAGGGCAAGAGAGAGAGGGGGATAACACGCACCAAAGGTCCCCGATTAGATTGATGTTGTGGTTACGTGGACTCCATCTAAGTCCATCTGACCACGTTGACGGCCCGGCGTTTTTCAAATTTTCAAAAGGTGGTTTTTGTGGTCGCAACACGGTTTCTTTTTCTTTTACTCAGAAAAGATTGGCCAAGAGCTGGCATCATACTTTTACTTTGTGAAATCCAAAAGATACCCTGCTCCAGTCAGATTTGTGACGGTGTGAAGAGGAGATAAACATCAAACCCTAACCACAAAAGATTTGCTCTATGTTCTCCTTTCACAAAAAGTTTAAATGTTTCGCCACTTCCACCAGATGACGAAGGGGAACGAATCTGGGTGCAGGCCGTCTTCTGACATTAACAGCCCCCTTATACTTTCTGTGATTCCGACAGTAGTCTCAGGCTGCCGCCTGCTGCCGCGTAAAACAGGTGTAACGTTATTATCCTCTGACCTTGTTGGCGAACAGGGGTCGGATGTTGTTAAAAAGCTCCAGCTGCTCCTGCAAGTTGTGACCACACTGCTCAGAAACGTCCATGACATAAAGAACCGCTGCTCGCAGGTGAGCCAGAGCCGTGATGGCCTGCATCTCGATGGTGTTCCGCTCCTCCAGAGGGTGGTCCAGGATACCCGGGGTGTCCACCACCTACAGACACACACACACAGACACACAAGTTACTGGAGAATGACCAGGGTGACAGGATTGAAGTGTGGAATAATGAGTAGAAACTGTCCTGCATATTCCTGCAGGTTAAACACCTTTATAATGACATTTAAAAGTAGGTGAATCTATTTTAAGAGCTAATGGGACAATAAAGGTCAAAAGCTTCCAGAAAAGTTTTAGCAGCAGGAAGAATTTCAGTGCAAATTAAAACATGAAGAGGGAAAACGTAAGTAGCCCTGCATGATAAGTCACTGTTTCAGCTTTTCATCTGAAAAAAAGTTACACTTATAACAACATACTAAACATCTCTACATGTAATAGTTTAAGATCATAGATGCGTCTGATTATTTATGACCAATGGAAACTCAATCGAAAAGTATTGTTAGATCAGGGAAAAGATGAAGACGCACAAGTACAACCTCAAAAATTCAAATTAAAAAGACAATTTAATTACTTTCCAGGCCCAATATTTGTAAAATGATTATTGTTACTTTGGAGACTTTGTGTAAATGGTAAATTAGTTTAATGTAATTACCAGACCATTGAAATTTATGAAAAACATACAAAAGGAAGACTTTAAACACTCTAAACACGCATTTAACCTCATGGTTATTGTTACAGTGTGCGGGAGTCCAAATACGTTCTGACTGCACTTTAGCTCCGGTTCACATTCATATGCTGTAGCATAAGCTGTTCATCGTGACACAAGAGCACAACTGTAGCAGGACAACGGGTTTTCTGGACGAGAGCGTAGCTCCGGTGAGCCGCGTGTAACCGTCAGAGCTGCGGATTCTTACCTGCCAGCGGAGGTACCTGTAGTCCATGTGACCCACGAACAGAGACTTGGTGGTGAAGGCGTACGGCTGCACATCAACATCCGCTCTGGTCACCTGACAAAAGACGACCATTTGCACCGTGTTAACGATTTAAAGAGGAGAATCGGGGGGGCGGAAACACCCCAACCCACTCAGTATGATCCCGGGAGAGTTTACAGGGATATGACGACTTAAAAATGTTACACACAACCCTTTCAAAAACGCGTTATCAGTTAGCCACAAACAGGTTTTCCCACCACGATCCTGCAGAGGTAACTCCCATGAACGTTACATGTGTGAAAGACAAAAAAATAAATAATAGAAGAACCTCGGCACGTGACGAAACGCAAACATCTCCAGCGTTACCATATATCGGCCTCGTACGCAGCCGTCACACACTAGCAGTGTGTTGTGTGGTGTCATTTACCTTGTTGATGAAACTGGACTTGCCGACGTTGGGGTATCCGCACAGAAGCAGGGTCCTCGTGTTGGGGTCAATGGTCGGCAAACGGGACAGATGCTGACGCACTGTTGAAGAGTAACGATGGGGGGGGGTTTGTTATTTTTACACATTAAGACAGAAAAGACAGATAAAAGTATTAAAGCAGTCTCATAATCACCTCTCAGATGAAAAGCGTAAAATGAAATGATTACATTTGATAAATTTGGGACCTGAGAGTAATAAACCACTACATCTGAGATACAATATTTTTACTCTTTTGCTGAGACCCCTGTAATGACAGTCCTTCCCTTACCTTGTTCCAGATACTCCAGGCTCGACTTCTGCCTTTTCAGGATGGTGCACATGCGACCCAGAGCGGCTCTCTTCAGCTGTTTACACCGATACAGAGAATCTCCATATTTCATCAGACGCACGTAGTCTTTGGCAACACTGCAGGGTTTTTAAAAAAAAAAAAAAAGAAAAAAGTTTGTTTGTTCCTTTGGTTCTTAAAGTTGTTAGAAGTCTTTTATCTCTTTCTGGGTCATGTTAAATTGCTGGTGTTGTTGTTGTTACTGGTCAGTAGACACTGATGGTGTCTACTTCTTGTTTGATACATATCTGTGTGTATTCATGAACCCAAAGTCTCCTAAATAAGCATTTGCTGGCTTCATATTCAGGTGGTCGGACCAGTCTTTACCCAGTCAAGAGCACGAAAAAGTAAAAAAAAAAAAAATTCGTATTCAACTGACACAGACGTCACCATCATCTTAACCACTTCACACTGCTAACTGGTCCAGCTGCCAGGCCTCGACTGGTTCTCGGTCTTTTTTTTCTGGATCTAAACTTGTGATTTCGTTTTAATTTGGGGGGGGGGTTCATGATCTTCTGGTTAAAGCTGCAACTTAAAATTATTCAGCAATGGACACAAAGAAGGGTTAAAGGTGATTAATGTCATGTGGAGGATCAGTTGAACACAAATACTCATTTATAACTTCACGTTTAAGAGGAGGCACAGTCAGGACTGGCTCAGGCTTGGCTTGAACCATCCCCTAGTCATGCTGCTATAGGCCTAGACTGCTGGGTGACTTCCCATGATGCACCAAGCTCCTCTCTCCTCCTCTTCCTCCCCATCCTGACGCATTCATATCCCATCAATGCTCGTTACTAACATGACCTCTTCTCTCTCCCGTAGTTTTGTCCTTCCTCGTCTCTCTCCTCTCTCTTCCTGTCGCTTTCTGCTGGTGTTTCTGCCCCTGGTTCTGCAGAGTCTGGATCTGTGACTTCAAACCACCTACTGCCCCCATGATCCTGCTCAACACCCACTGCTTCAATTATCATCATTATCATTACTATTATTATATCTAGTTTTATAAGTATTATTATTCATCCTATTTTTATAATTATTAGTTTAATTATTATTCTCATTACTGTTACACATCTTTATGTTATACCTGTACTGTGCCATGTTGCTCATGGGGAAATATTGGGTCTCAAATAATAAATGTAACCATAAAGAGTCTGGTTTAGACCTGCTCTATATGAAAAGTGCCCTGAGACAACCTCTGTTATGATTTGGTGCCATATAAATAAAACTGAATTGAATCGAATTACAAGCAACGTCAAATCTGATTGCAAGGGGCAAAATCTCACCAACAGCTGTTTATTCACAGTCACCAACATATCCGTCCTAACAAGCGTGACTTAGTCATGGAGGCGTTTCCACTTGCCGTACTATAACACACAGCTCTTTCTTATCAGATTTCACCAATGTCGGTCAACCCCAGCAATGAGGAACGACGATGCACGGCAATAAGCAGCAGACTTCAGAGACACTTACTTGTCGATCAGATTCTTGGCGATGTTTATCTGCCCTAAGGCCAGTTTGTAATGGTCTTTGTCGTACAACACGTTCATCAGATCAGCATAGAACGGATGGATGTCCTGAGGAGACAAAAAATAAATTAATTTAAAAAAATTGCCAAATTTCATAAAACGCTTTAGACATCGAATAAAAAAGCACGACATTTTAGTTCAGAAATAAAAGTTATTTAGTGAGTATTTTGACTTACGTCCAGCTTTGGGAAGTCGGTGAGGATCTGCGTGAGGCGGTCGTGGTAGTTCTGCTGCGTAAACTTCACCTTTCGCATGTAAAAGTGTCGGATACGGTGGATCTGGTAATGTTTGTGTATCACTGTGGGCGTCTTCCTTTGCGTTTTGGATAAAGTGATGTCGATGAAATCCTGCAGGGAGGGGGGAAGAGCATGCAGGTGAAGACGACTTTTGTCCCCCCCTCAACATTATCCACCAATAGGAAAGCCGTTTTATTTTATTTACAGCAAAGCATTGGATTCCTTTTTTTTCCACCCTAAAACTATTTGTGCAACTTTAAATGATTTGCCTCATCGGTTACTTTTTGTCCTTGACTGTCTTCACTTGAACTTCTTTTGCATTGGATAATTTTAATCGATTAAGTCTTTAGGTCACTGCAAAACTCACTGTCCTGTTGTAGGCATTTCATATTTATCAATACTGTAACATGCGCTGGAACTGCTACTTAACACAACGTGACCACAACATGCCGTTTTCCTTTAATACCCAGCAAAATCTCATGTTAACTGTTTTCTTAGAGAGAGTATTGCCAAACTTCCTTAACAAATCTGTCAGTTTAATATATAATTGCTTATAAGCAATAACAGAGATCTTATAACAACGTTTTGTACTGTGTCCACAAATAGACCATGCCTTCTTGTCAATTCGGCACACGAATAACACAGATAGTAGCTGTTATTTTCGAGAGAGACCAAAATTTTATGACTTGGTCCCCGCGGCCCGTATCCGCGACACGGCATTTAAATGGACTGACACCGCTGGAGTAACGGGTCAGTAACACGAGTATAGCATTTGGTTTAGTGTGTGCCGCGTTGAAAAATCCCGTGTCATTACATTAAAAAAAACGTGAGTGTTAAACTTCAGGATGATCGAACGGAGTTTGGTGCGTGACGCATCCGGGTTTATGTAAACTATGTCAGCAGGCATTGCCAGGACAAGAGAGACATTTTTATCGCCCAATTTTCTCACGCACCAAGACTTGTCAGACTCAAAAGGTAGTTCGCCGTCTCGTCTCCGTTTTTCCCGACGTGGCAGGTTACAACTAGGTACCGTAAGTGGACATGTTTGGAAGGACACCTGCTGCTGTCTCTTTACAGCAGCACAACACGTGTTTTCCTCCCCAACAGAATCCCACCATGTCGTTTTTTTTTGTTTTGTTTGTTTCTATCTTCTACTGTGTCTCAAAAGCGGAACAGCGAAGCGGGTAAAACAACGGCGGGTTAAAAACGCCAAAAGCCTGAACCAAAACTCACCTTGGCGGTGGGAACCACCATAATCTTCTTGAAATTATAAAGTGCCATTTTGTCGGGACACGTTGAGGTCCGCCGACTGCACTGGGAAAGGAAAGCTCGGTCTTCCGCTACGACCGGAAAGAGACGCTGGTTGGGGGGGGTTCGGTGAGTTTTTCTGCACAGCGCCCCCTGGCGGTCATCGAGTCCGGCTCCGACACAGCTGTCACATCCGAAATCTGCCTTATTTTGCATTTTTCACAAGTAGAAACCGAAACTGTGTTTTTAAAGAGTCTTTAGCCCGTCGGGGACAATGTAGTCTAGATTTGGCGGTTTTTGATCTGGACCTGGGCTGATGTGGTCTAAATGTGAAAAAAAAGGTGTGAAATCTGAAAGAATAATCCAAAAACTGGCTCCCTTTATACTGTATCTGTATGTGATTTTTATTTATCACAAGAACTTTTTCTTTGCATGTTACTGACTTTGGCAGTAACGCGATGATAACATGATGACCTGTAAATATAAATATTATATAAATATCAGTTCTTAGATTTTTTTTTACATGAATAAGGAAATACAATAGTACAATACACCCCCCTGAAATATAGTGGAGAAGTGTAAAGCAGCATAAAATGGAAATACTCACATACACATACTTCAAAACTGTATATAAATGCAGTACCATTCTTTCTTTCTTTTCTTTTTTGGCTTGTTTTTTTTATTTGTCTGTGTATTTTTGTTGTTTTATTCAGTACACCAGAAATAATTGTTGTGTCATGATTTATGTTACGTCTACCTCCTGGTAACTGTTGTAAAAAAAAAAACCCAAACAAAACCAAAAAAGGAAACAGAAAAAAAACAACAACAAAAAACAGCAAACACAAAAAACAATAATATAAATAAAACAAATGAAAACTGAAAAATAAAAGAAACAACAAAAACAAACAAACAAACAAAAACAGCTCTGCTCCATATTTGTTGTGGTCCGCGGTGCTCAAGAAACAGCCAATCAGCGGGCGCCGATTTCGCTAGGCCACACCCACTCCCCGCGATCACGAGCGGGTACGCGTGCGCCGACTGCCGGTCTCGACCAATCCGGACGCCTCTCGCTGCGAGCGCCAGGGAGGGGGAGGAGGGGCGGGCGCGCGAGCCCTCCGTGTGACAGCTCCGGGTTCAGCGCTGCGCCAGAGAGACGAAAAACGCGAGGAGGCCTCACTCCGCGGGTCCGAAAGCAGGTTCGTCTCCACTTCTCCGGAGGGTTTTGGTTCACGTGTCTCTCTAGAAAGTTCAAACAGGACTCTGATGTTTCTGAGCCACGCTCTGAGTTAAATTCAAACAAATAATAGTATAACATATAAAAACAAAATGTTCTGTTCTCCTACAACAACTACAGCTTTCATGAGGGTTGACCCCCCCACCCCAGCGCCTACTTACTAGTTATAAGCAGGGCATAAACATTTCTTTTCAATGACACACCATTACACAGTTATAAGGACATTCGTGATTATTATTATTATTACTACTACTGCTGTATTTTTTAAGAAGTACAACGCCTGCTGTGAAGCATCATTAACTGGCGTATCAACAGCTAATCAATGATCGATAAGCATGGATAGATTACTGAACAGGTCAAGGGCCCTGAGGCCCAAGTGGTTTAGAGGGAGCACCCCCCCCAGGCTTCACCTGCAAAATGCCTCGGAAAAACACACAAAGACGACAATAACGAGATGCCAAAGGACCACAAAGTGACACAAAAAAAATCACCAGAGAGAGAGACGCAAAATGACCAGAGAGAGACAAAACTGACCACAAAGAGACGCAAAATGACCAGAAAGAGACACTAAATGAACACAAAGAGACACTAAATGAACACAAAGAGATGCAAAATGGCCAGAAAGAGACGCAGAATGACCACAAGGAGACAAAACTGACCACAAAGAGACGCAAAATGACCAGAAAGAGACACTAAATGAACACAAAGAGATGCAAAATGGCCAGAAAGAGACGCAAAACGACCAAAAAGAGACACTAAATGAACACAAAGAGATGCAAAATGGCCAGAAAGAGACGCAGAATGACCACAAGGAGACAAAACTGACCACAAAGAGACGCAAAATGACCAGAAAGAGATGCAAAACGACCACAAAGAGACAAAATTGACCAGAAAGAGACGCAAAATGACCACAAAGAGACACTAAATGAACACAACATGACAAAATGGCCACAAAGAGACGCAAAATGACCAGAAAGAGATGCAAAACGACCACAAAGAGACAAAGCTGACCACAAACAGACGCAAAATGACCAAAAAGAGACACTAAATGAACACAAAGAGACAAAATTGACCAGAAAGAGATGCAAAACGACCACAAAGAGACAAAATTGACCAGAAAGAGACGCAAAATGACCAGAAAGAGACGCAAAACGACCACAAAGAGACACTAAATGAACACAACATGACATAAAATGGCCACAAAGAGACAAAATTGACCAGAAAGAGATGCAAAACGACCACAAAGAGACAAAACTGACCACAAACAGACGCAAAACGACCAAAAAGAGACACTAAATGAACACAACATGACATAAAATGGCCACAAAGAGACAAAATTGACCAGAAAGAGACGCAAAACGACCACAAAGAGACAAAATTGACCAGAAAGAGACGCAAAATGACCAGAAATGGACGCAAAAAGAGACACTAAATGAAACACTAAATCAACACAACAGGACATAAATGGCCACAAAGAGACAAAACTGACCAGAAAGAGACAAAACTGACCACAAACAGACGCAAAACAACCAGAAAGAGACACAAAATTATCATAAAGATATGCAAAATGACCAGAAAGAGACACACAACGAGTATGTTGATGATTGTGTCTTTTTCAGCCTGGGTGTCTTGCTGCTATGTGTGTGGGGGGAGCTTTTACATGTTTGTGCCTAGGGGGCCTGTTGTCTCATAATCCAACAATGCTGATAAAACAGAATAACCTAGATTTAATCCTATTTAAAGATAAATAATTACAGAAATGAACAAAACCTTATGGTGCAGGATAAAACATTTAATAGATGTTAGCCCACAGGTATAAATCACTCCACGGGAGGGTTTCAAACATTTTTCGTCTAAAAACGTGTTGAAAAAGCTTGAAGAAGAAAAAAAAAACAAAACGGAATTAACTAACAACTCAAGGCCCACTTACAACATTTCTCCCGGAGCTTTCAGCTGCATCTCATGCATCCTCCATCAGCAGATGGAGCTTCGTCACTTGTCAGGGAGAGCGAAGACGAAGGATTATTTACAAATAAATGAACACTTTATTAATGAATACAATTAACGGAATACTTCATTTTTTATATCCAATTATATGACCACTACTGTTATATTGTCAGTCAGACATTATCTGTCATACGACAGCTATAGTTGTTCAGAAATACATGAATACACGTTTAAGGTGTCCCTCTATCCGCCTACAGCCACATTGTGGAGCGTTATACTGGGTTGTGAGCACATACGCGCATGCAGCAGGAGCCTAGTGTGTGTAACAAAATAACAAAAATGCCTTCACAGAGCACCTGAATGTCTCAGAAAATTGTGTTCATTTGTTTTTATTTACATTCTTCTCTGAGCAGAATCTTTTTGGTGAAAATAAAAATAAGATGTCCTGATGGACGGATTGATAGAGACACGGAGGGATGAAACAGTCATTTCCTGTCAAAAATGTTCCCTTCTTTCCCCCCGAAATGTCCTCGGCGTTAATTTTCTAAATAAATACTTGTCATCTTCAGGAGACAGGGCATCTGATGTCAAGTAGAAAATAAAAAAATAAGATAAAAAGTGCACGAACAGTGAGGTAACATTTGAAGAAAGGCTGTTTTTTTGTTGTTTTTTTTTGTTTTTTACTGTCTGCAGTGGTCGTATTTGATTATTTTCACTTCACAAATGAACAAAATATGTAATTTTTTTTTAATGTCATTTTTTTTTCTTTTGTATGCCACTGTCCCCTTGTAGCCTGGATTTTGATGTTAATTATTTTATTTTATTTTATCATATTCATGTTTTAAAACGTTCTGTTCCCTCATCTTCATAGTCTTTGATCTTTTATTTTATTTATTGTTTTTTTTTGTTTTAAATATTCGAAATTGCTCTAATTATGAGTTTTTCACTATTTTTTATTAGCGTCATATTGTTTTGCTATTCACGTGTGAACCGTCTTATTATCAGTCCTCCGCCAGATCTGAAAGGCACTAGCCTGTATGATAGACCCCCCCCCGGAGTGATTCATCACCGCTCTCTAGACGATCTTTGTGCTGCACACGAAAGGGAGAGGAAACGGCGACTTCTCCATTCCGAAACCTCCTCTCGTCTTTAGCGCTAACGAATGTTTGATCGACAGGACCTTTGAGGCGAGCAACGTTTAATCCTCGGATTCAGCCAGGGCTTCTCGGTTTGCTTCTTTTGACTCCCTTCCCCCGCAGAGCACTGCTGTCGACCGCGAGGACTTGGCTTTGAAATCCCAGGCGCCAGATTTATCGAGCCAGACTGCACGAAGTTGATAGGCAAGCTAGCTAGCTAGCTAGCCACCAAGCTAAGTCTTAGCTAGCTTGCAGTGCTGGTCGGGGGGAGCCCGTTTTATTTTTTTTCTTTGCAAACATTTTTTTGGGGGGGTGGCGTTTTGTCATCGCGTTCCAACTGCCCGTGGCTGTTTCCCCTTAAATCTGAAGAGTACTTGCGGTGAGGTTTAAGCGGTAAGCCGGTTGTTCCTCGCTAGCGTGCTCGATATAGCGTGCTAGCTAATACCCTGCGTATTTAGCCTGGAAGTCAGCTCAAGGCCTCAGTCCATTGCCACCAACAGCTGCCACCGCCGCCACCAAAGTATTTGCATTGCCCCGCAGTGAGAGGTGACAGGTGAGTAAGCAACAGACACACGGGAAGACGCTGTCACGTCACTGCTTTGTACAGCCAGGTTCGGTTAGCTCGCTTGCTAACTCGATATTAGCCTGATTGAAAACGAGTTGGGGGTGGGTGGGATGTTGGGGAATCCGCGAAATCACGCCGGAGGTCGCCATCTTTCACTGGATGCTGCTGCAAGCCAGCTAACTAGACATGGCTGCTACTTTCCAGCCCATGTCAACTCTCAAACGTAACGTAACGGTGTGTCTCCGGCTCCTCTTTTATTGGCCGTTTATTACCAACATCCAGCCTATCCTTCGCTCTCAGCAAGCCCACATATGGCCCCTGGCATGGGCATGGCATGTGTCAGCTGCGGTCTTCCTCGGCTGTGTCAGCTACTAAATACGCCTGCATTGCGTCTTTAGTGGAAGTTGCAGTGTCTGTCTGGTAAAGTGGATCCAAACTGACTGCTGGTGTCGTTCTGGACGGAGATAAACACCGATTCAACCCTCCCACAGGGACATGCGAGATGCCTGGTGACCATCCTCCACCAGCGGTAACCCACCGACTAAAAATAAACCCGTCGGCCCACTGTTGCATTTTTCGCCGGTGGGGTTAAACCTCGGGAACAACAGAGCAGCATTTGGGTTGTAAATCACATCTCGTGGTTATGTGGTGGAAACAAGGCGTGTGTTTTGATTTAGACCTTGTCTAGACGTCATGATTGACTCAGTGCATCTGTAGCGGAAATGGCAAATATTGTGACCGGGGTCAGCGTTTTTATGGGATGTACCGGGTCAAACTGCATTGCAAACCTTGTCAGGAGTCGTGATTACCCTCTGCCCTGTTTCACACAAACTTCACTTACAATACACTATTTATCACTCTGCGAGGCAGATTATGTGTTTGTGAAAGGTGTTTGCTCAAACAGTTTAAAATTAGAGCGTAGGAGGCGTCTGATGTAGGACTCGGCAAAAATATTGTCACTTTTTTTTTTTTTTTCATCTTGATTCATGTCAATAATTTACACTTGCATACAAACATACATGCCATTAACGAGGGAGGAAATTCACTCAACATATTTGTTGGATCTCAAGGATACACACAGTGTGTTTTGGCGAGTAACGCTGAATGTAAACATTACTTGTTTATTTGAAAGAAAACTCAACAAGGCAACTCCTTAAGGGGTATATTTAGTTTTAGATTGAATCCTAAAGACATAAATTAATGGTTTGTTATGGTTCAAAACAGTAATTTACTTCTGAATCAATAACCAGCATGGTATAACATTTATTTATTTATTTGTTTCTAAATAAATAGCTTTTGGCTATTGGACACTGGTACTGACAGTTGTATTAAGTTTTATGTGCCACATAAATAAAATAAAAATAGACTCATTCTACTAAAGTATATACTTTTCATGAACTTATCTTATGGGGTAATGACTGAAAAGGCTGCTGGGGGTTGAAGTAACGTTAATCACAATTGGCTTGCTCACGATCTTGGCTGCTCGTGCTAGTGCTACAGTTTGGGAGCGCAGACTGTGGCTCTCTGTTTACGTGGGCGAATGGTAACGTTACCTTTTCAGATGGAGGATGAGGTTTGTCGTGTGTCCCGTCTTTGTCACAGTTCTCCTGCATATCTTGTAACGGCCACAGTTTCTTCATCTTATACCATCTTGTGTTTGAGTCTCTTCACAGTCGCTCATTATTTTTTTTTATTACGTTTCCAACAACGTGTGTACTTTGTATTAAATTTTGTTTTTTTTTGCTTTGTTTATTTCCCCCCACTTGTTTTGGCCCATTGTGTCAGCTATATAACATTATAGCTGCAGCCTAATGGGGTGATGGTGCAGATGAGGGCTGACCCAAATGCACAAATGTGCTCCAGTTAAAGTCATGGATCTCCAAAATATTGGTCTTTCAAATCAGTCAAAGGGGAAACTGTCTTGTTTTAAGATGAGCTTTGTGTTTTTGGACACTTTCAGTTTCAGTGTAAGTCCTCATAAGCATAGATGGTTGTAGAATTTTTTTCTTGGACTCATCTAGGAGTATTTAATTCCCTCGTGAAGTTAAAAAATGGAAACTGACCATCGAGTTTATGCAAGTTACGCATGACAGTTTCCAAATGGAAAACAAAGTGTCAGGATTTGCCGCAGAGTAGGATGTGTAGGGCCAAGCTTCAATCAGTTGCTCAGTTTGGGGTTTTTTTTTGACAAAAGTGGTTTTCGAATGACACAGACATCTTGGTTGGCAGATCAAAACCCTTGAACCAATATGTGAATTCGAGCATAGTGGATTAGTTGATTTGACAGAAAAATAATTGGCAACTACTTTGATAATCAATTAATTGTTTGTCATTTCAAGCAAAAATAATTTTATAAAAATGTCAAATATTTGCAGCAGATTTGCTGCCTTTCTTTTCTGTCACATGATTGTATACTGAATATTCGAGGACGTTACGTTCAGCTCAGCAAATTTTTTTTTTGGACAATTTTTTTGATGTTTCATAGACACAGTCGATTTAATTGGTGAATTGAAAGAAAAATCTGCAGATGAATCGATGATGAAAACAGTTGTTAGTTGCAGCCCTGATTTGGATGCTGCAAAACAACGGAAAGTAAATCATATATCACTTCAGCATGGTATTCAAATTATTTGCTGTGACTTGGTGAGGCTGAAAAAAAAAAATGCACAGAAAAGTCACAAAGGTTAAATGTACAATTCAGTTGGCGAAAAGGTTTTAAGTCTACTGCTCAGAGCAGTTTATCACACAACAGTTGTTTTTGAGAGATAAGTAGAATTGATGGAGAGCTGTGTTTAGCCCCATTCATGGCAATGGCATCACTCACACACACATGGACACACGCCGTCTATGGGAATCAGTATGTGGATCAAAGGTCACTAGCTTTACAGCCATGCCATTCTTTTTCTGCTTTGTATGCAAACACAGCGAGGGCCTGTGTCAGAGACAGGCACCCGATTGTTGGGGCGGATTATCTCTGCTTTACAAATGGCTCCAACAGGACAGGAAAGAAGGTGTTTCCAGTGATGTCTGTACTCAGTAGCCTCGTCCTCCTCCCCAGCTTTCTCTGTAAAGGTGTAACGATGAGGTCAGATGTAGTGGAAGGGATTAAACCGACAGGACTACGGGTTTTGAAACTGCAGCCTTAGGTATGAAATAATGATGCTGAAAACCCGATTAATGTCGATTTTATCATTCAAGGTGACGTCCTCTAATGTCTTGTTTTGTCTCACCAACAGTCCAAACCCCCAAGATATTTAGTTTCATATGATATATTAAACAGAAAGGCAGGGAATCTTTGTATTTGAGAGGCTGGAAATAACATTCCTGCATAAAAGAAGAGATTAAAGATGACTCAATAACCAAAATAGATGCCAGTTGTTTCTCTTTTGAATGACTAATCCATTAATCAACTATTTTTTGCAGCTCTAATAGAAACTACACTACACTAACCAAGGTGTGGAGGTTGTGCTGAAGCGGTTAATTAACTGACTGACTGAGAGTTAATGAAACTGAATCAAATTTTCAGATCCAATGAAACATCTTTTCTTGATTCAGAAAAGAGACACAATGTAGGTTCCTTACTGGGGCTACAATTGGCAATTTAATGTATAAATTCTCAGAAAAAGGTGAAAATTCTCTTCCCAAATTCCCAGAGCCAAAGTTGACATCTTTAGATTGCTTTTTTTTAAAAATAAATTTATTTATTTATTTATTTTATTTTATTTTTTTAGTCCGACTGTCCCAAAACCAAATACATTCAGTTTACTAACATAGAAGAGCAAGAAAAACAGCAATTATTCCCATTTTTGGCATTTTTGCTTAAACATTTACATTAACAATTAACCAGTTGTAAAAACTGGTGACAGTTATTTTTCTGACGGTCACCAAATCATTTCAGCTCCACTCCTTACAGTACTCATGGGCATTTGCTGTTACTGTGACTTCATACAGTAAAGTATCAATTGATTGGTTGAAGAGAAAGTAGGTGTAATGTGTGTCAGGGCTCTCTTAACACACATCTATAATTAGGGTGTGTTATGTTTGGTTTTTTTAGTACCAAAAAACAAAAACAAAACTGAACTTACACATCCAGGATTTATGTTTGTCTTTTTGAATAATACAACATGTAACATTCAAACACAAACTCTGGTTTAAGCTCAGATTTAACGCGTTAACACGTTCGGAGCTCACTTGGCTTTAAGAGGACTTCACTTACTGTAAACCAGTCAACACTATCCTCAGGCAACAGGAAACGCAACATATTTTTGACACGCAGGGACAAAGTCCAAGTGAAAGTTTAAACCTGTAAAAAGAAAGTATTGAAAAGACGTTTTGTTTAGTTTTTTTGTTTTTTGTCTCGTTTGTTTTTTCAATGAAAATCTGTAAAAACAAAGACACTGTGGCACAAAAACATGAGCTCAGTTTTTCTTGTTGGAATTTGATATCTAAGTCTATCATTGGTTTTACACGTCCCCAAGACATCAGTCGTACTATACAATAAATGTAGAGTAAGTTGAGGCTCCTTGCTTTGTTATTCCTGTTCTGGGTTTTAAACTCTGTTAAACTTGCCTAACCAAATGTACAGGTCTGTCTAGGGAACGATTTGATTTAAGCTCATGTCCCTTCTCTCCCTGTAGCTTGTAGGTTGAGTCAGACCAATGTGTTGGCAAGAGTTGGCATTTGAAATTTTCGCATTTCGTCGTTCCACCAGTTTGAGTGTCGTCTTATTTAAGATTTGTATGTGTGTGTGTTTTGGCAAGATGCTACACTGCAGCAATATATGATGTTAAATTTAGACGGTTCAACCAAATGCGTTAATGCGATACTAATCACTTCTGTCATAATCTTAGATTATTACCTGCCAATGCTGGTAAAATTTGTGTTTGTGTGAAGAGAGAGAGAGATTATGGTAACACCTTTTTATTTATGCGTCATGTAGTGAGAGAACCAGTTGAAGGTGCTGATGTGGGGCTTTCACACAGAATAGTATTAAAATCATCTTACATGTAAATAAACTGTATCGTAGCTTTATTTCTTGTATTTTTCTGCCGTATATAAAAAGTGAAACAATAAAAAAAAAAAAAAAAAAAAAAAGGTTCTATAATAATATATTTAGTGATTATCACTGAAGACTTGTACATTTTTATAGGCACCTGTCTTTTTTTTGTATTTTGGGTTTTGGTAGCTTTTGTTGAGAAGTGCGGCATATTACTGAGTTTGTGACGACAAACTCAAAGACAAACATGAATACATAGTGAGCCGGTTTTGAATTAAACACCTACACCTGCACCATACAGTATGCTGTGTGCAGACTGGCATTGAAAACAAGACAGTTGTATGTATAATTATATTTTGTCTAATAAATTTTCTCGAGAAGTACTTGTGCTTTTTTAAAAGTTCACCCATCCTTGCCAGAGTTTCATAAAGTAACTATCAGACACTCACCCCCCCCTTGTCCCTTTTCGTCTTACACGTGTAACAACTGATATAAAGCCGCAGTGATATGATAAACATCCATTCTTGAATCTAACTTGTTTGTCCCCTCTACCCCCCTGTAGCTAACTTGGTGACGCAGAGACTTCTCCCTGAGGAGCCAAGAAGCAGACGGCTCATGACTTCTGACCAGGACACGAAAGTTGTAGCTGAACCACAGGTGCAGCAAGTACAAGAGGCAAAAGAGAACTCTCATTTGGTGAGTTTTACATACACATACACACAGTTTTTTTCAGTTGTCCTGCTTTTTTTCCCCCTAAATTTCCAGACATTGATAAATTAAAGTGAATATCCAGAATTTTTTTTATTCTTTTTTTTCCCCCCCAGCTGTGGAAGTGTATTAGAAATTTTGCAAAATATGACAAATGTTGATGGCCCTAAAATTAAAACTCTAATTTTATTAATCTTGTGCTCTACTTCTGCAAATGTCAAATGAGATGGTCCTGCTTACACACAAGAATAATATTATAGTGAATTATTTCCTCTGTTGCCTTCATGGAAATTGTTGGCAGCACAAACTTCATTTTCAAATCCCGAACAAATGAGTAGATTAACGAATAATTGCTCAGCAGCTGCTTTGCAGTGTTAAGTAAACATTTGTAGTAATGGAGCATTTTCCATTAGGGGAGGCAAGTATGGATAAAAATTCTTTATCAAGGTAGATGTAATTTTATATTTTGATATTATTAAGATATTGTGATGCACTAGGTTTTCTGGAAAATCGAGCTAGAGAATCTTTATCATTAATATAACCAGACAGGAATGTGCCTCTTCAACTAATCCAACAAATTAAGTTATGACTGCAACGTCTTTGATTAATTTGCCTTTTATTTTTTAAACGTGATTAATTTTCTTAATATTGTATACTCCTATATGCCATCGCACACATACAGTGGGTCAGCCGCATCACGTTAAGATCATAGCCACGCAGTTGATACTCTTACCAAGACTGAATTAAGGAGTTAAACGGTGAAATGGACGATTTTGGACTGGAGAACTTGTAGCTGGAGAACATCCAGGTCTGTTTGGTGTCGGCTGGTTGGCTGTCAGGCAATACATACTCATGCTTGCTGTGTGGCTCCAGCAGATGTTCAATGGCCGGCCTTTTTAAGCATAGACGTTTAATTGCAAATGTAAGCAAACTCGGCATTAGTTGGCAGTAACTTCAGCAGTTCAGCGAGTTTGACTCGTGCCAGTTTTTTTCCTTTTCGTCGACTAGTTGTCAACTTGTAATATAGGTGTAAGTAACTAGTACAGTAGTTGGGTTTGTTTTGTCCGTTTTAACCTGTCTGGCCAAAGTTGAAGATTTTGTCGACTAACCTTTCTCCTAACGAGGACCACAATGAGTAAAACATTTGGCTTTGTTGTATTTTAATCCTCGAAAATTTTAACTATATGTCTGGGCTGGGTGTTTGCAGTCTTGTATTTTCCCTTATATCATTGTCAAATCTAACTTTCTATCCAAAGTGGGTATGATTTTTGAGATTGAAACTTGTGTGGTTCTGATGCTGTTTACGTTTTGCATGTTACATCTGTTGCATTTAGCTGTTGGGACCTACGCAGAGCGGTGGAATTGAAGTGCAACACTGGAGAAAGTTTCAGTTCCTACATCACCAGCATGACAGGCATCCAAAAGTGAAGTGTACCTTGGTCCAATAGATGTAGCAGATGTTAATGTGGCCATAATATGTTTTAACTGAAAGCAAAAGGACATTTTCTATGTTGATCGGCCAGAGTGTCTCATAATCTTTGCCATTTTGCCAACTGCCTAGATTTTTAGAAGCCTTCCTCTAAGTTATAGACAGCATCATACCAGCCACAGCTTGCTTTTGACTGGAGTTGATTTCCCACACTGATTATGTATAACAGAGAAGTAAAGAAACGGGACGCACAGAAAGAGTCAACTCTTGTAACCAAATAACCATGACCTGTTTTTATTTCTCTCGTTTCATGCGCCTGTAGTGGCTCTATTGATCATAGGTGGACATTTTGTTCCTTGCTGGAGTGTGAAGGGCAGGACTGAAAACAGAGTGGTGCATCTTGGGTGCAGTACAATGGCGGTTGAGGTTGGATTCCCATGCCTCAACGAGATGTGACGACACGACGCCGTGCACTGTCTACTAAACAAACTGGAGCTTATACTGAGGCCGCGTCAGAAAGTTTGTTGGGACTGAAAAATAAGATGTTTGGTTACTATCATCACACTAAGTTAGCCTGGGTGTGGATGTTGTTGTTTGATATGTTTTAGCAGGTCCTTCATTATGGTGTTTACAGATTTTACGTCTTTTTATGCTTCTATCCCTCCTTTTACAAAATCTGTGATGTGTGGGTTTGTTCCTTTGCTGTTCCTCACATTGAATTGTGGCTCTTTACAGCAGTTTCTGACAAAACTACCTTGTTCAAAGGGGTTTATTTTGAGGCTGATGATTATGTTTGTTATTGACTCATCTGAGTATTTTCTCGATAAATTGTTCAGTCTATAAAATGTCAGATGATAGAATCACATTTTCCCAGAGCCAAAGTTGTCTTCGAATGACTTGGAGCTGTTTCAGCTCTAAATGAGACTTTGCAGGAAATTGTACAGAAATTTGAAAAGAATCCTGTAGTGTTGACGATGGTAACCCAATAGAAACAACAACTGGTGAAGTTTAGTTGAGGTTTAAGCTGTTAGGTTTCATGAAAGCTGCCACTTTAAGAAAAATTCAAAACACATAATGCTTTTCCTCTTGCTGTCGAAACCTAGACGTAGAATTACCTCCAAACAGAGCAGAGCGCTAACACCTACTCTCCACCTTTTATTAGTGTGTTTCCCTCTTAATACAAGGGGAGCTGCTGAAGTTAATTGCAGGTTGTCTGTGAAACTGTATGTGTGTAGTAAGCAGAGAATATATTACCTTTTTACAGTTGTCAGTAGGTAAATATTTGGTAGCCTTGCTGGTTGTAATCTTGTACTGTAGAAGGTAATCAGTGAAGAAACGCATAACATAGCTGTCATTGGAAAAAAATAGTGAAACTACATTATTTCACCCCTATTTAGTTTTGTCAAAGTTGTAAAAGTGATTCAAATGTAGCCAATGCAAAATTTGTCAAAATAAAAAAAGGATAACTTCTGGTTAATCAGACATTGAAAGCCAAATTTAAGGACTCCTTAAACTTAAGGTGCATCCCAGGTTTCTTGCTGTAAAATTTCAGATAATGTTGTGATGATAAAGTTAATCAGAACTGAGTTTTGCCCACTTTGAAGAGACAAAATAAAACTGGAAATGAAACTCATTAAAACAACATAGTTAAACCAACAACCAGTGTGGTCTGTTGGATAACCCTGGAAGTTCTCAATAGTTCTCACAACCATTAGTGGTTAAGTTGCACTAACCATGCCAGTAGATAAGCTCGTTAGCACTGGTGCTAGCTTGGCTACCCCCGTCTGTCAGGTGAGCCTCACCTTGCAGGTGGTAGCGGTCCTGTGAGAGTCTCCAGTTATAGATGGATTTCAGGGGAAATTCAGTAAAAGTAGCCAGAATCCAGGCCACTTACTTGTCTTCTGTTGTGTCTTGGTAGTGTGGGGAATGGTTTTATCCACTGTTTTTATTTTAGAAGCCAAGAGGAAATAACCAATTTATTTCTGTGCACACTAAAAACTTGTCTACCAAATTCTATCTTTTACTTTTATTAAAGTATTAAATGCTATAAGTGATTTAAAAAAAATGCAGACATGGACAGTTTGTGATTGTTACAAGGAAGAGAAACTGTTCAACCAGGTGTGGTCAAAGTAGGACATGAGTACTTTATTTATTTAGTTTGACAAAGAGTGTCTGAAGTTTTCTTATCGAGTCTTATCAGGTCTTGTATACATATTTTATCTGCCAGATAAACCACAGTGAAAAAACCTTTTGAGTTTCATACTGTTGGTTTCGGGTCCCATGGTGGAAAAAGTACTCATATCTTTTACTCAGGTAAAAGTAGGAATCCCACAGTGTAGAAATAGTTACAAGTACATTTTACTTGAGAAAAAGGTACAAAAGTATTGGCATCAAAATATACGTAAATTTACTAGTTATGCAAGAGAATACATTTGAGAAGAATATATATTACATTATTATAAATTTTGATGCATTAATGTTTACGTCACTTTAATTTTGTAGCTGGTAAAATTTAGTAGTTTATATGCTGCTGGGTAGTTTGATCTATAATAATACATTATGATTTATTTGTTGATTATATTTTGTATGGAGAATCTTAATTTACAGCTTAACTAAAGCTTAAAAATAGATGTACTGGAATAAAAAGCACCATATTTCCATTGGAAATGTAGCTGAGCCAGAGTATAAGGTAGCATAAAATGAAAATACTCAAGTAAAGTACATGTATCTAATCTTTAACAGAGATCCATCTTCTCTGTTTGTGATGGGTGTGTCTGGAATTGCAAAAACCTCACCACAGGCGTTAATCAGCAATTTGCCACAACTTAAACCCCAGTCAAAAGTTTTCATTATAGTAATGGCGAGGAAACTTCCAGCAGAGTTGCTGTAACTCAAATTTTGGAATTTTAGGTTGCGTCAGGATCCGTGTTCCCGCTGAGCCATCAAGCAGAACAAACAATGTCTTGTTGCAGTCATCAGTCATCGCTCCACTTTGGCCTCAGAGGCTGGAGTGGTGCAAATGGGTCAACATACCTTTACATTTTGGGCAGCTAAACTGTAGATTAAGCTGCTAATTTTTTTTTACAGGCTAAAATAATTCACTCAACAGTACAGTGTCGGTGAGTCTTGTAACCCAACCTGTTGCGTAACTGTGTTGTGTAGAGTTTTGGATACTATGTGAAGAGGCGATTAGAATTAGACTTGTAGATTAAATTTGTTAATTCACTGACATGATTCTTTTTTTTTTTTTTTCTTGTCACATGATGAGTTTGTGGAGATAGCTCGCGGGGTTACACCTACAGGGAGGACTGTAACCCCATTTGTCAACAGGATCTGGCTGCGTCGCGTTCCAGCAGCGCTCCAGCTCTCTTACGGCTCTGATTTTTTTCTGGAGCAGAGCAGCCACATTTCTAATAAAGTTAAGAGTAGTTTTGCTGACATCTTTAATTTTTTACTGAATACATGTTTGCGGCTCGTTTAGATGCTTTGTGGCTGTACTTGAATAAGACAACCCCCTGTGCTCCTTAAGTGACTCCGTCATTACTCATTTTAAGTCTCAGTATAGCCCGTCTCACTGCACAGCTACTGTCATTAATGGGTAATTCTTTTTTTTTTTTTTTTCAGGAGATGATGTAGTGATTCTAAAATAACAATTTTATCTGCAGCCCATCACAGTGCTCATGACTGCTGGTTAACACAGTGGCCTATTTATGAGCGGTGATAATATATGGCACCACTTCTGACATCTAACAATAGGAACAGGAAAATCTTTAAACGGGAACAACTACACGGTGAATTCAGCTGCATTAAAACACATTATAGGTAACCACAGAGAACAGGAGGGGCCAGAACAACATCATCTCCCTTCCTCCTCCTCTAGTTTCTGTCCTTCTCTCTCTCTCTGTCTCTCTCAGATTAATTACAAACGAGAAAAGCTAGTTTTGCTGTGTATGTGTTAAGACAATGAAAGTAACAATTGAAGAGGAGCATTAGAAATTCATTTTAAGTCAATTCTCAGTAAACACAGTTTGGTTTCTCCAGTGAATTACAAACTTAAGATAAGCAAGCTGGTAGGCAAAAATAGACCTAATAAACAGCAAATATCTGTATGTGAATACATAAAACAGAAAAACAAAATTGAATATTAAATAGCACCAGGTTAGTTCACCGTCTATACTGAAGAGAAACAGATGTGGTGGGGCAGGGTTTGTGGTTGTAGCGGGCAATGCAGTCACTCAGACGCCTGTTTGATACATAGCCATCATTTGCTTAGATTTGATTACCTTGTGTTCAGAGAGTGTATATGGTGGTAAACAGGAATCAAGATCTGACTGCATTTCAAGGACTTATTCAAATGTTATTGTCTCAGTGTAATCAGCCACAGTGATGATTGACAACTTAGCTTATCTCCCAAAGAATGTGACTATCATTTTGCGCTGTTGTCTGCACTGGAAATAAATAAATAATAAGTAATAGATTAACATATAATAAATTAACATATTACACGATCTATGCTTGGCTGCTTATCTATGGAAATAACAGTACATCACCAGTAGAGGCACAAGGATGGATAAACATGGTGGACAAAGGATTAACAACCAAAAATCTGCCTTGAAGTCACATGAAAAGTTGCTTGTTATAACTTAATAATCATCAAATTTAGACTTTTTTCAGTGTCGAAAGTAATTCAAGGTGAATGTTGTTTGTACATCCACGGTTAGTGTGGACAGGATCTGGTTGTAGCTAATGCAGCATGACTTTTGATGGCTCAGATTCACGAAGTGAACACTTTTAGGCCAAAAAGACACTCACAGCTTTTTCAAATTGCAAATGTTCCTTTCATAAAAAGAGTAGAACATGTTAAGAATCACTGACATACCAAATGATGGTATTTCTGAGTACCCAAACCTATTCTAGGGAAAAGGATATGGCATTTCTAGTCATAAACAAATGTATTGACTGTGCCAAAAGCCTGTAAATTGAGGAAGTAAAAATGAAGCAAAACCATCTGATATTTCAAAGTGTTCTGCTAGAGGGAAGCACTATTCATGCTGAGGTGATTATGCCTGTGTGTTTTCCTCTTACAGACCTCCGTCTGTGGGTAATCCCGCATGCCATCTCCACAGACTCCACACATTCATTTGCACCCTGTATAGGTTATAAATCTCCCAGGGTGCTACACAGCCCAGCAGGTCTGATTGATGGTAGCACATATGACACTTTTGCAAAGGCTGTCGGGGCTAAATGCAGTCACCAGGGTGGCATATTACACAAGCCTCTGGCCAAATACTGGTAAATTCTGGCTGTGATGACTAAACCTGCCCCCTCTACCAGCTACCTAACCCGTTGTCATTTAGATTCCTGTGTCTTTCCTAGGGAAAGACATTGAAGGTGGGTGGTGAGCTGTAGTAGCTAAGCTAAATTAAATAAATGTGTTTCTCACTCCTCCCCCAGCTGTGTCATGCAGTGTTTTCTACCACTGCTCTGGCGTGGTGTCTGGGTGGCTGGGTTTCTTGGCTGGTGGCGTCACAAGGCTCTTGGTTTGGATCGAAAATCAGTTTTACTTTAGCAGTATTTGGCACCAGCAGTATGGCTTTAGGAGGGCAGCGTTCAGATTCCAGATCACTCCCCGTTTTATGTCTCGGTTATGTTTTTTAGTGCTGCCTCCATTGCCTTAAATCATTCTTCTTCGGATGAGAGATCTCGTGTTTTTGTGTTTTTAAAGCAAAATCTTTCTTGGTCATACCAATAATCTCTTGCAGAGTTTGTAATTCCCTCAGTGCAGTGAAACATGGCTGCTACGTCAGTACAGAGGAAACCAAGGGAATTGACTTAAGAAGGTGAACCTATGTCTGTCACTAACCAAACTCATGGATGTGTCGTCATGTTTCCCCGATGGGTTTCAGTCAACCTCTTCAAATAGGAAAGAATGTGGACCTAAGGAAATGGGTAAGAAGTAAGCAGATGGCCTTCAGGCGAAGAAAAGGTTATTCTTCCTGAGAGCTCCAAAATTAGGAAATGGAAAGAGCCCGCTGTCTTTTTCCGCTCTCATTTACACATGCTCAAGATTGGAAAGAAGATTGGCAGCGAAAAATAAGGGGCAACTCTCCCCCCGATGGAGTCCAGTGGGCTAATGCTTCAGGCTGTACGTCTCATTACAAGCCGGGATTAGTGGTGGGAAAAGCGGTCAGGGAACCAAAATACTGCCTCCAGGGCTCAGGATGTCAAGGTTCCTGAGCAAAGTCAGTTTCCGTTTTTAAAAAGTCATAAAATGCACAAGAAGTCTGTACAGAAGTTGTAGTTCAGTCCAGGTTATCTGTGTGAATGTACATTTTATTTGCTTATAGACTAGTTACTTCAGACTGAATCAAGGCCTGTCTTGAATCTTGTTAAAAGGACTTCCAAAATGTGCAACTTCTGGAAACCTTAAAACAAACAGTGTTAGGACCACAGGAATTAAATTTAAAACTTCAACTTCAAGTTATTTCCTCAGAATTTAGATAAAAGAGCCTGTTGCAAAGGCTGCACACTCATTTCTGCGCGATTGTAGAACAAGATTAAAATTGCTATAATTTATGGAGTATTTAACTTGGCCATGTTAAAACATTTCATTTAACTAAGCACTTTGTAGATCTTAAAATAGGAATAGTAAAGTAAGAAATGACAGTCATAATTGTGTTTGATATAATAATTGCATTTGAAATAATTCTTTTAATTTAAGTTGCATAGAAATCTACTTCTTTTATCTAAGTATTCAAAATCTAGTTTAGCCCCAAATCCAACCGGTGGATAGTAACACAAGCCATGTGGTGTTACCAAACCCTTGTGTTTTCTGTCTCATTCGTTATTCACACCCATGCGTACACAGGGAGACAGAGTGATACACCATATGCCCTGCACATATGTGGTAGAAACAGACCAGAAATTGAACATGGCCTATTTATAGCACCGCGTGTAAAAACAAATCCGTTATAGATGAAAGCTGGAAAGAAAATCGGACTCCAACTAGGATCAGATCCTCATCTCTTTTGGGAACGTTACTGTGACAGCCAAGCCGCAGTTTAGTTAAAGTGCTTTTGCAGGCATAAAAATGCGTTGTATGTGTTTGAATCCAAAAGTAATCAAAAATATGAGGGAAGAAAAACAAAATGCTGAGTTTCATTCATTTCAGTGGGCCAATTCTGGAAAAACCGAAATAATTCATTATTCAATTAAAATTAATTCAGCTTTCCGCCATGCTGCCGCTAGTGTTCGGTCAGACTTAAAATTAACAACTTGACGTGACTGATTATTGCACAGTGTTTGCAACTGTAAAAATTAACATAACACATTAGTTTAATAATTTACCACACAGATTGCGTGAAAGGTTTGCAATGCTGGAAGCCAGACTTGGTGCCTTGTGGTCAGTTTATTAATGTTAGAATTATGAAGATCTTAAAAATGTGTGTTGTTAGTGTTTAAAGTTTGTGCTAACATACTAAAAGGGTCAAAATCCAGTGAAGTGCATCTCGGAAACTTTGAAGTTGGGAAATCAAATTTACACGCCCCTCTCAGAATCGGTCACCTGCTGACCGCTGCGAGGATGAACTTGTCGTCGAGTTCAAAGCCCCCCGCTGCTGCTGAAGCAGGACCATCCACTCTTTCCACCAGTCCGACACAACCAACAATAATAGGTGCATTCCGGAAAACAACTAAGTACAAAAGGGACAGTGTGCAGTGGAAAACCTGTACTGATCAGTGACCACGTGCATTGCAAAAGGAGCGGTCTATTTCCACACTGTGGGGGGGAAAAAGTAGTTTAAGGACACGATCAAAGCTCTAGACGCCCAAGCTGCCTGGGCGTAAATACTTTTCTAAAACAGCCATTCCAGACTTTTACAATAAAGTTAGACAAGATGTAAAAGTGCTGCTGTCGGGAGCAGACAGCTGTTCACTGACTTCTGCTATGTGGTCGTCTGTTAACATGACACCATACGTGTCTGATGTTGTTCAGAGAATAAAACTGGAACATGTATCGCATTTTTGTTGCGTGAAAATAACTAATAATAATAATAATAAACCTCATTTGTATAGCACTTGGCATACAAGAAACGCAGCTCAAAGTGCTTTGCAACAAAGAAATTACATGCACTGAATGCGTCTCATAAAAATAGACGTAAAAGGAACAAAAAAACATGCTAAACACGTTAATGTAACACAAGATGGAAAATCGAAGTTGAAGTGCATTGCAGCCACTTTGTAGCGGGAAACAGTACAGCAGCGATTGGCGGCTCCCTCGGAGCCTTACAGTGTGATTTTTAATCAGCCGGTAATAACGTGTACCACGGGAAAATTTGGGGAAGGTTTAAAGTATTGAAAATTGTATACCGTCCAAACCCTAAGAGACAAGGACAAAAGTTAGACTTCAGGATTATACTTTGTTAGCATGCAGGTCGCACTAACATCAGCCCTAATAGAAAAAAGGATATTTTAGCAGTTGCAACACGGCTAAGCTGTTAGTTACAGTTTTCAGGTGATTTGCAATATGCGAAATTCCTGTGGCATATCTGGCACTTGACTTTTTGGGCGTCATCTTTACAATTTTGGAAGTTATTCCAGACGCCTGACGTTTTCCACATCTTGCTAGCGTGGTTGTAACTTGCTTCACGTGACGCACAAACCTATCACTGAGATTAAATGTCCTTGTGTGAGATTAGCTAATAATGATTAATGTTGATGCTCTATGAATAATGCTGGATTGCTATTTCTCATTTCATAGGCAATTTGGGATTTTTGTGGTAATGCCTATATAATAATCATTCATTGGATGTCGACTACCGTGGCAACGGTCAAAGCTTTCAAGCATTTGGGGCAGCCCTATGATTTGTTGAGTTTAATTTTCTTCTGCTGTAACCAGTCACTCGCTAGTTATGTAGCTGACGTCATTATCAGTCAACACAGAAGATGCGGTAGCTGCAAGAAGTTAAGTTTGACGGTTAAGTTAACTTTGTGTCGATCTCACCAATGCCTGCCGCCACTTTTTTTTGTGCCATTTTCCTATCGCATTTTTTTCAGAGGTGGTAGATCGGTAGCTAGCTAAGCTGAAAGATGCCGATGTCATATTAACCCTGCAGTGTAGTAATAGATGCTAGTAGTTGTGATGCATTTGATTCCTGAGTGCTCAGCACTCATCTGACCCACTGTGTCCCCCAGCTCTGTAGCTGTCAGAGAGGGAAATTGAGCCTCAGGTCTGCTGACAGACAGATAAGTCCAAATTCAGCTGTTCTTGTTTTCTCCCCTGAAGGACTCTTACATGTCTGCTGTCTCTGTCCTTCTGTCTGCCGCTGCGAGCTCGCCTCCATCAGAGAGGCACAGCAATAAACCCCGAGCTACGCCGGCTGCCCTCCAGTGACACCAACGATAACTCTTCTCTGTCCATGGTTCATGATGAATCACATCCACTCGTCTCCTCCCAAAATACACCCTCAATCAGGGAAGCAGCTAACCTTTTCCTCCTCTACGAAGGAAGGGAACATTTTAAAATTTTGAAAGGTCAAGCAGTGCCCACAACGTACACATCCGGTGATGTCAGCAGCAGTTTCTATGGCAGCCAGCTGGGACAGGAGTGGGAGTTTTACATTAGTGCGAAGCTGGATTATTAGCACAGGCAGGGGTGTGTGTCCGTCTGGCCAGACACATCCCAAATGATGTCGTAGTGTAACGCTTGTGAAATACGACCCGGGAACGCTGTCTGTTGCAGGTAATCTTGTATCAAATCCAGCCTATCTCTCCCTTTACTCACTCTTTAACTCTCTTTCCTTCAATCGGCCTTCCTTTGTTTCTGTTACTGATTCTTTCTTTCAACTTGCTGCCTCTTGAATAGGAAACAGGTTTTCCCAGCCTTTCTTTTGCCTCAGCAACCCAGCTCGTTAGCAGAATAATCTATTAAAACCAAGGCTCGAGAGGGTTGATTTAATTTGAGCGATGCTTCAGGGTTGATTTAGCACGTGGATCGCTGGAGCAGGCTTAGTCTGAGCTCAGGTGTGCAACTCAACACTCCCTCTACAGCTCCAGTATTCTGCCAGAGAATGACTCAGTGCAACAGCGACAAAGCAATAGCAGAGACGGATGCTTAACGGGAGCAAGACAGCCAGTCAGCTTCTGCAACGTCAGCATAGTCCACCAGGGCAGCGGAGCCTCAGTGCTGTCATCAGATTTGTTGAATCAACCCAGCAGCTCAGATCAGAGGGGCCAGACAGACTGTGGCTTGACGGGGATGACTTAGAGAGGTGCGGTAGAGACGGCTTCACTGGAAGGATCCTGGGTTATGGGTTATGGCTTAAGGCGTACAATGTTGGTCCGCAGTCGTCCTCTGTCTGCCTGTGGAGATACTTAGACTCTGTTTATGTGTTTTAATCATGGATTGGATGCAGTGGAGCCTGATACCACCGCCGTCAGGAAGCGCCTGGCCTGCTATGCCTCAGGATTTCAATGAAACACTGGCTCTGACTACGGCTCTGGGTTACAGTCTGTTAGCCTGTGAGACATGCATGCTGAACTGCTGCTTTGATCCTGTGAGTATGTCCAGCAGGCACCAGGGCTGTATTGGCCTGGTCCTTGTCAGATTGTACCAGAATCTCAGTTCCTGTCAGATGATGTTGGACTGAGGAGTATTGCTGGCAGATGAGGCAGTTGTACGACATGATTGATTAGTGCCTGTTAAAGCATTTCTGTTGCTCAGGTCAGAAAATTCATTTGAATTGTGGACATTTGTGTAGCACAATGATCAGGTAAAACGAGTCTTGTCATTCAGCCAATCTGGTTACTAATTTCTGTTCCTCAGTCACTTGGAACAGTGCTCATTTTTTTTCAGTAAAAAACTGTAAAAGTGATTAAAACACTGAGTGAAAAACAGTAACCTAATTTCCTTGTACAAAGATTCAGTCAAAATTAAACTGTCATACAACATTATTTCTCCCCTGACATTTTTTTTGCAGAGGAAATCACTTGGGTTGCCAATTTAAACTTTCAGTTTTGTTTCATAAGATTTTGCAATAATGTTTTTCCTGGTGATGGTGTCTGCCACACTGTCAATTTAAGTCTAGTTCTGCTAGAGGCTCTTGAAGGTTGCTACACGATATTCCCCTTTGCTGCTAAATATGTCACATCATGCTACTCCCTGGTTTCTTGGCTCATCTGCTAACACTTATGTCACCAAGTTTAACAGGTTGTATTGTCAAATAAGCAAATGCCACTTTTAACTTAAATGTATTGCATTTATAAAATTGGTGTGAAGGACATTACTTTTTTGAGCTTGTAAGGTGAAGTGAGTGAAAAGTCAACTAAAAAAACAGATGAAACCAAAACTGCTTAAAAACAAAATGTGGGAAAATAACATTTCAAGATAACTTATACAGTCACTATGCATTTATGTCTAAATATTTACCTCACTTAACATGTTTTACAACTGCTATATTAGCAAGTGTTACTGTAATAATGTAAAAGCATCACACACTTGAATATACAGTGCATTCAGAAAGTATTCAGACCCCTTCACTTTTTTCACATTTTGTTAGGTTACAGCCTTATGCTAAAATCATTTAAATTCATTTTTTCCCCTCATCAGTTATATATCCCATAATGACAAAGCGAAAACAGAATTTTAGAAACTTTTGCAAATTTATTAAAAAAGACAAACTGCTATATCACACTGATATAAGGGTTCAGACCCTTTGCTATGACACGTGATTTTTAGCTCAGGTGCCTCCCATTTCCCTTGATAATCTTTGAGATGATCCTACACTTTGACTGGAGTCCACCTGTGGTAAATTCAATTGATTGGACATGGATTTGGAAAGACACACACCTGTGTATATATAAGGTATCACAGCTGACAATGTATATCAGAGCAAAAACCAAGCCATGAGGTCAAAGTAACTGCCTGTAGAGCTCAGAGACAGGATTGTGTCAAGGCACAGATCTGGGAAAGGCTACAAAAAAATTCTACAGCATTGAAGCTTCCCAAGAGGACAGTGGCCTCCATGATTGTCCAGTGGAAGAAGATTTGAAAAACCAGGACTCTTCCTACAGCTGGCTTTCTGGCCAAACTGAGCAACTGGGGGAGAAGGGCCTTGGTAAGAGAGGTGACCAAGAACCCGACGGTCATTCTGGCTGAGCTCCAGAGATCCTTTGTGGAGATGGGAGAAACTTCCAGAAAGACAACCATCACTGCAGCAATCCGCCAATCTGGGCAATCTTGCCGAATGGCCAGACGGAAGCCTAACCTCTGTGAAAGACACATGAAAGCCCATTTGAAGTTTGCAAAAAAGCACCTAAAGCACTCTGGTCCTTTAGGATACTCTGGTCTGATGAAGCTCCATCAGAGCTATTACAGTTTTTTTGTCTGCACTCTTTGTCTTGTTGCCTCATGTTAGCCTAGCTCTTGTAGCTGATTTGTAGCTGTTTTTTTTAATGCACTGGCAGGTTGAGTATATTGATATTTTTCAATTAAGTGACATAATTGCTAATAAGTAAAAAATGGTTAATTAAACTTTAAACTTTTGGTTTACTGACCATTTATACTCAACATATTTTTTTCTATCATGATTCAGAATAACATCAAACACCAAGTATGATGAGTTGATAACTATCTGTTGTTTGGGGGGGGGGGCTCTTTTTAAATAATAATCCCTTTCACATCTCTGACCGAACTCTGTGTTCCTTTCACAGGAATCCGCCAAGGTTTCAGACCTCAACCCCAATGCGAAAGCATGGGCCAACCACATGTTTAGCCTGGACCCCAGCGGGAGTGCTGACACCACAACTGCTGCCCTGCAGCCATGGAAGGAAGGCTGCGATAGTTCGGCCGACCCTGGCCCAGAAGGTCAGCCAACCTTATGGGATACAAAATATGCTTACAACTGCTATACTTAACATTTGTTTTATGGCCATTATAGCAAGTTAAACAAAATGTAAATCCATTGCATATGCAATACACATACATTCACATGCAAGTAGTAAGTCAACAAAAGTAATCTAACTCATAGACATAAGTCAGATGCATATGATGATAAAAGAAGACAGCAGGTAGCTTGGACAGCAAGGTAGCTGTCAACAATGTGTCAGGACATGTTTAGGAAGAAAAAAAAGATGTTCCCTCTGTCTGTTTTAATAAAAGGCTTTTGTGTTTTTATTAGACTGTCAAAATATCCAATAAATGACACGCAGTAATTTGTAGTGACATTTCATGCACCATAGCCAACAGAGACATCACAGGACCCACTGACTTCTGGAACACTCCTTGTTCTTTTTGTCCCTGAAGATAGTTCTTTATAAATCAAACTTTATGTTTGGGCTCGTTGTCATGTGGCAGAATGACTTTGGGACTGATCTGCCACCTCTAAGATTGAACTGCGTGATGCAAAAGAATCTAAACATTAAAGTGCCTAAAACCTTTGACGGTACTGTGTATGCCATCATATATGATGAAGTTTTGCGGTTAAACGCTGGGAGAAAAAAGAAGTGTACGAACTTGAAGTTGCAGGATCTTACACTTCTTTCAGTAATTCAAGTTGTACTTGAATTACTGAAAGAAGCTGAAGTGTCACTTTGTCTCACATGCTAAAGATAGTTGAGCTTTCAGTTGGATTTGAAACGCTAAACAGAGTAGAGGGGTCTGGTGGAGTTTAGGCACTGAAAGGCGATTTATTGTAACAGTAGTTTGTAATCCTGCCAACATATATGCCATCAAATGTGATTTATAAATTGCAGTTAAACGCTGGAAACAGCGTAAATGTCTTTAAAAAGTTGATTCCTTGGAGTTACATAGGTATGAGATCAACAGGCGTGGGTGAAGCAAATAAGGAGCAGTTTAAGTGGCAGTTGAAGTAAAGCAGTTGCGGTGTTGGTTAAAACACCGAAAGGAAACGAATGGGCAGTAAGTCTTGAACACTGCAGGTAGATAACTTGATCTTTTTTGAATTTTGAAACACTTAAAAGAATAGGGGGGTCATTTGAAGTTGACGGGTCAGATGGAGTTGAGGCATTGAAAGGAGTGAAGTGTTAGAATGCGGCCAGTTTTCTGCTCATCTGAACATATACGCCAAATTAAATATATATTTAATAATCCAGTAGCGACAACTAATGCTGGCTTGTTCCTGGGAAACGAAACAGTTGGGCTCTACTCACAAACCGTAATTTTACTTTGCAGCCTGCCTTTGTCTATTCTTGTCACTTTTCTCGTCATGCCAAGATACCTGTTTAATCATTCATACTCAATTTTGTATGAGCTATGAATATTCTAACCATAGTCACCGTTCCCTCTACACAAATGACCATAATCACTCACTTTAATGTGCCCGGCCAAGTATAGCCAATGCAGAGGCAACACGGATAAGGTGGCGAAACAGAAATTATTGATTAGTCTACGCTTGACTCTGATTGACGTCCCGGCCTATTTCATCTTCTACGTCTGCAAGGACATTTATGGAAGATGGAAAATGTAATGCAGAAGACTGGTGACTTAAAATAGTCAGGCCGTTCATGTAGTTGCCTTTTTCGCCACTACAGAATATTTGTGAAATTTTACACCATGGATGGAAACTCCTGCTGATGGAGTTTTATTTGTATCTTTTAGCAAATAAACATCTATCCGTGTTGAGTGGGTGTTATTGAGGTGACAGTGTTTTCTGCTAATCGCCACGAAGGAGTTTAAGGATCTATATTCAGACATTTGAAATGGAAGCTACTCACGTCATAACCTCAGTACCATCCAATCTCTTGCCCATGTTTCTTTTAACATTCATATTACTTTGCTGTTTTTTGGATCACCCCTTTTTCAGGTGCAAAAAACATTGATAGTTTCCAAGTCCAACATTTTTACTTACAGAAAGACTACACAGTTGTGGAAAGGCTTATTTAATTATGTCCTAATATGACTGCTCACTTTACATGGTTAAATGTTCACCATCATTTTTAATTTCACAAAAAACTATTTTTGGGGTGTGACCCGACTGACATAGAGGTGACTCATCTTGGCCCTAATTTCCAGTGCTCTCGGTACATCTTCCTGGAATCTTTTACTACAATCTTTAAATATCTAGTCAGAAAATTAAATATTTTATTACTTGAAAGAAAATATATAAAAAGTATGTCTTATGTATATTGCATTCTGATTCGCTTTTCAACTTCTCCTTTAAATGGCTCCCTCTTTTAGGATTAGTCTTAATCTGTGGTATAATTTTGTTTGTTTGTTCTTTTTTTTAAACTTTGTAGTCAGTGTTTGTGTTTCTCTTTTGAAAGTGATGTTTCATTGGACAGATTAGATAATTGACTCTAGAATACATGTAGTGTTATCTTTAGTTTTTAGAGCAAATATGAATTTTGTAAATGTGAAAGTATGAATGGAGATTTAACTTGGATGCCAGAAAGACAGCTGCAGAGCAGGGAAATTGCAGGTTCACTACCTGCAGAAACCGGTGTGATTTTATGAAACACACTGCAATTCCCAGAGATAACCTGCCAATCAAACCACATGGGCAGCACTGTAATGTCTGGGTTTATTTTCTGTTGTTGAAGTGCGTTTTCTGTTGGCTGGACTGTTGTAGCTCATGCAAGGTATGAAAGCCGCCTGCCCAAACAAATCTAAAAGATAAAGTTAATTGCTTCCTGTGTAACGGAGACAAGGGCCATCAGACATTGTTTGGTTCTGAGTAGGAAATATAAAATCTTAATGAACCAGCTTGTGTTATACCATAATACAAAAGAATTCCTATTACATTATCACAAGTTACTGAAATCATGGTATGTTCCTTTTTTACTATTGAAATTTGGTTCAAAGTTGTTGATGCTTTAACAAGAATTATGGGACCGGCTGCCTGACTGAAATTGGCAAGTAAGTAAAGTAGTAGACGAGCCCTTCATCTTCCTCAACTGCAGAAGCAACCAGTCTTTCATTTGAGACAGCCTCATTTCTAACTCCCCCTGTTCTATAGTTTATCATGTTTCACTGAGACAACCCCCCCTTTTTAATGGTCTTTACCGGTTTTAATTAGCTTTTGTGCTGTTATCTGCAAACTCAAACCTTTGTCCTTGGTAGCTTGATTTAATTCAATAATAATGTTTACACTAATTCAGTCAGTGCAACAACCTGCTCATTTCATACTCACACTCAAAGAGAAACACAGTTGACATTCACAAATCATTTCCTGTCACTTCCATGTTGCTGTATGTTGTTAAGGTACTTCTAGTAAAATCAAACACTTCCCTCACAGATGTTTCACATTAAAAGCCTTCAAGCAGCACAGAGAACGTAATTCCTTCCTCTCTTGGTAGACTTTTAATTTGAAACATGTGCAGGAAGTTTTGAGTTTCATTTAATTTAATTTCTTCCTCCTTTAAAAGGCACCACTTTTAGTTTAAATGGCTAGTGAATTCCCTATCCTAACACCTATAATAATTATTATACCTCCCCTTGTTGATTGTCACAGGCTATGAAGCCAGTGAAGACAAGGCTTACAAGGAGCCCCTACTAACCAACCCAGATGAGCCTCCACCGGTACCAGTAATGCTGGCTGAGCCGGCACCTGTGGCCTCCGTCACCCTGGAGCCAGCCTATACAGAATACCCCGAGCCTGGGCAGCCTGGGCAAACAGGTGGGCTGGTTAGTGATTGGCTGTTCGTCAGAGCAGGCTGTGGGCTGGTTGCAGATCAGCAGGGGTTTCAATGTGTCTACAAGGCCTGGAGACTTCTCACAGTTTTCAACCGTACACTGTGTTGGTTTTGTGCCCCCCCCCCCTTGAGCAGACAGCAAAAACCTAATTTAGACCGGGTGTAGGGCTTGGTCTGAATTATACCTGGAGGGTCTTGGCCCTTGATGACACATGGTTAAAACCAGTTACATAGGATTTCAGTGAGACAAACACAGAATATTTTTTTCTGTGTATATGTGGCTGTGGAGATAAAACATAGACTCGAACTTTAATGTGAGAGAGTTTTCATACTTTAAAAATTGTTCGTTTACTGCTAGGGAGACAGGCAAATATTGAGTGCGATTTATAAATGCAGCTGAATTAAGCAGTTGAGTGACTATTAGTGGTCAAAGTGGTCTTGGCTGAGGCAGATGTTTCTGCTTGTTCTGGTTGACAGATTAAAATTAATAATCGCTGTTACAGTTACTGAGCAGTGAAGCTACTTAGAATGGTGCTATCAATATTATCTCTTTATTTAAGTTTTTAAGTCTTAATGATTAGAATGAAAAATTTGCTTCATGTTGTTAAGAGCTGTGCTCAGCCTCAAGTAGCAGAATTTATTGTCTGGAGGCATACAGTGACTCCCTAAGAGCTATTTGTTTTTTTTTTTGTTTTATTTATCACAGCATTTAAGTTTTATAGACCTGAACCAGACACTAGCTGTGACGAGGCATTTATCTCCAAATGCCCTCTACCTAAATGAAATGTCAACATAAACAACAACAGTGCTGAAGGGAGGGCTACTATTAGGAAAACATATTATAAAACACTTTACATGTATGACTCTCAGGCTCTGTCCCATTGTTTCCAGAGTTCCCACACCACTAAATGACCAGCCCCAGGGGATGCTGTTCTGCAGCTTAATCTGAGCTCTGATTGTTCTGTGGAGGCTTGTAAATGAATCGCGACAGATTGAAATGTGTATGTGAGCCGCTAGTATAGTGGAGAAGAATAGAGGACGCCTAAATTCATCTTTTATCCAGACAAGGGAAAAAAAGTAATCAAAGTGTTAACGTAACGATTGTCTCCCCATTGATTTATTTGTTTCCGAACCTTGGCAAGCATGGTAGCCTGGATTTTGCAGTTGTGAGTTTGTAACAAGAACAGTTTCTGTGAAGTCCTGGACCTGAGTGAATTCTCAGACAACTGTCCCTCGATGGTTCAGAGTGAACTTAAACTGGTTGAGTTTTTGTTGCTCTACTGACAAGCATGATTCAATATAAATATAAATAAACCATTTTTTCTCATATTTGTTCATTTAAGTAATGTGTGTTTGCTCAGCATCTCTGCTCATTCCCACCCACATCCTGCTTTATTTTCAGTTTATTTTATTCAACCTTACATTTTATTGGTCTGAATAATGTTTTGCTCCCAGGGTCCGGGATTAGTTAAATCGCTCTTTAATTTCCAAAGCTATTTCTCCCTGTGTGTCAACAGGCGGTGACCCCCAGCCCGAGAACCCCCAGGAGGGCTTGAGGGAGCACCTGAAGAAGACCCTGGAGTTCTGTCTCTCCCGGTGAGTTTACGTCGATAATTGAACTCGATCATTTTAGTCCACATTACATCACGACGACGGACTGGGCACATTTTTGACAAGACTACGAGTAAGTTGGCTTACGGAGAGCTTTCAGCAAATAGGTTTTTTGCTCAAAAACCAAGACACAGACCGCTTTAGTTAGTCATTCGGGTCCTCTAAATTCATGTTGTCATCATGTATAATTAGTAGTAAGTAAGTGGTAAGCGATCTTTTTCCTGACAACGTTACAATGGAAGAAAGGAGAAAATATTCTACTAAATCATACATTGTCCAGGAATTCTTTTTAATGAACACCAGCAACAGGCTAACCATGCAAAAATCTAAGCCCTTTAGATTTCCTCCTCTTGTTGCTCAGCAGCTGTTTCACACTTGTTAATGAAGAAGAGCACTTAAATAGAGCCACAGTAGGAAAAATGTCTGCTCCTAAGTGATCGTTAAAGTACGCCAAGACCAGAAAAGAGAGGCTCTTGTGGATGACTCAGTGGATTCCCCTCTCTGGTTATTCTGCCTCCTGAAACACGATTGATCCTGGTTGTCATCAACGGCACAATGCGTCATTTCTGTTAGCCTCAAATATTTCTTTTCTGTGTCAGTGTAGCCAAAGTCCTTATAGGCATAACTTCAGTTTTCACAGGACATAAAGACGTGTGTAGAATCACCAGTCAGATCTGCCTCTGCATGAAGCCCGACGTGCCAGACAGGGTGGACTGTATGCAAAGACTATACATGCTGACCGTAGGTGTGTGGACACAGCTAGAAATCCAGTGTAGTGTGAACAGAATTGTGTCCATTTTTACACTGTTGTCTGTTACAGCAATGGTTCCCAGCTGGTCTAGCCCCAGGGTCCACATTTTACCTCAGACATAAAGACACACACATTGACCACATTAACACCCACTATCTATTAATTACACCTGTCAATGAATTTTAAACTCAGGACTTTTTTTGCTTTGAGGAGACAGTGCCAACAAGAAGTGACAGGGGCTGATATCTGGCATTTTGAGATAATTGGCATCGGCCGATAAGCAAAAAATGAAGCCAGCAGACCTTTCAGTAAAACTTTTTACAGAGTTCAGTTTTTTGATTACTTGTGGTAGTAGAGTATAAGTAGAGTGCAGATCTACTCAAGCAAACGGAGACATTGTTTATTTTCTAATATTTTTCGATGTTCAAGAGATTAATACGTAAGTGTTAAATGAATGTTCATTTAAGTTCGCCAATTTTGTCTCTCATTTGTTGTTATTATTATTATTAAATGGTTATATTTTATCAGATGCAAAGAAAACCCAAAACATAATATCGGAATTTTATATCAGCCAGCGGCTGCCCTGCTCTCTAAATATCAGCATCGGCCATTGAAAAACCCATAACGGTCGATGGGCATGCTCGCCCTTGATATTTATTTAACAAAACAAATTACAAATGGATCTTAAAACCCCTGGTATACCGTAAACTGGTAATTTTATGAGCTGTGTTTGGTAACAGTTTGATTGTTAGGGATAAACTAAACTTCCAAAGGGCATGATCTGTGTTTATTCTGAAGAGATGGAGGCAGCCAATAAACTGGAGAAACACACAGTCAGTGGGGGCACAGCAACGGGTAAAACGAGGACTCAATGAGTCGATAAGTTGACCATCAGAAGTGTAACTGGCCAATGTTTTTCAAAAAAAATATGATAAACAATTGAGAGGATTTTCTGCACTTTCTTCCTATGTGATAGTAAACTAAATACCGTTATGTTTTGGGGTGTCGGTCAGACAAAACAAGTACTTAAAGAACTCAAACTAGTAATTATAATAATAATAAATCAGTTAGTAATTAGGACTTTAGTTTCTGATACTAGTGGGCTATGGGACTTTGCATTGTTTTTTAGTACTGAACAAGCAACCCCCCCGTCTCTCTCTCTCTCTCCCTCTCCCCCTCTCCCTCTCTCTCTCTCCCCCTCTCCCTCTCTCCCTCTCTCTCTCCCCCTCTCTATCTCCCCCTCTCCCTCTCTCTCTCTCTCCGTGGGCGTCAGGCGTGGTCTGAATGAAAGCCCTATTTCATACTGTTGAAAGCCTGTGGTGGTTTAGCTGCTGGTGGGGGGGGCTCACAAATTGACTTTTTTCTTTCTTTCTTTCTTTCTTTCTCCTGTTTATCAACTTGGAAACGTCACTGAGTACAATTTACTGTCTGTTTGTGAAAGTAGCTTCGCCAAACCTACAGAAGGAGTAACGAAACCGAAAACTACATGAGGGCAAAGACGTCAGAGATTCTCAAACGAGATCAGAAAATATCAGGAGAAAGTGAAACACGCACTCTTGCATTTCCTTTTAGAAAACCACTTAGCTCATACTTGCGCGTGTAAAACAGCCGAGTGTGCAACAGCTGTAGAATTAAGCAGCTAAGAGGTTCAGGAGTTGCACTTGTGGCCAGAAGGGCACCGCCTCACATTCCCAGATTTGTCACCTTTGGTATCCTAAACAGAGCGGCTTGACGTCATTAGATCTAGAGCGTGGTTTAATGTGTTACCTGTCAGGTGAGGACGGGTGTGACCCTTGGTGGTAATCAGAGAAGTGCATTCGACGTCATCTGAGTCAGTAAAGGTTACATTTCACCACCACACGTTTACGGGGGCACTTTTTTGCGATCTAAGCCACAAGTGTGACTGACCGCCTCTGCCTCTACTTTGTCTCTCAGGGAGAATCTGGCCAGCGACATGTACCTCATCTCCCAGATGGACAGCGACCAATACGTGCCAATTGTGACGGTGGCCAACCTGGACCATGTCAAAAAGCTCAGCACTGACATGGAGCTGATCGTGGACATTTTGCGATGTGAGTTAGATGTCGAGTAAGAGCCAGTCAAAACTGACTCAGTGATTTGATGTGTTTTTGTTTATTGTTTGCTGCCAACATTTATGAGCCACTTCATGATTTCACTAGTGAAGCAGCTTTGATGGCGTCTGCTTATTTGCTAAAGAGGCTGTAGGACAAGACAAACTTACCAGGCACTGTGATTTTTTTATCAGCGTGTGATTGGGGTTGATTTCCCAGGAGAGGTTGTTAAAGTGCATCCAGCAGAGCCTCACCTACTTGTCTTTGATTTATACACATACTCAGTTTACTGCTCCTATCTGGCTGGAAGCTGCACTTTTAGTTTATGACTCTATGATTTGTGCAGTGTCAATATTTTATAAAAGAAATTGGATTTGATACTGTAAACAAACTAACTTAATTGTGCTTGGGTTAGGCCTCATGTATTAGTATTTAATCTTTTTCAGATTTGAGGCATTCAGGTTAACATTAACAGTTTGCCGTTTGATAGACTTAGTGGAAGGAGTTCGAGGTAAAAAGCCAGTAAATGTGATTATTTTTCTTTGAAACCGAAATCTGTGAATGCTTCATTCTGTAATGGGAATAACGATATCTTCACAGGTAGGCAAATTGTTGTAATCTAAAATGTATTAATCTGGCTTCCTTCAGCTCTGCCATTGGTCCAGGTGGATGAGAAGGGGGAGAAGGTGCGACCCAATCAGAACCGCTGCATTGTGATCCTCAGAGAGGTTCCCGAGAGCACGCCCATAGAGGTCAGTGGACGCGCACTATGCTTCATTTGCACTGTGGCAACGAGAAAATCATTAATTGTTTATAAAGACGTTGTCAGTTGTTTGATTCTCCCAGCGGTTCTCCGGCATGAGTCAGCAGAGACATGGTGTATGATTATTCCTTGGACAGGCTCAGCTTACGCCCTAAATACAAGCATAACTTATCCATTTGTGCATTGACGGCACCAAAAATTTCTGGATGTCTGGTTTAGTTTGCCTTCGTTGTCGATTCACATTTCCTGGTAGGTCTTTTATTTACAGCCCTGTTAGGGCTGTGCGTTAAAGATAAACTATTAATTTTTCTTTTTGAAGGTACAACCGTATACGACCGCTTTTGGGTATAAAATTGAGACTATGAAAAGATATTTCCTTGTAGTAAGAGGAGTTAAATTCAAATGTAGTCTATTCTTATATTCTTTTAAAGCATTCCAATATGCAATTTAATGATTTCTCAATTTAAAAACATAAACAAGACAATTGAAAACACATTATTGCTGTAGTTAATATTGGTCCCTTGCACTGTGATGGGTCTTGGTGATGCACATGGAACTTTGAAACCATGTAACTGGTGTCTCAGTCTGCAGAATACCCTCTGTATTAAAGACTCCGTGGGATAACCCGCCCATGCAGGATGGTGCAGTGGCCATCCTACATTCCGATATCCAAGTTAGACTCCTCACTACAGTGTGTACTGTAGGTTTTTTTTTTTTTTTTTTTTTTAGAAGTTTAGAGTTTAGTTTAGGGGGGGTTGAATGTTACTCAGACTCATACTCCTTTTCATGGTAGCAGCCACTGAAAAATCCTTAACAGTCAAGCAGTGGAGGCAGAGTATTTGCTGTATGCTTAAGATATCACGTATCTGCACGTATCTGCCTCAGCATGACACAACACTTTCAGTTCAAAGGGCTCCGGGCTAAAGAGGGATACAACAGCAGTGCATTTTCAGCTCTGCAGTAGGCGCACATCAAACGAATCTTCTCATATACAATAATATTTTTGTATCACATCCTTTCAGTATTAAGGAAACATGGATGAAAATACAATGTTGATGTTTATTTTGACTGAGCTAATTAGTGGAACTGCAGCTACAGACAGTTTTGCTAGTTTTGCACCAAGTCCTCTGCTGTGTACTTGCAACATTCTCATTCCATAGAGGTTGACAACTTTATGTTTGTACTTCTTCAAAAATAAAAGGCTGGCAGTTGAGTCTTATCTGCTTTATTCAGCACCAGTGACGAGGCCAAAATTAAGGGGGGAAAGGTATTATTGTTGTTGTCGTTGTTATTCATTGTGAACCACCAGCAGTACCTGGAACATACTTAAATTTATCAGTCACATAAACCATTCAAAGCCAACTAAATTATTTACAACAGGACTCAGACATGCTAATTGACCTTACAGCTCTGTTGCAATAGACGTTTCTTCTTGCCAGCTAAATTAGGTCATGGAGCACCCTAGCCTATTAAATACAGCCCTCTCTAACAACATGGCCACATTCTGGTGTCATGTCCCCAGGCCAGTTGTTGTTTGGGTTGTCCCTTTTTTTTGTTTTTAGACATTTCACTCGATGTTTATTGGGTATGGCAAGCTATCATGATTGTTTTTAAAAGAAAAGGAAACAGTCAGTTTTGGGTTCTGTTTTCAAGCAAAACAAGTCTGACATTTGCACTTACTAGACCTATAAAAGTATAAAACGGTTTCTTTGTCATAGAATTCCCCCGTCATAAAATCTCACAATAGCTTTAATGTTTAACACATCAGCAGTTAAATCACATTAATCATTTGCTCTCGCAAAAAATAAAAAATTGGTAGATTTTTCTTAAGGAAAGATTTTGGATGTTGATCACACACCAATTGTCCACATCTGTTTTAAGTCGAACTAATAAGATACATAAGTTACTTTCGCCTGCATGACCAAATACTTAATTTGTTTAACTTTTACTTACATTTGCTGGTACATAGCTGGTATTTTATCGAAAGGTGGTTTTAGTGTGTCACCAGTAAAAAAAACTTGATACAGTGACCTCCTCTCCTGTTTTGTGCTGCAGGAGGTCGAGGCTCTTTTTAAAGGGGACAACTTACCCAAGTTCATCAACTGTGAATTTGCCTACAACGACAACTGGTTCATCACCTTTGAATCTGAAGCAGATGCACAGCAGGTACCAACAAACACAAAAGAAAAATTTATATTTTATGGATTTTATTTCACTCTTAATTACTTTCCTCACCCCTGAAATGACATTGTCCTTGTCCCTCTGTCCTACCTTATCTTTTCCCAACCTTTTTTCTTACAATATTCTTTCCCCACTGAGGAAATGTATGTAATGGTTTCCCGGGATTTTTCATTTTATTTTATTTTTTGTTTTTTACTGTGTTTGAGTGGTTGTGCCGTTAGTAATACACTTGAGGAGTCATCTAGTACTTGGATGTGAGTCCGAGCGTCAGAGTTGTCCATCTTGTTCCTGTTCCTCACGACATTTAAATCAAATTGTCGCCTAACAATGTGCTGTCCACTTCCTTTTGGTAAAGGCATATCAGTATCTGCGTGAGGAGGTGAAAACCTTCCAAGGGAAGCCAATTAAGGTAGGTTGCATGGACAAACGCACACAGACTGAATAATGCCAGACGAACTGACCAATAAAATCAATGCCTTTCATTAGGACCAACAACATAACACGTATTATGGTTAATCTTTTAAATTTTATATCAACAAACTATATACATGAAGTACATAGAGCATACCATCCATGTTTGTACCAGCCATAACATTTGGCTGGACATGAGATAAATTTAATTTTCCTGTAGTCGCTAATAAAGAGAGAAAAGTGTGTATTATACAGAAGTTCTTATTTGAGCTTTACACTGTCCGATTTCAAGTGACACACAGCACTCATGAGATTCCATTTTCTTTTTGTTCATTTTACCTGTTCTGCCCTGCCTCTGTCTGTGGGCAATTCTTTTCTTTTTTTGTGATTATAAGACCAGGTCACTGTCAGGTTTCGCTTTAAGCCAAATTCAAGCACATCTGTGCTTGAACAAAGTCTTTTTAAGTGTGAATTTTCATTGAAGTGAAGAACCACATGCATAATTAATCAGTGTAACAGAGAAACAGGCATCAAGGTTTTGGGCAGAGAGCTCGCAGATCTTGATTTAAGAGGTTCATAGAGCGGTTACATGACATCACACTTTTAAGTAGTTCCACTAATGTATGAAAATCCCCATCAACACCACAGAAGAAAAGCCTCGCTCTGCAGAGCTCCTTCTTCAGATCTTTCTTTTATATCCCACTCCTCTGTATTCGGCGTTGTTGGACTGCACACAGCCATGGACACTTCAATAAAAATTAGATTTCATTGCTTCTTTCATTCACGACTTAAATACATTCAGTTATAGAGCACAAAACTACTATTTCCAAGCCATCCCGACTGATACACTTACCACATGCTGTAAAATGAATTTTATATGGGACTTATGAGTCTGTCTACCAGCACTTTACCAGCCATTACTGCCAAAATTAAATTCAAAACATTAATGAACCTTTGTAAGTCGCCACTAAGTGATTTGCAATAAACTAATGACACAAAGGCATATTTAATAACAAGGCGTACTTAAAGAGAGAAAAAGATGTGGACCAAGGCAGCTAAAGGTGAAAATTTGGACTGAAGTGGAGAATAAAAGTAAAAATCCTTTACATTTACTCCTACTTGCAAATATATCAGTGAAAGCTGTTTATCACATTTTAGAAGGCTTTCCTTCCTGCTCCAGTTTGCTTTTCTTTTTGTGATTATAAGACCAGGTCACTGTCAGGTTTAAGCTTTAAGCCAAATTCAAGCACATCTGTGCTTGAACAAAGTCTTTTTAAGTGTGAATTTTCATTGAAGTGAAGAACCACATGCATAATTAATCAGTGTAACAGAGAAACAGGCATCAAGGTTTTGGGCAGAGAGCTCGCAGATCTTGATTTAAGAGGTTCATAGAGCGGTTACATGACATCACACTTTTAAGTAGTTCCACTAATGTATGAAAATCTCCATCAACACCACAGAAGAAAAGCCTCGCTCTGCAGAGCTCCTTCTTCAGATCTTTCTTTTATATCCCAGTCCTCTGTATTCGGCGTTGTTGGACTGCACACAGCCATGGACACTTCAATAAAAATTAGATTTCATTGCTTCTTTCATTCACGACTTAAATACATTCAGTTATAGAGCACAAAACTACTATTTCCAAGCCATCCCGACTGATACACTTACCACATGCTGTAAAATGAATTTTATATGGGACTTATGAGTCTGTCTACCAGCACTTTACCAGCCATTACTGCCAAAATTAAATTCAAAACATTAATGAACCTTTGTAAGTCGCCACTAAGTGATTTGCAATAAACTAATGACACAAAGGCATATTTAATAACAAGGCGTACTTAAAGAGAGAAAAAGATGTGGACCAAGGCAGCTAAAGGTGAAAATTTGGACTGAAGTGGAGAATAAAAGTAAAAATCCTTTACATTTACTCCTACTTGCAAATATATCAGTGAAAGCTGTTTATCACATTTTAGAAGGCTTTCCTTCCTGCTCCAGTTTGCTTTTCTTTTTGTATTCGTACACCTGATTTCCCATAATTTCATCCCTCTTTTTATGTTTCTGTATACATTTTTATATTCAAGGTTGGAAATGTTTTTGTACAAAAGTAAGTTGGGGTTTTTTTGTTTTGTTTTTTTTGTTAAGAATAAATAAGGGGGTGGATGATTGCTGATTGCTTCTCCCTGCAATAAGCATACATTTGACCTTTCTGTAAACAGGAACAAGTCGCTTTTTCACTTGCAGCCAAGACCTTTCAAACTCCTAAGCTGGCTCTTTAGAGCATTTTGTAATTCTTAGAATTTGCATGAATGTGGGCCCAAGTATGCAACAGATGTAAAAAAGAAAAGAAAAGAAAAAAGTACAGTATATCTATGTCTCTCTCTAACAGGCGAGGATAAAGGCGAAGGCAATCGCTATCAACACTTTCATGCCAAAGAACGGTTACCGGCCGGTGGAGGTGAACCCATACGCCCAGCAGCGCTACACGTCCTACTACATCCCGCCCGTTTACAGCCCCCAGCAGCAGTTCCCCTTATACAGCCTCATCACGCCGCAGGCCTGGTCGGCCACACACAGCTTCATCGACCCCTCGCTGGTGAGAATTAGCGGGTAGATTTGAATTGGCAGACATAAGCAATGATACTTACCACTGAATTGGTAACGGAAAGATGAGACAAGTTTTCAATCAAGAATGACTAGAAGTGAATTATTCAGTTCTGTGTTAAAACTGTAAATTGTCTACATTAATGCCTTAAAGGTCAGCAAAAAATTTCTCTAAGTACAGTTGTTTACCAATTTTTTTGTTTTTGTTTTTGTGTGACTATTTATGCATTTTCCACAAGAACAAGTCAACATGCAAGTGGATCAGAGATAAAACAATATCTTAAAGATGTTTTGTTTATGAAATGCGGTTGAACTTTGTAAACAATTAAGTCCGCAGTGTCTTTTTGTGAAAAGTTCATTTACAGTTTTAAAATTTCTAAATTTCTACCTCTACATTCTTGCCATTGTACGTCCTGATGATAATCAGCTTTCTGTTTACCAGGTTGCTCCATTTCACAACAACCAGTTCATCAACGGATTTACCACATCACACAGTTTCAAACCAGCCACGTCCCCCCTCACTGTCAGACACTACTCGCCCAGGAACAGGTTAGTATCTGTGACTTCTCAGACGCAAACACGGGTATGTGATACCAAGATATGCGATCCAGAAAAGAGCAGGACAAACGTTTTAATATCTGCTGAACAACATTCCTGTTCATACACAGAGGGGGGAAACAAATTACTTTGGCTAATAGTCGTTGGGGCTCTGAAGTTGAACTATTTTAACAGATATGAGAAATTTTCCACCAAGCAAAACAGAAGAGCCTGAATATTTTTTAAAACTCCTGGAGTAAATCAAATATTTGTTTTAGTTTTTAGATTTTCTAAGAAAAGATCAGTCCGGTATTTTCATCTCTCGCGCAATAAAATTCAAATCTCTTAGGTCATATCATTCAAACTCAAAGTCCTGAATATGGTTAACTTTAGCATTTTTCACACTTGTTAACTAATAACGTTTGTTTCCCTGCAGGAATCACAGTAAACCTCACTTGAGGCCGACCATCCCCACAGCGGACCGCAGCACGGGGCTCCTGGACAGCCCGGGCCTCTTCCCCAGCTTCCCCAGCGAGAGGCTCAATGGGGTCCGCAGCAGCCCTCCGACACGACTCCCCACCAGTCAGCCCAGAACAAGGTTACCCTCCACCGCGGCCTTCCCTCGTAGGGACACCGTCGGCACTGGGCGAGTAACTGAGCCCACAACCACAGACTACTCCCTGGGCATCGGTCGAGGAAGGTAGGGCACTGTCTCAATACATAAGTTCTGCTACGTGCCACTAAACACTGTTGTGGCACAATAATGTGTAATAATACCACGCTACCCAGATTTTATGGGTCTGGAAAGTTCTAAAAATGTGTGTCAAAAAACTTAAAGCAGATTTGTTGACTTGTAAGTTCACATCGTCACTACAAACTGGCTCTCGCTTTGTAAACTATTGAACAAGAGGCGTTAGTGTCACTAAAGTAATAACCGGCTCTATGCTAAAATTGAATTGTCTTAACACATGGTGACTGTGGTGTAGATTTATTATTTCCTTTTTATGAGGTGAAGTCATTGATTCGGATAGAGTGGATGTTTGTAAATTGAGATGTTCTCTTTCTTAAAGGAAAAATGTTTCTGCTTCTAGGAAAAAGAGGGATGAAAAGTTTACAGTAAGTATTTTTTTTGGTGTCCTCCTTGTCTTTCTCATGTAGCTGCATTTCTATCTTAAAATTATTTAGCCTTGGTTTGAATTGACTTTAATTTTTATGGAGGGACAAACATAAAGGAGACAATGAAAGCAGGACTAAACTTAGCCTGTCATGTAATTATGCATAGTAGTGTCGTTGCTTTCCTTACGGTTATCCTCATGCTGAGGTAAAAGCTATCAGCACTTCATCACTGATGCCTTTAGTTTGACTTATGCGTGTTGCAAGGTTGTTTCTTTCCCTTCTCTTCGGAGTTTTGACTCTTGTTTTTGCTGCCGTCATGCAGAGAGTGACGCCTCAGTCGCCGCCTCCTCCTCCCAAGCCCCCGTCTCCGAGCTTCGAGCTGGGCCTCTCCAGCTTCCCCCCCCTGCCCGGAGCAGCCGGCCAGCTCAAGACAGACGACGTGTTTGACAACCGGCTGGCCAGCAGCGTAGTTGTCGGAGCCGCCAAGGAACGGGTAGGGACTGATCTTAACATCGAGCTTACACACTGGGTGTCCTTGTTATGCGTTTAGTATATTTTAGAAAGGTAAACAGATGCACCGATTAGCTCGAAGTGTACTGCTGTCAACTGATTCCTGTTATGAAGGCGGCCTGAATTGCTGCACTTCCCCCTGAATGTTTCAGAAAGTCAGAATTATTCAAGTTCACTACAGAGTGGTTTTAAAAAAGTAAATTTTCTTACCACACTACTACTTGAAAGGTCAGTTACAGGGTTGAATTTCTTATTTACTCAATCTCCACAAACAGAAGTTAACTGGAATGTTATCTGTAAAAAAAAAAAAAATCCCAAACAAACCTTCCTTAAACTATTTGACATTTCAGTTTATTTATCTGCTTTAGAATCCACCATACTTATCAACGAGTCACCTTTTTATAGATTTTTTTCATAGCAGTTGAGTTTCTTTGTCACAAGTTTTCAACACACTGTACACTTCTACATTTCAGCATTCAGCACACAATTCACAAATACTCTCCCAGGTCATTTTTTTATCCATTAGTGTTCAGTGTCTTTAGCTGAAATCTCTGACCTCTCGTGTTCATCGAACGGTATCAAAACTTAGTAGCTTCACAAGGGTTCATCAAACATGATCTAAATAAAAACATTTGTTTCTGAGTTCTTGAAGAGTTAACCACGACTTGCTTCAATGCTTCACTTTAATCTCTTCCTCTGTGTGTGGTTGTTTTCATTGCAGAATGTAAGCGCTGAGTCCAGTACTGGAGGAATGCTCTCTCCAGCCGGCCCCAAAGAGCCACTGCGGTCCTCCACCTGCCCGATGCCTACAAACTTCCAGCCCTCGCCCGCCACCCCGACCCCGGCATCGGCCCCGACACTGACCCCAGCCGCCGGCCCGCCACATAGTCCCGCTCCGTCCCTCCCAGTAGTGTAAGAACCGCACCAAAGCCTCGCATATTTGAAGGTGCTGAATCTGAAATGTAGCGCAGGGTCTTTAAGAAGCTTTTTATTGAGTGGTGGAGGGTAACAGATGTGTTGGGCAGTTTGTTTTTTAATTCAGCATTTGACTTTGAAAACATGGCGGCTTACATTTTGAAATTACAGCACATTATAGGTGCACTGAAATTCTGCCATTACTTCCTTGATGGGATGTAGCGTCCATGGAAACAGGTCAGTAAAGGGGTCAGTCTTTAGTTTAGAGAGAGGAAGCTTAATTTGAGGAAAGGTGCAGAAAGGCGGGACAATTGAACAATTTCTGACGACTTTTATCAGTTGGACTTCCACCCACTAGCGCAGCCTGACATTGGCAGTGAAGAGGCACCGTTTTTCCAGGAGATTCAAGTGCCTGTTTCGTGAGAACGTTGCAGGGAGCTAATGCAAGAGAAAAAAGTGTGTTTCGGCATTATGAAGACAACTGACATGCCAACCACAACGTAAACCTGCAGTAACGTTGACATGCTTTCATTACTTAAAAAGGCAACAGATAACAGAAGAAGAGCTGAAACGATTAGTAGGTTAATCGAAAAATTGATCGCCTGAAAATGAATCGAGTACTTTGATAATCATTTCAGTTGCGCAGTAAAAATGCCAAATGTCTGCTGGTTCCAGCTTCTCAAATGTGCAGATTTGACGTTTTTCTTTGTCGTATATCAGGTAAACTGCATATCTTTGGGTATTAGGCTGCTGATCGGACAGAACAAGGCATTTGAAGACATCACCTCGGGCTCTGGGAAACCGTGACGGGCATCTTTTGTTATTTTTCGACATTTCACAGTAAAAAGAACTAATCGATTAATCGATAAAATAATCTGCAGATTAAACCGTAACGAAAGCAATCGCTAGTTGCAGCCTCAACTTTCCAGACAAGCGTAGTAGCCGATGACATTTAAGGATACACTGACAAACAGCTGGGATACCCATGCACGACAGGATTTTTAAATTGTTTTATCACCTGTGAGAACAAACCGGACCATGAACTGTAAAGGGCACAATGCACCAGTGACTTAGGAGGCGTGTAAAAATTAGGGCTGTACCTCACTCACTTTTCCAATTCTGAAGTTTGGATTGATGTTTTGGGGGGCAAGGCCTCCTTCACTGGACTTGAAACAGATTCTTTATCCTATACGCCTGTTGATCCTTCCTTCCTGGATACATTTTTGTTGTGAAGAATATTCCGAATTATAGCTGTAGTAGAGAGATTCAGAGGTTGTATTTTTGTTACATGCTCATACAATGCGTGAAATGAAATGCAGTGTGGCAGTAGAAGAGGAAGTGGTGCCAGCGTCTGGTTCGAGGGTAGTTAAGTTGACAGTGCCCGCATTTATAGCAGAAAGCATTGAAACAGCAAGCAGAAACAAGAGCGAGGCACGTGAGCTGCTCTACCTTTCGTTTCCCTCACCCTTCTCTATTGTGGTTGCATTTGCAGGCAGATGATTGTGTTGTTTTGTGTATCATAAGTCAGCGGGGGGCGTCTGTTTTCACACACGCAACTTGAGGTTTGGGAGCTCCTCCGCTAATGATTCGACACACTGGCGGCGTCAAGACATGCATCAACGCATCAACATTGTGCGTTTGCCACGTCAAGCTACGCCACTGTCCCAGCTCTAGAAAAGCACATTTGCTCCCTGGATTTGCACACCCTGACCACCGTACTTCGACTACTACTCCTTTGTTTGTTACTGTGTCTTGTTTATGCCACAGTCGCCACAGAGCATCACATTTGGCATGCGTTGCCCTCATAGGAATAGACTTTCCGTGATTCCCTAGATTGTTTGTGCTCTGCAAGTGTGGGCGTTTCACACACACATTATATCTCTGACAGACAGACTTCCTGAGTGCTGCTGTTCTGTGCATGTAGCTCACATGAGTCAGACCTCACACAAAGTTCCTGTTATGTTTCATTGCCTTTTCACCACGTATTTTAATGTTGATGCCACCTGTTTGTGTTTATTTCAGGGAGGTGAAGGTGATGGAGGTGAAGCCAAAGGAGTCGCAGTTGACTGTGGAGCGAGTTCCTGGCACTCTGTCCACTGCAAGCAAATCAGTGCAAGTCAACGGCGCTGCCACGGTCAGTATTGATTTCTCCTTTTCTCTTTTTTTTTTCCTCCTTCACCTCAGTCTCCTTACCTATCCCTTGTAATGCTCAGCCCCTCTCAGACATCTCGAATCACAGAAAAATCGATCTCAGCGTCAACAAAAGGGGAAAAGTGAATCGTGCCTTAATTCTGCACCATCTTGTATTGAAACAGGCACAGGTATCAGTCTGGAGGATGTAAATGCAACAACTGCAAGGAAGATTTTGATCTGTGAATTGCACACACCCCTCTCCCACTGGCCAATGTAAGGTTTCTGAAGGAAGTGGTGCATTTTTTTTTTCTGCCAAAAACAGAAAAGTCTGCTTTGAAAGGAAGAAAAAAAACCCACATGCTTCAGTTTTGGTGAAATTCCCCTTTGCTTCGGTTTTTAGCATCGCAACAAAACACAAGAAAAGTGCCAAAACCTTTTAGCTGATGAAACAGAATGATAGAAAGAAGACTGAGACTGCAAAAATCTGTAGTTGCGAGCAGAAAGCCCCAGAGGCTTAAGATATGGTGAAACATGATACAGGATACGGCAAATAAAATTCTATCTACACACCAAATGTGGGTTGAATAAATAATCACTGCTGCCAGGTTGAACCTCGGAATCTACAAAATGTCGACCTACAAACTAGAAAACTGCCATGTTTTTAGGTTGGTGACAGTGGTTCGTTAGTCTTAGACTTTGTCATGTCTCCTTAGTATTTGCTTGAACTGCTATATATCTGTTTGATTGTCATAAAGCTTTATAATGGCTTTTATTAGGTCGTTCACTTTTATGGTGCGTGCTATATGTGTAACATCCACCTGGCTTGTTTTTGACAATAAAACAAGTTTGCTTTTCAGCTGCATAATGTCCTGCTCAGTAAGTTGGTCAGATCTCTTCAGTAACTGAATCTAAGGGATCCTTACCAAAAATCTTTTTGTGTGTCTGTTTAAAAAAAAATGAGTCGGCCGATGTAATTTTCTTTTTATGATTTCTCTCTTCCTGCCTTCTGCGCACTTACGTTTTATGGTACTGTATTTGGTGAAGCACCTCGTAACTTTGGTTTTGAAAGGCACAAGAGAAATAAAGTTTATTATTTTTATTATTGTATCAATGCCAGGTTTTTTGAAACCCTGAAATACTGAAATAGCCATCAGCCTTAAAAGTCTTGCATCTGTCGGGCTCTGTTATTTATGGATAAAATGCCAACATGAAAATGTCTAATTAGTCGGATATTTAAAGCTCTGGGTTACCCAAAAACAAAGTGCTGAAACACGGTCAAAACAGCCATAAAACAGTGTCCGTGCTGGTTGGTAAATGTCTGTCGTCGCACTGTATCATCTTATAGCAGGACCTAAGGTGGAAACATAAATCCTGTTAAAAATAACCATCCATTTCGCATTAACTGGTGCGAGGAGGGAAATTCATCGAATATAAATGCGTTGAGGCCAGTGGGTGAGCATTGCACAAGTTCAGAATATTTTATGACTCCGTTGCTGTTGTTGTTATTTCCTGCCAGGAGCTGAGGAAGCCCTCCTACGCTGAGATCTGCCAGCGGGTGAAGGACGCCCCGACATTACAGCAACCGCCGACCCCAAAGGAAGCCAAGCCAGCCTGCGCTGTCCCCGCAGGCGAGGAGAGGAAGTGCCCCGAAGCCTCCGCCCCTGCAGGGGAGGCCAAGGCCAGAGAGACATACGCCCCCTCCTCCAAGCCCAGCTCGGCGGCCGTCACCCCGGGCAGACCCCCGAGGGAGGCCAGAAGGCCGGGCGGGCGGTGGGCCTCTCCGCCCCCGCACCCAGGGAAAACCCCGAGCAAAGATCCCCACCACACCCCGCCCAAGTCCCCGCAGTAGGGCGACTCCCTGCCCCTCCCCGAGTCCTCCAGCCCCCTCCCCACTATGCTCCACAGATGTGTTTAAAAAAGGAAATATAAGTCAGGGCTACTCAGTACTTATATCCCAGAATCACCAGTCACAAACAAGCATAGAGGACGCCTTCTTTTCTTGATCAGGGCTTGCAGACAAAAAGCACTTTACTGTGCATGTAGAGCACCGTTTCATTCTTTTTATTCTATTTATTTGCTTTTTTTTTTTTTCTTTTCTTTTTAATTTTTAAAATTTCAGTTTAACTTCTCCTTTTCTCTTTTTGCATTACGTAGTTGTGTCAGCCGTAAGTTGGCACAGACAACACTGAAATTTATTCATTCTGTCCAAACGGCCTTGTGGGATTAAAGTAGTCTTGTGTGCGAAGCAGCGGGGCATTGTTGGAAGCCGCCCCAGTGGATGATGGGAAAGATTGCGTATAACAGACTCCACCTTGTTTGGCTCTCAAAGTGAGGGGTTTGTTTGCATGATGAGTGGCACTGTTGTGCAACTTTATGTAGCTTAATTATGGGTCATAATCATCCGATGTGTTTTTAATACATATTCACATCCATATGCAACTAAACATCTAAATCTCATCACAACAACACTGGGGTTTCTTTGGTTTACATCACCTCAGTGGTTTGTTTTTGTTTTTTTGGTTTTTCTCAGATTTTTTTTACGCTAGATGACTTTTGTTTGTTGTAAATGTTTCTTTTTCCCAAGTTCAGCTTTGCTTGCAGACTGGTCGACTATTGGTACAGTTACTGCCAGTAATCAGCGTTTTCTTCCTCTGATTGTTTTGTCTACAAAGAATCGCCTGCCTCTGCTGTTTTTGATGTTTTTACTGTTTGCTAACCCTGCTAACCTGCTAGTTCAGTTGCATAGCTTGTGTCTCACAGCCGATGTGACACCAGTGCTGTTTTTAGTGTCGGACAGGAAGGGCATTTGGATATCTGCAACCAAAATTTTGCTTAAAGACGTGCGAGGAATCAAGGCACCTGATGTTGGCCCAAATTTATTTGTGTTAGAAATGTCTAAGTGGGTTAAGGTGGTTTTTCCGGTTGTTCTCAGCGTGTGTGAAGAAATTTAAGGAGTCAGGGGAAGCTACATTTTCTTGGCGTTGCATTTTTGGGAAAAGCAAAGCAGGCTCTCGCAGCTACAGCGCTCTCCTCTCTTCCCATTTCCTATTAAAAACTGTGGAATAAAACTATCAGCAGGCACATACTTCCAAAGGAAGACGCAGGGTAGGTTTTAGGTCGAAAAAACCTGAACTCCGGTAGTGACGCTAAGACAGCTGCTTCTGGTGTAAGCAGTTAGGTTCACTCTGGAGGCGAGGAGGAAATTAACACTAGCTACCATTCAGGTGCTCAGTAAACCCTCGCCACTGATAACCACTGTGACGGGTAACGAACTGTCATGAGGAGGACGTGTAGGCACGCTTGTTCCGAACCTCTGCTGAGACAACGTGACTCTTCAGGGGACAAAAAAAGTGTAAATGTCCTGCCTGGAGAGCATTCGGTTGAGTTTCGGCACAGAGAGGTGACAGTGGGATGTTTCTTGTTCAAACCATTCAAACAGTGGCATGTTTGTAGTTCTCTCTCCTAGATATGGTGCTAGATGTCAAATCCTGGAATCTGTTACAATTCATCTGATACCATATGTAGAAATACTTGATTTACATCTGCAGAACTTTATTCGCACTGTTGGTCTTTTCTCAGACTTCCGAGCAAATGTATTAGATTATCTTACCTGAAGCAAATAAAAAAGGGAATCGATCCTGAAAATCAAGGAGTGAAACACGATGCAAATTCAGTTTTCCAGGAGCAAATAAACCTGAGGACCCTGCAGCACCATCTCTGTAGACATAATCGCCGAAGCCTTTTGTTTTCGTTCTTCTGCCTTGTGGATGCCTGTTGAACTCACTGTGGTGGAGGATGGATGTTTGTGCAGCATCACAGGACTTCACGGCGCCGTCCAGCTCGTTGTATTTTCGACGGCTCGTCACCGATGCTGATAGAGATTTTTTTATTTTTGCTGAAGGATTTGGTGCTCGTGTAGGCATGCATTTGTTAGGATTTTGGCCTCTGGTTTTGTATCAATGAGGATTTTCATCGAAAGAGTGCTTGTAAAAATGATGTATACGGAAAGTGAGACTGCTGAATAGACCTGGAGTTTTTTTGATGAAACTTAACCGATGAAGCTAAATGATGAGTGGGGGGGGTTTTTTGGAACGTAGTTTGTCATGTTGGAGTGTGAAAGATTTTTTTTTTTTTTGGGAGTCCAATTTGGGGCTCGTATGAACAGCGATGGACCAAACATCCTTTGAAAATGTAAGCATTTAGCGAACGGGCAGACGAGCAGGTGGGTTTACGAACGGGAATGTGATCAGGGAAATCTGACACTGTCATGTAAAATCCATCCTCGGGGTGGCGATGTTCAGCTCCTCCTTATTCCTTGTTGAGTCTTTACCACTAGGGTTGTTTGTCCTTTTTTTTTTTTTCCTGTTGTTTTGTTTGTTTTTTGGTGTGTTGGCATGCTGTTGTCGGTTTCTTCTACTTCGTGTTTGCACACTTTGATTTGTCCTGAGTTTAAAACTGTTAATTAAAAAAATTGGAAAAGATTGACCAAAGCACACAGTCTTTCTTGCTACTTCACTTCTTTTTTCTTGGATAAATTGCAGCCGACATGAGTTAAATTTAAAGCACAGAGTAAAGGAAAACAACCTTTTTACATCCTTTACTCACCACGAGCCTACAAGACGTGGTTCAGGACCGAGACGTAAAAACTGGCAACCAGATCCGAGGGTTTACCGGACATAATTGAGCAATGTTTTGGACGAGAGCTGGTGGGAAATTTTGATTTTGATTCCTATGTCAAAGTAAAGTAGCAAGAATGCAAATTCAGGGAGGGAAGTTGTGGAACCTGGTCTGACCTAGTTAAATTTCTGCTTTGGTTGGTACGTCTGTTTCCTGTAGCAGCCACTTTGGCAAATAAACCAACCAAGTCTCTGATGTTTTATTGTATTCTAAAAATAGTATCTGCTGGTGAAATGGTAAAAAAAAAATATCGTTGGTGTACGAGTTTCGAAATGAGAGCCGAGATATAAAGCTGTAATTAAAAAATGTCAAACGTTAGTTGTTTTTTTTGTTTTTGTTTGTTTGTTTGTTTCTTTTGGGGGGGGGGGGCCTAACAGACCTGAAGTCAGTTTCCCTCCCTGCTCATCAGTCGTGTGCTCGGGTTAATCTCTTGAAGTTGTCACCTCAGATGCAAAACCCTTAAAATAAAAAAACAAAACAAAAAAAACACTGTACTATACACGATATCTGTTTGGGGTTGAACACAACCCTACACAACGTGGGACCTCGCAGGTCTCGCCAAAGTCTTCCTGCAACAAGACTCATTCTGGGTAATCCCACTAAGAGAAAACAGGAGCCCATCAGGAGAAAGGAAAGCGTCATTAAAAAGCCTGAACTCCCGCTCACAGCTGCTTTTGGTTTAGACGCTAAGTCTTGAGTTTGCTTAAAAGGTTGTTTTTTTTTTTGTTTTTTTGAAGGACTGAGATGCACTTGGATGGGTCGATTTATTATTTTCTTCTTTTCTCATCAGTGGATACGGTTAAAGAGATGAAAAGTTACCATATCCACATATTTATTCCATGAGAAATATCCCTGTTTGTTTTTTGTTGGGTTTTTTTTGTCTTTTTCTTTTAGGGAGAAGAAAAACTTAGATGCATCAAGGTATCTATATATAGATCTATCTATATATAGCTAGATATATATAGATGTATATCTATATCTATATATATATATTCGCAAAATGTAAAAACATTTCCATCCAGTGTTTGAGAAACTTGAATTTTATTTAAACTTGAAAAATGACTTTGCCTTAACTTTTATACAAGACAAGCATAGAGTTTATTTCTTTTCAAAAAAAAAAAATCCCCCGAAATGTTAACAAAGCGTAAAAATGTGGAAAATATTTAGTCATATTAGACGTCACAAGTCTTACAGAGCGAGAGAGAGAGAGAGAGAGTACAAATCTAGCAGCATTTTCTTTTGTTTTCGCTTTTTTTGTTGTTGTAAAATGTACGAAAAAGAATCATTCTGATTGTTCTTTGTTTCTTGTTTAGTTTTTTTTTTTTTTTTTGGGGAAAAATATAAACCTTGTAAATGCAAAACTAGTCAATACTGTATTAAATATGTGCACTTTGAAGTGTGTGCTTTGCTTGTACAGTTGTAAATACTCAGAAAAATATAAGAGGTACCTTAAAATGATTATAAAAATATATTGATCTTGTTGAACTATTAATGTCGCTATCAAGCTGGATGTAGGATATAAAAAAAAAAAAACTTAATGTTGTGCTTTTGAAAATATTTTTCTTTTACTTTTTTATTTTTTTTTTGGTTGTGGGGTGTTTTAATTCTGCTCAACTCTGCAGGGCGGGCTGTTTTTCTGATTTTAAATTTTTGTTTTTTTTTTTTGTTTTTGTTTTTGTTGTTTTTTGTTGGGTTTTTTTTGTCTTTTTCTTTTAGGGAGAAGAAAAACTTAGATGCATCAAGGTATCTATATATAGATCTATCTATATATAGCTAGATATATATAGATGTATATCTATATCTATATATATATATATAAAATGTAAAAACATTTCCATCCAGTGTTTGAGAAACTTGAATTTTATTTAAACTTGAAAAATGACTTTGCCTTAACTTTTATACAAGACAAGCATAGAGTTTATTTCTTTTCAAAAAAAAAAAATCCCCCGAAATGTTAACAAAGCGTAAAAATGTGGAAAATATTTAGTCATATTAGACGTCACAAGTCTTACAGAGCGAGAGAGAGAGAGAGAGAGAGAGTACAAATCTAGCAGCATTTTCTTTTGTTTTCGCTTTTTTTGTTGTTGTAAAATGTACGAAAAAGAATCATTCTGATTGTTCTTTGTTTCTTGTTTAGTTTTTTTTTTTTTTTTTGGGGAAAAATATAAACCTTGTAAATGCAAAACTAGTCAATACTGTATTAAATATGTGCACTTTGAAGTGTGTGCTTTGCTTGTACAGTTGTAAATACTCAGAAAAATATAAGAGGTACCTTAAAATGATTATAAAAATATATTGATCTTGTTGAACTATTAATGTCGCTATCAAGCTGGATGTAGGATATAAAAAAAAAAAAGAAAACTTAATGTTGTGCTTTTGAAAATATTTTTCTTTACTTTTTTTATTTTTAGTTTGGTTGTGCGGAGTTTGAATTCTGCTCCACTCTGCAGCGCGGGCAGGTTGTCTGATTGTAAATTTTTGTTTTTTTTTTGTTTTTGTTTTTTGTTGTCTTTCATTCCATTTTTCCTACCTGCGTGGTCAGTCACACCTGGGGTGTACAGGTGTGACCTCAGCCCCCCCCCCCCAAAAAAAAAACCCCACCCTCCTTGCTGTGCACCAATTGGAAAGACCCTGTGGAAATGGCGAGCTTCATATTAATGAACTTTACAAAGCTGCGTGTCCGCCAACATCCTCTTTAAAGCTCTGGCTTCCTTTTTTCTTTCTGTTTACGCAGGATATTATTATATGCGATGATTTTACATAATTATTATTATTTTTCCAGACATTTTTTTTTTTTTTGGGATCTAGGAAAATTGGAATACTTAAACTGTTTTTGCAAGAAAAAGCACTACATCTGAGAATTTTAGCGGTAGCCACTAATGCCCGGCACGTTTGCCCTCGTTAAATACTGCTGTTGTAATATACAAATAAGATAATTAGAAGTAAATTCAAAACTACACTTAAAGGGATTAAAAGTATTTAGGTTTTCCAACAGAACTGTGATAATTTAAGGGGGAGAGTAGCCTCACGAAGACCATGACACTAATACTCACCATCGATACACCATTACGGTAATGACACGTTCGTGCGTATGCAACTCCGCATCAAACCGCATTATGTCCACCCGAGGTGGACAGCATGACCGATGTGAGACGACGTTTAAAATCAGGAAAATGGGAGGCCGAAGTCCCGCCTCTGGTTAAGACGTCCGCTGACTTCGGCTGAATAATGTTTTTCCCATCGAGGGTTTCTTCTGTGGGTTTCTCTGGGAGGCTGAAACTAGACGTTTGCTGCGTTCTGTCCACATTTTAAGATAACTGAGCGTCTGCTGCCGTACTGGATGGTGAAATGTCGGGGGGGGGGGTTGTCACTCAAGGAGTAGGGGAGATGTCCTTGAAGGGCTAGTAAAATTTGAGCTAGTTTTCTTTTTCTAAACGGGGGGTTTCAGATGTACGGTAAACGTCGTAAGGGGTTGGTTCTTGGTTCCGCGTATCCGAAACCTAGCCCCCGGAGCCGACGCAGGCCCAGTCCAAATTATATTCAGTCTGCGTGGATCTCGACTGCTGCCAGTGTTGGCCGCCTCCCTTCATTTGGTTCTGTTTGGGTCAAACATATTGCGGATTGGGTCTGATGATGTTCGGACAGGTTTTTGTACCAGGCATTTTCAGACAAGCAGGAGTTGCTTGTTTCTCCTAGAACGTGGACCAAACAAACAAAAACACAGCACATTTTTTTTTTCTAGCATTTTTTTTTTAGAAATACCAATAAAAGAAACCCTCAAAAACAAAACAAAACAAAAAAAAAAAGGAAAACCAAAAGTTAGTGGAACAGAAGCGAAACACAAAATCCGGAGGGGTTTCAGCTTTCTATATCGCCGTGTTGTGAGTCACCCTCCGTCGTTACGCGCCGCCTGACGCCAGCTGAAAAGAGTTGATGGCTGACGGACACGTCCCAGTTTTGCCCTCTGTCCTCGGACCCGCTGCGCTTTGCGGCGATCCGATGTGACGCCGTTGGACGAAATCGGAACGGAGCGCAGTGGAGCAGCTTTTAGAAAACGCTCTGCAGCCCGTACAGCCCCCCCTTGCCCCGGGTGGGGAAATAACTGGTGGCCACCTGCGAGGCCACGGTGCATTTCGGGCCTTTGGGCTGTAAATTTTGGTCCCATTTGTAAAACGGAACTTTTTGGGAGGCAAAGCGGAATTGAAATTTTTGCGGGGTGGCGATGTCACTGAGGCAGGTTGAGCTTCAGGTTCCCCACCTGAGTGTCGGTGTAGGAACCAGACGAGACAACCAATCAGCCAAAAACCCTTGAAACCTGCTCAGTGTCGTTTGCGTCATTTTGATTTATCCGATTGAAGTTTCTCGTTCATGTTCATCAGCTTTCCTCTCCAGAGAACTAAATGTACAAATAATTTGCTTTCGGACACGTTTTGTTTTTGGGGCACTGGGGATAGAAGCAGAGGCTCCACTGGAATCACAGTTGTTTTCTATTGTTTGTGTTGTTGTGGTTTTTTTTTTTTAACGTGTTTCAGAGCAAGTTTTCTGGCGCACTCGCAGTACAGTAACATGCGCAGATTCGAGATGTCTGTTTCAACCATTTGATCACATGTGGATTTTAATGTGGCAAAGAAAACCAATAACTGTGCCATTATACAACTGTTGTTTTTTGTCTTGACTGGGCAGTTTAACCTGTACATAGCTGAGCGCTTGCCATCTCGGGCTTTTGGTTTAGTCTAGTTTTTTGTTATGTTTTGTTTTTGTTTTTTTTTGTTTTTTATTTCGAGATGTGATTTTCAGGTCACTGAAATTCCATCAAAGACTTCTCACATCTGGAGAAAAACTACAATGTGACACCACCGACTGTAGGAGCGGCTTTTCGTGCGTTGTAGCTTGCGGTCAATCCTTGCCGAGGTGGAGGCGCGTTTGACCCCGAACTTTGAGGCGTGAGCGCAGACGCCGATTGCAAACTGAGCATCCCTGAACTGTGAATGTGTGCATGTGTGGAATAAATAGATGTACCACCCGCAAATCCAGACCCGATGCGAAGGCGACTCTTTCTGAAGCGCGGTACCCCGGACCTGGGACGGTACCGCTCTCGAGGGGATCTTTTCGCTGTGGCGGTAAGACGGCCGCAAGTTCCGCACGCTTCTCCTGTCTCGCCGGCATTGACGCAAAAGCGCTCGGTCGTGGCGTTTTAAAGGATCTCCTTTTTCTCATGGACTTCTTCGTGGAGCGTCACACGTCATATCAGCCTGTCAGTCGCCTCAGCTCTCAGTCTCCTCCTTCCTGTTCACCCCCTTTTGACAGTGCCATTGTTTTGTTTTGGTTTTTTTTTTTTTTTTTTTTCCTCCTCAAGGGTTGCATCTTGTTGTAAAAATGGACCCTTTTGTGGTTTGTTTTTTTGTTTTGTTTTGTGATAACGAATGCTCACCAACTGACTGTATCAAGACTCGCTCTCTTTATCAGCTCACTGTGGTTTAACTCATTAACCCTCGTTACCGTGCTACGCTAGCAGCTGTGGACAATCGACGACTCCACCTTGTTGGGGTTTGGACAGATAATTTTGCCTAACGACACCTTTAACAGATGTGGAACGGAGGTTGTGTTCGAGAGGGCTTTTTGGTTGGTTTTTTCTTTTTTTTTTTCTTTTTCTTTTTAGTTTTGTTTAATTTTTATCGGGGGGGTCTTTTCTTCCATCGAGACTGGAATCAAGCGTACATGTCAGCTCTAGATAATTTAAGTTACTCTTGTGTCATGATGTAAAACTGTCTAATTTGGAGAAAAAAAAATGTAGCTTACTGAAAAATAAAGATTTAGGCACTGTTGAGGATTCACTGTCTTCTTTTTTTTTCCCCCACAGCCGTTCTGTGAAAAATGTTCACCTTTTTAATTTAGATTTTCCCATCTTTGTCTCCGTCGACCAGTTTTAAACGTTTATGTATAGACGATCGACATTAATCCCCACGTAGAGAAACTGCAGCACTGCTTTCCAGCCACTTGCCCTCCATTAATCTCCTTTCCTCTTGTCACATTTCTTAACAGTTTAGGGGTCAAATATAGTTCAGTATGTACAGGTTTGCTCATGAAACTTACAACATTAAATGCCTGAAACTATAGCAACTACGCTCATAAAAAGGGAATTGTGAAGTTGGATACGACAGAACAGAATAATGGGAACGTACAGTTCTGCGCAGACGTTTTGGGCACTTTAGAGCTTCAGGTCCTGCAGCAGGACAACGAGTCCAAACGCACAGTCATTACAGAGCTGTCTTTCTCCAGAGACAAGAAGACCAAGGAGTCCTGCAACACATGGTCCGGTCCCCGCAGAGCCCTGATCTCAGCATCATCCCACTCAGTCTGGGATCACATGAGGAGACAGGAGACACTGAGACAGACCGACAGTCCACCGAAGAACCAGGGCAGGTTCTCCGAGATGCTTGGAACAACCTACCTGCCAAGAACCTTGAACAACAGAGTGCAAGTGTACCGAGGAGAACTGGTGCTGGTTTAAAGGCAAAAGGGGGGTCACAGCAAATACTGATCTGATTTAGGTTTTTTTTTTTTTTTGTTTGTTTGAAGTTAATTGATAAATAAAAAACCATGCATGACATTATTTTTGAAAGCATCCCCACTGAAACTTGAGCACCGAACTGTAGGTTTAGAAATGCGTTAACAGCATCGTCTGCGTCCATTTGAAAGGGTTCAGACTTCGACCCGATGGTGGCGCTGGATGGGCAGTAACGAGCCCACTCCAGCGATTGCAGCCCGTCCTGAGGAGCGTGAATGTGAATCTGTTCAGTGAGCACTCTAGGAAAGCTGGATATCGGCCCAGGGCTCCTGATTCGGTTCAGTTTTAAATGTGAAATCTTGATTTTTTTTATTTTTTTTATTTTTTCTTTTGCCTCCACAAGTAGGTGTTTGAACATAAATTGGCTTAAAAGTGCAAACTAAAGAATTCATTGTCAGTAGATTCTCCCGTCATGAAACTGGGACCAAAACAGGCAACCACCTTTCCAGACCAGTAACCACAGCCTGCACGACCCCCCGGGTGTTTCGGGCTCGAGGACACGAGGAGAGGTTACCCCCCCCCCGAGGCTGCAGGGTTTCGAGTTCTCTGAAGGAGTCT